>NC_140218.1:31812911-32292911 GCF_951802725.1 Rutilus rutilus
AAAAAAATAAAACAAAATAAAAATGCAAATGTACTGTTTGGTTACCAAAATGCTAAAAAATATGCTCTTTAATGTTCCACAGAAGAAAGTAATTCACACAGGTTTGGGAACAACATGAGGGTGAGTAAATGATTTTTGGGTGACCTATCCCTTTAACTTTAACAACACTGGAACATCATGAGGATGAGTAAAGAATCATTAATTTACTAAATGAGAACACCTCCATTTAACTTTTCTACATCCATCAAGAAAGGTTGGTTCTGCAGAATCCGTCGTAACGCTTGCGAGCAGCAGTAAAGAGCAGAGGGACAGCAGAGGTGCACAGAAGACAGAGGGACGGGTGGAGGATCTTACTCTTTGGGACGGCCGACGTCTCCATGGAATAGAGAGGGAATGCCTCTGTCTCTGCAGGGAGAAAACCAACTTTTGTTCAAATGCTATTTTGGGAGAACAATGTTTGAGTCTTGACATTGGCACAATTGCGGAACCCTTTAATACTGTTCATGGGATTTAAATATAAAGGTGACATCCAGGTGGGTCTGGCACCTCAGTGACCATGTTTCCAGAAATAAACCCCTTTTGAAGACGCACAAACACTTGAATGGTTGTCAAAAAAAAAAAAAAAAAAAAGAACAGTCTGGGAACGAGGAAAGTGGGAATGCTTTGATCCCGAAGATAATGCCAGTTTGGCTCCTTCAGCAACAGGGGAGTATTTTTGATTTAAAGATAAGATGTTTGAAGTTTTCTCATTCCAGTCTCATCCAGAATCCATCAGGAGGAAGACGAGTCATCAGTTATGTCTGACATCCCTCCGTCCCACAGCGGTTTTCTCATTTCAATAGACAGTGCATCTGTTAGAGCGCCCACAGCGCATGAATGGCAGATTGGACAGCTATTCACTTTTCTTTTACAAGGTTTCACAGTGTTATAGCAAGTGGTCAATGCATACGAGTTTGTCAATGATTGCTGATATAATGTTAGTATAAATGGCATGGGATTGTGGGTATTGAGCATGATTCTCTCTCTCTCTCTCTCTCTCTCTCTCTCTACACACTATTAAAGGTGTCCTTGTTACAATGCAATTATATTTAAGTACTGTGTAATGATAACTAACAACATGTACTTACTATAGGGTTCGGTTTAGGATTAGGGTTAGAATTAGAATTATGCATAATTTATAGTTATTACTATATTAACTGCATGAAACGTGTGTAACAAGGACACTGTAAATAAAGAGTTACCGAAACTATATAACTTATTTGATTACATCACTTTCTATATCAATGGTCTAATGAACGCAACAGCCTTAAATAATGTGTTGAGTTCTTCATCAACGCATCAAAATTACAGTCAGCACAGACGCGTACGCGATCATTACCTTTCATTTGACAGACATTCACCCCGCAACACGCATCTTAAGTGCTTAAAACATTAACACAGTGAACCAAACAACGTGTAGGCATGAATCTAGCCGTAATTAGAAGTCAAAACCATAATCAGAAAGAGTGATTGATTCCCTAAAAAGAGTGAAAACCTTGAGATTTGGTGTGTAACAAATTGAACCTGACTGCACTTCATTTCTCCCGTTTCATTTTTAGTTAAAATAAATAAATTAAAACACAAAACTTGAAATCAAACTTCCTTCCACCGGGTGTAGGCCGTTGAGCAATGCATATGAGCCAATAGCACCATCTTGCGCCCCAGTTGTACACTTCCAAATTTCGGTAAGTATCTTTCAAAACGCTACGATTCAACACATAATTGTATAAAAAAAAAAAAAAAAATGAAAAAAATGGGGGTGATTTTTATTTTATTTATTTATTTTGAGAGGGGAGGTCATATTTTTAAAAACATTTTTAATTTTTTTATTATCGCGCCTAAATGGTTGGTCACTCCATTATTTATATATATATATATATATATAATAATAATAATAATAATAATAATAATAAAAATAATAATTATAAAAATAATAATTATATATATATATATATATATATATATATATATATATATATATATATATATATATATATATATATATATATATATATATATATATAAATAATGGAGTGACCAACCATTTAGGCGCGATAATAGAAAAATTAAAAATGTTTTTAAAAATATGACCTCCCCTCTCAAAATAAATAAATAAAATAAAAATCACCCCCAGTAGAGTCACATAAGGGGGGACTTCACATGAAGCACCCTTTTTAAGTGGACTCTGGTACGGTTCGTGGGCTCACATCATCCAAGCGAACTGACCTCTGGAAAGTGCTAGTGTGAAAGCACCCTACAGCTCTGACTGGTAACCGGTTTTCAGCAACAAACCCAAACTTGTCTTTGCCACAATTGCTTTACCTCTTGTTTTAAAATCATATTTATCTACATCAGTATTCTTCGATATGATCAGTGTGTCTGCTGACCTTACCACACAATTGGAAAAGAAATTACGATGAATAATGAACTGATGTCTATGCCAACTTGTGATATATTTCACTGCAGACAAATGCGCAAGTATAGTTAACCAGTGCAAACATTACAAGAACACTTACGTAACTGGGTGAATCTCCCAAAGCCTGTCAAGAAATCGATTTTGCATAAAGAAAATTATCTATATTAGGACAATTAAGTTATATGACATCTAGCCCTGGTTACACAGACAAGGCTTAAGTCTAGTCCCAGACTAAAATGCATGTTTGAGCTGTTTTAACTGAAAGCATATCTTAAAATATGTCAGTGCCATTGTTTTGTCTCAAGATGCACATCAGTAATGTTTTTTTTCTAAGGCACATTTATAAAAGCTACTTAAATGTCTTACTTTAACTAAGGCCTGATCCTGGCTTAATCTAAGCCCTGTCTGTGAAACCAGGCCTTAAAGGGATACTCCACTTTTTTGGGAAATAGGCTCATTTTACAACTCCCCCAGAGTTGAGTTTTACCGTTTTCGAATCCATTCAGCCGATCTCCGGGTCTGGCGGTACCACATTTAGCATAGCTTAGCATAGATCATTGAATCGGACAAGACCATTAGCATCTCTCTCAAAAAAATGACCAAAGAGTTTAGATATTTTTCCTATTTAAAACTTGACTCTTCTGTAGTTACATCGTGTACTAAGACCGACAGAAAATGTAAAGCTGCGATTTTCTAGGCTGATATGGCAAGGAACTATACTCTCATTCCTGCGTAATAATCAAGAAACTTTGCTGCAGTACCATGGGTCCAGCAGGCGTAATGATACGACGCAGCGCCTGAAAATAGGTCTAATAGGTTAGACAAACTTAGTCCTGGTCACGTTGGAAGTTACAGAGCTGGGGACTATTTTCAGGCGCTGCGTTATATCATTACGCCTGCTGCACTCATGGTACGGCAGCAAAGTTTCTTGATTATTACGCAGGAATGAGAGTATAGTTCCTAGCCATATCAGCCTAGAAAATCGCAACTTTACATTTTCCGTCGGTCTTAGTACACGATGTAACTACAGAAGAGTCAAGTTTTAAATAGGAAAAATATTGAAACTCTTTGGTCATTTTTTTGAGAGAGATGCTAATGGTCTTGTCCGATTCAATGATCTATGCTAAGCTATGCTAAAAGTGGTACCGCCAGACCCGGAGTTCGGCTGAATGGATTCGAAAACGGTAAAACTCAACTGTTTAACTCTGGGGGAGTTGTAAAATGAGCCTATTTCCAAAAAAAGTGGAGTATCCCTTTAAACATATTTACCCACAACATCTCATCTGATGTTTGTACTGTTTGTTACTACTGTTGGATTATAACTCTGCACTGTATGGATTTATTAATGAAGGGTCTCAAGTATGTTCCACCAAACAGAAATCAAAATAAACGCCATGATCAAGAAAAAAGAAAAGAAAAATAATAACATTACATAGAGCCATCTAGAGGCAATTCAATACCAATACCAGGCCAAGTGTGTGTTATGATATGACAGACCTCTAAAATATGAAAAAAAAAAAAATTCTCCCTGTTAAGTTTAGCTACGGAAAACAAACCTGAGCTTATATTGAGCTTCCTCAAGCATCTCGGACTGCCATTATATCTGACTCTCGAACCAGAGCTGAGATCTCCAGAGGACGACTCTACAGGCTCACGGGTTTAAACTCAGTCCAGACGAACAGTGCTGCATGCAAATAAGCAAACGCGTGCTATAATCACACACACATTATGCACGGCTCAATTAATGAACCAAACTGAGAAATATTGCATGCAAAGGAAATAAAAGAGTGAATAAATGCTAAATAATTAAATGTTTTCTACATCAGCAAGAGAGCTTGCATCATACAGTATACTGCATGTGTTTGCAAAACAGCTCACCACACACACACACACACACACACACCTAAAAATAACAAATTGTCAGCTTTAAAGAATAGCCTATAACAATAGCAGTGCATTGTAAAAGAATACTTCTGTGGGAAAATGTTACAATCTGCAAAATTCTATGCAATGGGATTAAATAAGATAAAAACATGCTCAGTCAGGCTGGCCAGTACCGTAGTGCTAGCAGAGAGCGTTTCAAAATCAGGTTAAATATTTAATAAACACGCAAATAACAGGTGGGAAAGTGTAGATCTTGTGAATGACGGCTGCTTAAATTCAACAGAAATGCAAATTTCATGTTGACCAAACCAAATTTATATGTACCAACATATAAATACATTCTAGCTCTGCCTAATAACCAGATTTCAGCAACAGACCCAAACCAAAAGTTATTATTATTATTATTGCAGTCTTTATTGTTTGCCTTTTTTCCACATGTATAGATTGGTGCAGGTATTGCATAAGAACCCAGATTGCATAATTCACCGCTGGTTCCTTCGAGACTTTCCTATGGGGATTTATAATGTGTTTTTTTCTAATGAGTCAAATAAAGCCTGTGGTAAACATTAATGTGTCTGAATTAGTCTTCCGGGTTCTGACGTCATACCTGCAGCAATCTGTTGATAGGGATAGAAGAAATGACAGGAAACTATGGAATAGGGAATATTCAAACCATTTTGCCCATATGAGCAACATGGCTCAACATGCACATGTGCCAATCACTATACCATGAAATCTGCTCAAATTTATTTAATTAAAAAAATCTATTAAGAGAGTTCAAAAAAATAATAATAATAATAATAAATAAAAAAAAAACCTCTAATGATTTTTTTATGACAACAGTTTTGTTGACAGTAGAGGTCTGCGATATATATATATATATACACACTCACCTAAAGGATTATTAGGAACACCTGTTCAATTTCTCATTAATGCAATTATCTAATCAACCAATCACATGGCAGTTGCTTCAATGCATTTAGGGGTGTGGTCCTGGTCAAGACAATCTCCTGAACTCCAAACTGAATGTCAGAATGGGAAAGAAAGGTGATTTAAGCAATTTTGAGCGTGGCATGGTTGTTGGTGCCAGACGGGCCGGTCTGAGTATTTCACAATCTGCTCAGTTACTGGGATTTTCACGCACAACCATTTCTAGGGTTTACAAAGAATGGTGTGAAAAGGGAAAAACATCCAGTATGCGGCAGTCCTGTGGGCAAAAATGCCTTGTTGATGCTAGAGGTCAGAGGAGAATGGGCTGACTGATTCAAGCTGATAGAAGAGCAACTTTGACTGAAATAACCACTCGTTACAACCGAGGTATGCAGCAAAGCATTTGTGAAGCCACAACACACACAACCTTGAGGCGGATGGGCTACAACAGCAGAAGACCCCACCGGGTACCACTCATCTCCACTACAAATAGGAAAAAGAGGCTACAATTTGCACGAGCTCACCAAAATTGGACAGTTGAAGACTGGAAAAATGTTGCCTGGTCTGATGAGTCTCGATTTCTGTTGAGACATTCAGATGGTAGAGTCAGAATTTGGCGTAAACAGAATGAGAACATGGATCCATCATGCCTTGTTACCACTGTGCAGGCTGGTGGTGGTGGTGTAATGGTGTGGGGGATGTTTTCTTGGCACACTTTAGGCCCCTTAGTGCCAATTGGGCATCGTTTAAATGCCACGGCCTACCTGAGCATTGTTTCTGACCATGTCCATCCCTTTATGACCACCATGTACCCATCCTCTGATGGCTACTTCCGGCAGGATAATGCACCATGTCACAAAGCTCGAATCATTTCAAATTGGTTTCTTGAACATGACAATGAGTTCACTGTACTAAAATGGCCCCCACAGTCACCAGATCTCAACCCAATAGAGCATCTTTGGGATGTGGTGGAACGGGAGCTTCGTGCCCTGGATGTGCATCCCACAAATCTCCATCAACTGCAAGATGCTGTCCTATCAATATGGGCCAACATTTCTAAAGAATGCTTTCAGCACCTTGTTGAATCAATGCCACGTAGAATTAAGGCAGTTCTGAAGGCGAAAGGGGGTCAAACACAGTATTAGTATGGTGTTCCTAATAATCCTTTAGGTGAGTGTATATTGTCTACGATAACATCATAATTGTTGTTTTAACGATATGCTATCTGACATTATCTAGTATATCCCTCACTTTACAAAAACACACCCAGAGAGAGCACGCATGCAGTATGTGATGTAGTCTAGTAGGTTAGACTAGTGTGTGTGAGAGCATTTAGAGTGCACACTTTCACTACGTGATTTAGTCTGTTAAAATGCATTGAGAATGCATTCAAGATAATGGTGAAAAAATGTATCAAATTTTTTAACAAATCGGTTTAATTAATGATTCAATCACTCACTCATTAATACAGTCAAATGCTTCATTCCTGAATCAATCAGTTGTTTAAATGAATCAGTTGAAATAGGGTTGTGCCGATGGACGATATCATCGTAAATATCCATCGTGATGCCACGCCCCCACCCTGTGAGACCAGCCCAGTCTCACGGCAGTTCGTGTTCGTGTGTACACCAGTGGTTGGGAACCTGGCTCTTAGGCAAAAATCATGTGGCTCGCAAGGTCTCTCACCCTTTACCAACGAACGATAAAAAAATTAAGACGTGCGTGTTCAGTGCTGTTCGCGAGTGTCACGAGTCACCACAGCAATCAACTAACCGCTTACGTTTCTGTGGTAACCTAACAGCTCCTGCACTGGGATTCAAGGCAAGCAGCTGCTGCTTGTTTAAGGTGATGGCAAAAATCATTTTAGAACAGCAGCGAAAATGTCAAAGTAGGCTATATAAACTTTAATATATCCTTTTATTGAAACGGGTGCTTTACTGTTCAAAGAGACATTTCGAAACATTTCACCCGCTAGCCGCTGGTAACTTTACTTTCACTTTTGCCGCAGAGACCCTTTATGTCCTATAAATGTGTCGTAGCCTATTGTTGATAATCCGCGCAGATTTCAGTTGACGATTCTGTTTAAAGTTATTAATAATAAAACATGAATGAATGAGAAAGAAAAGAGCAGGATGTACTTTATATTGAAAAGAAATATTAAAAGCGCGATAAGTCGCGAAAGAGACCTGAATTGTACTGACAGGATGCTGTGCGCGCGCTCCGAGCGCAACACGGACAAGCATAGTCTTTGTCTTCGGTTGCGAGCCTAAACGGCCAAATAAACATTATACATACAATATTTCAAAATGCCAAGTCGAGTATTCCCGTGGCATAAACACAGTAGAAGTAGCTACTCTCTCTCTCTTCGTGATGGTCAGCGCGATTCCGTAGCATCCACCCCCACCCCACATTTATTTAGGTTAGAAAAATGGCTTTATAAAAGGTAAAATGCCCATAAAAGGTAAAAATAAATTGAAACTTACTGGAAAAGATCATTTCTGTCACCGCTGTGAACTGACCACCGCACTGAATATGAAGAATATCAAAAACTTCAGGAGTCAGCGGTCAGCGGCAGTCGTAAACCTGACAAGCTACCAACACCATAAACACACTCAGCAAAATACTGTCCAATTATATTATCGATAAAATCCCAGAAAATAGAGCTATAGTTTTTTTTGCCATTATCGCACACCCCCAGCTGACAGTTATTTCCTGACAGTTTTAGTTGGAAATATTAGGCTGAGAACAAGAGACAGAAACAGAACCGAAGCGGGCAACAACATGCCCTAACTCAGATTTAATGAACCATATCAGATTGCGTCTGCTTGAAACATTAATTAGGATTCGGTCTCAGGAAAGTTATTTTATTATCCTATATTTTATAGTTATCCTATAAAACAACACAGACTCTATTCAATGACCCACTTCAAACCCAAAGGGTGTAACAGGAAATACATAATTGAAAAAATAACAGATTTTGCTCAGCCTCTGAGCAAGCAGTGTTCACACACACACACGCGCACACACACACACACACACACACACACACACACACACACACACACACACACACACACACACACACACACACAACCTTGAGCCGCAGGCCACTCTCATTCAATATGAAAATTGTAATGAAAACACAATTCAGATTCCCATCAGTAGGCCAGAAGGCAACATTAATGCACCTCAGTAGAGAAGATAAACTCAAACCTGTCCAGCCTCTGATCCCCAGGGGTTCAAAACACACACACACACACACACACACACACACACAACAAAACAATGTTATTGATTCTCAGAGAGAGAGGGAGAGAGAGAGAGAGATTCAGTGTGAGGGCCTCTTGATGGTAAACCGCTCAAACAATAGTCGAGTCAAAGGCCGCGGTGGAGTCACAGGTCGACAGCTGAAGTATAGCTGAGCCGCGCGGTTCATACGGGGAGGATTGTGTGTTTGTAGTATGGCACAGCAGTTATCTATTCTGACGACGAACACAACGACCCCAGGCATCTGGCAAGGCTGGCATGGGCGAACAAAAGGGCAAAAAACAGTCACAAAAGAGCCAAGCTGCCATCCATTCATCAAGTCCAAACTCAGAAAGACTCCTGCCAAGACAGGTGCCAGTCGACCCAGAGCAAGAGCCTCTCTCTGTAAATTATGTTACATCACAAACACTGTGTTCTGGAACAACAAACAGAAATCTTGTTTACGGATGTCTGTTTCATATGCTAATTGCTTAAACATGCCATTATTGGTCAGTTTAGGGAAAATAAAATCACAGCAAGAAAGTGTGAACATGTTCTGAAAGTCATATTTCGTATTCTAAACCATTGACATTTTTAAAGGTTTATTGAAATATATCAAAAATTGGCAACCAAAAATATATATATTTATGAATATCTATATTATGCTAATAATTAAAGCCAGCGAAATTGGTCTTACAATTTATAGCAGCTTCAGGAATATGAGCTGAAATCAAATCAAACACTGTTTCGTCACAACAACTGGAAACTCTTACTCACGAAAGCCATTTTCACAAGAAATGCATCTCATAAGTTTTAGAAAGTTTAAGGACATCAAAATCATAGTAAACAATGGCGGAATTTTTTTTTGGCACAACAAACGGAAAACATCTCATTTACGTAAATCTACTTTGTATGCTAATCTTAAAGCATGCAAATGATCACAGCAAACACAGGTGAAGAACTGTTCGTGCGCAACTAATGGAAAATCTTCACAAAAAATCTGTTTTGTTTGCCAATCATCACGGCATGCGGATCAGATCTGTGCAGAAGAGACTCCGTAAACAATGTTACATCTGGCAAAAAAACATGTTCTGGCACAATACATTGAAAATCTTGTTTACGGGAGTCTGTTTCATATGCTAATCGCTTAAATAGGTCCGTTTAGGGGGAAGTATAATCGCAGCAAGCACTGGCGAACATGTTCTGCCGCAACAAATGGTCATTTTTACGAAGGTTAATTTGGTATTATTAACCGCTGAAACTTTTAAAAGTTTAGAGAAACATATTAAGCACATAGAATTATTTTAAAATTTAACATTTAAAAATATCCATTTTTTATGCTAATCATTAATGCAAACAAAATTGGTTTAGCAGTATGAATTCAAATCATAGCCAACACTGATAAAACCCTTGTTTTTGTTTTACCAAAAAACTGAAGTGGTAAATCTTACGAAAGTCCATTTCATATTATAAAAAGTTGAAACTTTTAAAAGAATAAAAAGAAACCTTAATTTGCGAAAGTTTGTTTGTTTCGTATGCTAATCACTGACATTCATGTGTGCGACATTCATCTCAAAAGGTTTAGAGAAAATGTTCTGGAACTACAAACAGTTGATTTTATTACAAAAGTCTATTTTGTTGGCTAATCATTAAAACATAAAATATAGTTTTTTAAAAAGCAAAAAAAAAAAAAAAAAAAAAAAAACTGACAAGATTTTAAGGGTTTAAAAATTGGCATAAACTTTAGAGTGAACACAGTAAATACACAATAGACCAAAACTGAAAGAGAAAAGATCGGTCAAGACGTCAATGACATCATTCTTTCTGCGTTTTCAAGACCTCTACAGTGCCAAATATATTCTTGGATCCTCCCAAGACTTGCACCATCGAGAAACTTGTGGACGTCAGCATTAAATCCCACGTACCTGCCAACTGTTTTAAACAACGTCATCATGCGAGCAGAGCCGCTGATAGGTAGAAAACAAACCGCACTCACAAACGCTGGTCGGGTGGCAGCCATTCGGCCTGAGCGGGACGCCGGGCGAACCAATGCATAGACGGAGGAGACGCGACTCCCTCGCTCAACTCCCTCGGGCTGACTGCATCTCCACATTCAGATCAGATCCTTCCTAAACTTGCTGGCCCCTACAGAGAGCTTCCCACACTGTCCCGTTCAGTCTAATCCTGAGGCGGCCTGTATTAGCATGAGCTGCCTTTCCCTCCCAACCCCCTGCCACACACACACACACACCCTCATGCAAGTCAAAATCTCCTTTGTATGAAAATTAGACTTTGTGTGAGATTGTGTGCGCGAGTGTGAAGAGGAAGAACACACACACACACACAGAGGGAAAGTGATGGGTTGTTGTGCGTTCCTGCACCCACACGCTGTCACTCAGGGCAGCGAAGTGTCCCGGGCCAGCCAGCCGTGACCGCTGGGGGAGGAGGAAGAGAGAAACAGACAGAAAACACACAACAGGAATGATGACAGACTGCTGTTCGGACATTTGAGACGGCAGGAGAGACAACATATGGATATAAATCCTGCTGCTACAGACAGAAGGCAGAGGAGATGCTTATGTTGATTTAACGTCAACATTAGACATTTGCATTCATGTTGCATCTGATATTTGACATATTTCTGAGTGAAATAAGATATCCAATGACGCATCTGTAGAGTGGAGAGAGAGCTGTTTTTACCCATCAAAAATTGTTTGGATTATGAAAAATTATTTGATTTCAGGTTTAAATAAGATTTTCAATGTTTACTCAGACTTTGGATATACTCAATGTATTCAGAAAGTGAAGAGTGGATTTTGATTTCATGACGACTCGGTTCAGTTGATTCCACCGTCTGAAACTATCAAGCAATTGCTGAGGCTCTTCAGTGAAAGCATGTTTATTAAGATTCACACAGACCCAAAGATGCAGGACCTTCAACCACAGCTGTTATAGTTTCCCTTTACATGGAGAGATTCAATTACTGTCGTCAGAAAACACTGTTTCTTCACAAGTCCCCGTTTCTAAATAATATTCTGAAGATAGATAGATAGATAGATAGATAGATAGATAGATAGATAGATAGATAGATAGATAGATAGATAGATAGATAGATAGATAGATAGATAGATAGATAGATAGATAGATAGATAGATAGATAGATAGATAGATAGATAGATAGATAGATAGATAGATAGATAGATAGATAGATAGACAGACAGACAGACAGACAGACAGACAGATAAAGAGACAGACAGATAAAGAGACAGACAGACAGACAGACAGACAGACAGATAGATAGATAGATAGATAAAGAGACAGACAGACAGACAGACAGACAGACAGACAGACAGACAGACAGATAGATAAAGAGACAGACAGACAGATAGATAGATAGATAAAGAGACAGACAGACAGACAGACAGACAGACAGACAGACAGACAGACAGACAGATAGATAGATAGATAGATAGATAGATAGATAGATAGATAGATAGATAGACAGACAGACAGACAGACAGACAGACAGACAGACAGACAGACAGACAGACAGACAGACAGATAGATAGATAGATAAAGAGACAGATAGATAGATAGATAGATAGATAGATAGATAGATAGATAGATAGATAGATAGATAGATAGATAGATAGATAGATAGATAGATAGATAGATAGATAGATAGATAGATAGATAGATGTAGGCCTTTCCAGCAGAGGGCAGGAGAGAGTAACAAACATGGACACAGTAGGAAAGCAATAGAGACAGTGTGTGTTTTACGACTCTAAACACTGGAGAAATTCCACACAAATCTCAAATGTTTGGCTCATGAGCAACAGAAACACGAAGAGGGTGAAGAGATGAAGAAGAGAAAACAGACAACAAGTCAACAGACGAAGAACAGAACACGGTTTTTTATCAGCAGTAGCTCTCGCCATTTCACATCAAATGTCTCAAATGAAGAAACACCACAGGTGATGCTTCAATACATCCAGATTAAGTTGCTATTGTATAGAGGGCATGTCTCCTGACCCACAGAGCAAGGTCATCGTCATGGTGATAAGGTCACGATAAAGACTGTCACGGAAAATGAGAAAAACTTGTGTTGATCATTATGAAACCCACTATTCTAGCAGATCCAAAAACTGTTTAACTGTTACACACTATGAGAAAAACAATACTGTATTACAAAAGACAATTTCTACAAAAAGGTGCAAATAGATCATACAAAATAAGAATAAGAAAAATAATATTAATAATTCTTTGCCTTTTCATTGGTTAGTGAAAGGAGGTGCTTCAAGTCGGTATGAAATGGAAATTCACCCAATCGATTTTACACGTTACAGATCTTGTTGTGAACGATTCATCATGCATGTTTCATTTCGCAATTTTTAACTCAAAATGTCATAACCTGATCTTCCAGTGAAGAGACAGACCTCTCTCTGTTGACGTCTGCAGGATTTCTCCAATCAATTATTAGTCCCTTTCCTACAATCATCTGTAAGCTCGCATTCAAACCCGCTTCCATCCATCAGAAACTAATGGACTGAACAAGTCCCAGCCTACATTTCTTTTTCGATTACCCATTTCACTCTGATGTACGTCACAATACGCCCCACTCAAGCCTCCCCAAAATAGAAAAGTTCTGTCGGTACTCACATCGTAACTTTAAGCCTTAAAAAAAGGGTTGTTCGTCTACCTCATGAAGCCAAAAAAAACATATTTTGGTACCCTGTTAAATCTGTGAAAATGGTTTAAAACTCTGATTGTGTGATTTTGACATTTCAACTATTAAAATGAAATAGAAATCACTTGGTAACAGAGTTGCGTACAAAATGTGGGACACCGTTAGATACGTTTTGGTAATTAAATGAGTTAATTTAAAGAGTTAATTATAAAAATAAACTTAGTAATACCATTGAATATTTCAACAGATTGTCAAATACAGACATTTGATGTATTTAAAACTACTTTTCATGCTAGGTCCATTTTATAGACAGTATCTCACAGGCCTCACCACAAGAACAAACATGGTGTTTGTGCCTCTGAAATGTCTCAGCTGTTCATTTGCACTAGGGATGCACTCACTGATATGAACATTGTGGCCGATACCGATAACTCTTTATATTTGAAAGCCGATAACCGATATATAATAAATCTAAATCCAAACTTGTATATCATTTTTGAGAGCCTGATTACAAACACAAAAGCCGTGTCTCAAGAGCACCATGTAATGTTCTTCTTATAATTGTATGTCGCCTATATGACAGACTTATTGTATTTTCTTTCTTGAAGTGATTCCAATCATATTTCAAGCAATTCAAACAGCGCATCTGAAGGAAATAATCCATTATTTATCGGCTTTAATATATCGGCCAAATGTTCTTATCGGGGTGATAACAGTGACATTAAAAATGAACATGTATGTATACCGATATGGTGGCCGATATATCGTTCATCCCTAATTTGCACACTTGAGTGGAACTAGAGCGTGTTTGGCAAGAGTCGTCAGTAACCTGTGACCGTCTCGTCTGTAAGAGTGTAAGACCAGCTGATGGAAACTGTGCATGAGTCCCTGAGTGTTTGTCTCCAATGTCTAGATCTTCAGATTGAAGCCAAAGCTACGGTTATTGGGGAAAGCTTAATTCTGATTGGATAACAGACATTTCCTTCCACATTCTTCTCAAATAAATGGCCAAACAGGACATGCAATCTTTAATGGTCCGTTAAGCTCAATTAACAGAAAATTGCAGTTAGGGTTAAAAACCCTGAAACAATGAAAGTGAACAATGTTCACGTCCAGTTAGTTTAGGTGGAAATGTTAAACTCATAATTTTATTCAAACACTAGCATTAATTTAAAAATAAGTGTGTTATGTTTAACACACTTACACACACTCCAAACGGTTATGTTTAGCAGCGGGACTACTGTTCTAAGTGGACGAGGCTTATCGTGCACCTAGTGTCAGGTACACACATAGCAGATGTCTTTTGTTTAGACTGCTGTTGGCCGTTTTTCATCGTTTGACAGTGAACATATGCAGACCACTGGAAAGAGACAAATTTATGTTCTTCTGCTGATTCAAGACAATGGTCTGGCAAACTATCTGCTTAGCTCCATGTAAACAAGGAATTTACAGCACCTCCTTTCTTGGAAGTATCCACGCTGGTGTGAAACTTACCTGGAAAGACTGGAAATAACTTCAACAAAGACGACGAGGTGTACCGAAGCCAGAGCATTCCTTTAACACCACTAGAAATGTACAATACCGTGTTCCACGGAAAGAAAGAATCCAGCTTTAAAATTCCTCAAAAGCTGTCAGACAGCATCAGATATTACACTGGAAGAGAGGATGGCTTGTATGAACCCAATTCTGCATTTACATTTCCCTTTAAATCATTGCGCAAAGAGAAATGATAGACTGAAAAGGTCACCATTTACCATTCATTCCCTGCATCTCATACATACTTCCCAATGGACTTCAGCGACTAACAATTATCTGTGCCATTAACTCTTTCCCCGCCAGCACTTCTGAAAAGAGTTGCCAGCCACTGCCAGCATTTTTGATCACTTTCAAAAAGTTTCAAGGAAACCAGAATATTTTATTGTGTGAATATCTGAATATGCAATTTATCAAAAGAAAGAACAGAGAAAATCGTGTTTTTGTCGAAGTCTAATTCTGGATCAGATTCAGAACGACGATCAAAACACCGATGGAGTAGATCGAGTCCATCAACACCCTCGTCCTGGGTAATTAATTCAGTAACATTAGGCCGTTTGGATTTATATCCTGTTTAATGTTGATGATGGCGTTATTTTACATATGCATATGCTTACATATGCTATCGCTTGTTTCTGCTTCTCCTTCACATGTGTTTTGATCAGGAGATTCAGTACTCTTTCAGAAGATGTGTAATAGCGCCCCCTACCGCATAACACTGAAGACAAGGAAAGCCGGAAAATTCCGTCAATGGCGGGAAAGAGTTAATATCAGACACTTTGAATTATATCTGTTTTAAACACTTGCAATTAAAATAAAGCTTTCCCTTCAGTGATGCACCCAATTGAAAACTGACACTATAAATACTACTTTTAAATTAGGAATGACTCTAAATTATATATATTTGTAAAAGCGATCACAACACATTCTTCCTCCAACTGGTCTCACCAACATACCATTTACGCTAAAACTAATAAAATGTTGTACAATATTTGAATAAACTAAACTGAAACAACTAGAATATTGCATAACATTTTATATTCCAGGCTGAAACTACTTTTAAAGTATTAAAATATTATTTTCATAATAGCTGTATAAACCTAAAAATTCCTCAAACACAATACTGACTTCAATCAAACTCTTTTCCGAAACAAATGTTCCTGAAACTAATGATCTTTAAGAGAATCTCAAACTGGCTTTTGTCTATTGTGAATTATCCAGTTCACAACAACAACAAAGAGCTAAAGAATACACAACAAAGAACAATTTCACATTCAAACATTGTACATCCAGGCCACTTGGGGGAGCTCTTACCTCGTCCCATTCTGAAGTGAACGAAGGTGATTTTTCCAGCCTTCTCTTGGCGGTGCTGCAGTTGGACACGGACTCACTTCTCCCACCCAATCCCGTCTCTTCCTCACCGGGCGGGGACACCAGCAGGTCGGAGTCGGACTTGGAAAGGCTACGCGCTAGCTTGAGATCCCCCGGCGGAGGCATCCTTCTCGTCAACGGAGGATCGCGGGCCGGCGAGTTGCGTTTCGGTGAATCTCGCGGCTCTTTGTGGACCGTGGCGTAGATAGCTTTGGGGTCAGTGTCCTGGAGAATGGTTTCCATGGTGACCGCAGATTTGGGATGGGGAGCGGAGCTCTCAGATGTCGAAGTGTTGGAAGCCTCACCGGACTTCCCTGCAGAGGACGGCAGTCTGAAGGCTTCCTCCCGACAGTCAACCACCGGCGAGGACCCGTGAAGCAGACCAGTGAACTGCTCAGGAACAGCAGCGCTTATATCCTGACCATGCGATGAGCTCTCTGTTAGAGGAGAGAGAGAGAGAGAGAGAGAGAGAGAGAGAGAGAGTGAGAGTGTGTTACAGACAGATTGTGGAGCAATATCTAGTCCAGATAACATGAATCCACCCACTCTACTACTGTCCAGTGCCTGAAACAGATCTGTTATTGTTTTCTGACTGGAAAAGAGAGAGAAAGAAATGCAGAAAGAAATGCAGAAAGTTGGGCTCACCAATTCCAAAGTGCCAGAGTTACAGAATTCCAAGCGGAGTCTATAAGCAGCTGACATTTCTCCATAGAGATCTGTTTGTGACTTGCTTGTTCTATTCCCTCCCTCTCTCTCTCTCTCTCTCTCCCCCCCTCTCTCCCTCTCTCTCTCCCTCTGTTGTACTGCTAACAAGCAGACAGCTTTATAAGGCTTGCTTCCAGAGAAGTTATGCCTCACTAAGGATTCCCTTCATTATGAGTGGCAAGCCTGAAACAGGATCCCACAGAGATGACTGTGAAAGAAACACACTCGCTCTTTCTCACAAACACCTCTTTAACACACCGCTCTGCGTTGGGTTCTTAAAAATTAAATCCCTGCTTTGTGATTGTGAAAAACCCTTGTCCCGGAGTAGCACACTTACAGATCTCTCTCTGGCCTGAAACATGTAATATGCAAGCAGGGACATGAACACTTCTTTGCTAGCTTGATTTCGAGAGAGAGTTGCATTCTCAGCAACACCACAGGGAGCACTATAGTGTAACTTAGTACAAATTGTCTTCTCCCATGGTCAGTTTTCTCTATAAAGTTCAACTACTGTTATGCTGGAGCAAAAGATCTTGCTGAATTAGTTATTTTTATAGATCCAAAGATGCCTTCCCTACAATAGTGAGGGGAAACGGTATGTTAAATGAGTAGTATGTCCAAATTCATCTATAAACAGTTGGGTTTGAGTCCCCGGATGACCTACTACTTCCACGGAGATCCTGAAGTGTGCATCTGATGGACACTTTACTATCCCAGAGGATTTGTGAATGGCATTGACGCGACAACTGACGCCTACAAGTCACGGCAATGAAAACATGGCGGATGTAGTACGTCCATTCTACACACATTCATTCTATATAGAACATATTTTTTTAATTAATCACAAATTTTTCATCAAATATAGTAGCTACTCAGACTGTAAGCCATTTTGGACACAACTAGACAGACATTTCAAGGAAACTCTATCGCCCCCTTACAAAAAAATGCACGTATGGGAATGTACAATTACAATTTGTTGGCCAACATTCCCATCTGTGCTTGTGCTCTTGCGTAAACTCGGTTTCTGGCCTTAACAGAACACTGCAAACACACACAAACACAGACCATGAGATAAATCGATCCCTCGGATTTAGATATGACCCAGGCGCTGGGCAAACAGCCACCATACCAGAGAGATATCCTGGAGTTGCATGTGGTGTTTGGTGACCAGAAAACCAAGTCAGCCGTGTCAGAGCCTAAGGTCAGAAACATTCTGTATGCAAGTATACAAACATACAGCAAACACTTGTACAATACTGGGCATGAATCTTTCAATACTGGAAGTAACAAACCCAAAGGGGGTGACACTGTTACTTTCATAACTTCTCAGGTGCAATTAAACAGGATACATTATTATTCCGCCAGCTAGTGTAACTAGTCCTCCCACTACTCCGAGTGGGATTCAAACCAGCATCAAGCATCAAACCAGCCTCTTGTAGGCAGGGAAGTAGGGTTAACTTACTAGCAGGCATATGTAACACAACCCCGCCTAAACCTAATTTCCATCTGGGTCACGGCACCAATGCAAATGGTCCTACTCGTACTGCTCAGAGCGGGATTTGAACCAGGGTCCACCAACATGGGAGGCAGGCAGTCTTAACAAGGACGAGCACAGCCTCCGGTGCAAGAGTTTAACTCCAACTGTAATCAGACACTTCTGAACCACCTAATTAGGGTGCTCGGATTACTTGTAAACAATAGCCAATCGGTTTGGCTAGCCTTGCTCTAGCATCAACCACTAGTGTGCCACTTAAAGCCAGGGAAGTGAAGTTTACCTGCACAGCTCTTACTAGCTTAAGTTAAACAGTTAAACCAAAATCCCTTTTCAAGGCAAGTCATTTCACTGTATGGACATCTTGGGAATAAACTATTTTCAGTCATACAAGTACAGCCACTGTCGAACAGAATGGGGAAATATCGAGATTTTAAACGTTTTGCCCAACCCTCTAAGTACAATTACAAGAGAAAACTTGGACAGTTTATGCTAATGCCAGCTTTAGTGCAGTTGATAAGACACGTGTTAATTGTGAAATGTTAATACAATGCAACTATCAATATAATTGTACATGGTTTGTGTAAAAAAAACAAAAAAAAAAAACAAGTAGCAAATGTTCCACCCATCTCACGTTGTTGATGACAAGGAAATAACACTCAAACACAAATCCATCTGTCATATGGTAGAAGCCCCTAAATTAGGCAGATATTGACCTGAACAAGTTCTATAACATTCTCACACCATAAAAAATTTAAGTAATGTGAATATAAATACAACCAAGACTATTTGTTGGGACACCTTTTGATTACCAACGTAAAATTTGGATCTTGAAACTAAACCAGGTCCGTTAAGTTTGGCAATGCGAGTTTCTGTTAAAGTTTAATCATCTCAGCGCTAATGTTTGGTTTACAGTAAACTACAACTTAGCAACTCTCTCCTGAGAGCTTAATATTTCAAGCTATCCAAGGAATTGTGAGTGAATAAACCGCCCACTCTGTGACGGACTGGCGTGTGCCGAGGGACATTCAGACACACAATACCAGAACCATGAGTCTAATCACTTTCTCATGCAACACACCCAAACACACACACAGTCTGTGTATGCATTTGTGACGTCATTTTAAATCAATAAGACCCTCTGGAGAAGATTAAGTCAGTGCTGTTCTCCATCCAAACCCAAGGCTTTAGCGTTAACACTACACATTGACAGCATTTTTCCATGTTTACTCTAACAACATGTGCGTTTCCAGGAACTACACGCATGCTGTGGTTAAATCATCCAATGTTCAATGAAATAAAAGTACTGTGGACATGTTTCAAGCCAAAGAACACCATAGCTCGGTTTCTAAACCTAGCGCCTCGCAATCTGCTGTCTATGTAACATTTTAAGGTCACATTAGCAAACATTCTGTGAAATTTCATGAGAACAATATGAAGTCACTTTCAAACCAAGCAGCTTTCTGTTGGTCGCATAACTAACTTCATGAGTGAAATCTGTCTGGAAATTTTTCACCCTCACAGGAAACTGTAGATTGTGCAGATTCCTATTGAAATAACTGGAGAAGTTAAAAAAAAATACAAAAATCACCTAGCAACAACAACTGTACACCTGAAGCAAGCATACTAACTCACATGAAACGGATCTGAAACCCTTTAAATACACGCCACACAAATAGCGGTCCCATGTGAATAACACAAGTCTAACACTTAGTCAATCCCAACAGAGTTGAAAGAACTGTTAAAAGTTAGCATCTTGCCAACAATGCCATACTGTAACATATTTAAAAGTGAATAGCACAGATGTATAAGACAATATAGGCTATTTTAATGACAAAACATTTGAACCAACCAGCCTAAGATGATTTACTGGTCTATGTTGTTCTCCAAGCTCAGGCTGGTCTGGAAGATAATCTCAAACCAATCAGCTTAAGCGTTTTTTTCTAGAACTCTTTTTTTCAGCAGAACATGATCAGTATTTAATGAAATAAGTACATCTATAACATTTATCATAATTTTTCTGTTGTAAAACAAACTTACATAACAATATAGCACATTAGCTACTGTAGACCTTATGCGCCAGAGAAACAAGTGCGCAGCCATCTTTAGGATATGGTCTTTGAACTTTCGTTTTTTGCGGTAGCTCATTATATTTCTACGGCATCGCTGTCGAAGAGTAACTCGCTAGTGAAGAGGACTTATTAATGGTAGAGGTAGAGCTGTAGCGGTGCGTCGATGACATCGACGCGTCGACGCCAAAATTACGTCGACGTCATATTTTTTGCGTCGACGCTTCTTTATTTATTATCTTTTTTTTTTTTTTGCACCATTCCCGGAGGTACAGCTCGCCACACACACACCGCCCGCCGTGTTATTCTGCCATGTTTTCTCCCTTTCTTTCCAAACCGCGACAAACGCCAGTCTCCTTTCTCTGCAGAATGCCACAAATCCGCTCAACCAATCACAGCGCACAATTCCACGCATTGTAAACAGTAACGGTGGCGCTCTGACACCCGGCATCCTAGTTTTCCTTATCTACTTTGCACTTTTTGATCAACAAACAAACAAAAAAAATAATACATTGATGAACCTGTGGTGGATTCTGCCGTAGGGAAGAAACGTAAGCCATCGAAATCTAATCACTTACGTGAGGAGATTAAGAAGATGAGGCACGCGGGAGGAAGAGAAATGCCGACTGTTGCTTGTTCTCACACGACAGCGTCAAACTTCTGTCGAATGCTGACACGTTAACCCCAGGGGATCTTTTAAAAAACTTTCAATTCTTGTACTCAAAGTCAACGAAAACCGAGCAGGACCAAGCCATTTTACAGCTGATCGCCGTCAAAAAAGAAGGTCGCCGTCGTTCAGAAGGTATTTCTAGCGATGGCTGATTGAATGTAGCCTATGTTTAGTCCAGATTAGACCGAGTTCAGAGGCTGTCATATGTGGATCAACTTACTTTGTTGTGTATTTTCAACAGTTTCAATGTGAAAAATAACTTTTATATTGATTCAATGGATTAATTGCATGAAAAAAAAAAGGATTTATCACATTTATACTATATTATTCAGAAGTAAACATTGTAGCTGACAGTGTGTTTATGTCAGAATGTTTATTTTTTAAACCACAACCTTCTAAGTGCTTCTTTTACCAATCTATTTAACATATCTTTTGCATTTCTCATCCAAACAACGTCAAACTTGGCACTGCACTTACTCGTGCCCAGACAGCTGTCGAGTTTGAAATCCATCGGAGTAACGGCTCGACAGAGATATGCGAATAACAGACAGGATAAATAATTCCAATTAGTCGTTAGATTAGTCGACTAATCGATAAAATAATCGCCCGACTAATCGTTTAATTAATAATCGTTTACCCCAGCCCTAGGTAGAGGTAACGAAGGTTATCACGAGCATTGTAATGTTTGAGGCGGATGTCATAACAAATGTCAGCAGACCGGGAAGATTTTAAAACGGGCAGATCATTCATAAATACGTAAGATCGCAGTGGAAATACAAGCCAGAAGACAAGACAACGAGCGCAGCGCTGAAAAGGGGCGGGGCTACATAAGGTCTATAGAGGGGTGCAGGTATGACATCACTTTGTAGGCCAAAACGTGGAAGCGAGTTATGATAGCGCTTCCGGTTCCATCGTCTCAAAGTCAATGTGTGTTTTTTTACAGTTAAATGGGGTTTTGGTTAAATGGCTGAAGTAAGGTCTGCGGTGAACAGAAGCTCAAGACACTTACATGTTTTATTCTACGACATAAAATACACCAGGATTACCACACTCATGATTTTCTGAAGCCGTTACGTGTCTTGAAAAAGGCGGATGCTAACAAGTGGCTAAATGGGACTACAGAGACCGTCGAGGAGATTAAACGGCATCACGCCGAACAGTAAACTCAGTCCGCTTTTACAGGCTGTAAAAGCGGACTGAGTTTACTGTTCGGCGTGATGTGACATTATGCTTATAATTGTGCTCTTATAAACTATTCTTACTCAAACGCTCTGGGAAAAATGTTTTTAGGTAAAAACTGAAAGAGTTGTGGGAAGCTTAGTGACGGTGACGTTGAAGTCATGTGACCATGGTGTAGTTCGTTTATAGCCTTTGGCTTTTTACCTCTGGCGACTGCATTTAGGCTTCAAAATTCATTAAAGTTGTGTTCATCTGTGATGAAATGTGCAAGAGTCATAAACTTTTGCTGATCACAGAGCTTGTTTTTTACTTTAATCCAAAAGCCTATGGAAAAATCCTATTGGGATTCTCGAGGGAGCCAGTGCGATGCGAACTGCCGGTTGTCCTACAAAATGACGTCATACCCGCACCACACTACTACTAGGAATAATGTCCATTATTTCACTTTTTTTTTTAAATAGAAGGCTGTGCACTATGTGTGTTGTCCTGAGCAAGTTGAACACATCCAAGCACACTTGAGCAGTGCTGACATCTGATGAGCTGAAGTAATGTCACCCGTCAGAAAGTTCTAGGGTAACCGGCTCAGTCCTCAGCTGTTGCATCTCCTCAGCTAAGTGCTAAGAGCTTCGGAGGTGCGTGCCAACGGTGAGAAGCGTTTATTAAAAGAGGGAAGGGAGGTCTAAAACACACATGCTTTTGCACTCAAGATGTAGCTTTCATCTCCAAAGCACTAAGGTCAGAACCTCCTTCAAGTCCTCAATACATCAACGCATCGCTCCCGCTGTGAGAGCCAGACATGAGAAATACGACAAGCTCACACCCTGTTATTTGGGGGTGTGCTGGTGTGTGTCTACAGACTGATTTCCTGCAGGGTAATTGACAGGTGCGGAGCGCAGTACGACAGTGGAGGCGGCAGCTGAGGTCTATGAAGCTTAAGGGACGAGAAGGGCAACGAGACGAGGAAAGACGCTCTGCTGTTTGTTTTGAAACACGAGGAGAGTGCAGGGGCTTTCATAGAACTTCCACTGGCATTTATCACACGTACCAATGCTATGAAAATCCAACCATATTAGAACAAGAACTTTATCCCACGCTGCAATATTATGGCTTTATATGTGCGCAAGTTTCACCTTTAGAGTGAAACTAAGCCGTAATGGCATTTCTCTTGGACTCTGGGCCAGTAATGCTAACTAGAGTCGTGTTACACTGAGTAAACATTGTTCTAAGTTAGGCAAGGATTTCTGAGGGACGACTTTAGGGACACAGAGACAAACGCACTGGACAAATGTCCACTTTTGTGTTGCCATCCTACCAATATTCTTGCTCCAAAACTGTTGAAAACTGGGAGATATTTTGGAATAGTTCACCCAAAAATTGAAATTTAGAAAACTTGTATTGTGTTTTAATGGTGATGAGGAGTTGTTTTTGTCGTTCCACATTACTACTTTCACATTATATGGAAAGGAGCAGCGTGAACATTCTTCAAAATGTCTGATATGGCGTTCCACAGTAAAAAAAATAAAATAAATACAGCATACAGAATTTGGAAGACCTGTGAAAGGTTTTTTTTTTTTTTTACTTTTTCTCCTACCTCATTATTTCCATCACAAAAGTTGATGTGAGTGAATGCCAAGATTTGTCAGTTTAGAAAGCAAATCAAAAGTTTTTTTCATTTTTTTTCCCTATGTTCCTTTAGGGGCTCCTTAGGAATGACACAATACATAAATAATACATACAATTATTTTTTCCTTTAAATACAGCCCAAAAGCACAAGTCTCAGACAGAAAGCAAGCATTTTAAAGAGTAAAGATCATGTAGTCTAATTGGTTTGATACATATTTGGTTGCTAAATCGTGGTTTAACTGAACCTGTAATACTGTTATTCAACTACGGCAGCAACATTGTAAAGGCCAGTTCTTAGTGTTTACGGTGTCATTAGGAAGTGAGCGTTCACATATGCACACACTTACCTCCAGACGTCTGGCCTGTGCTAAAAAGAGGAGCAGGCGGCTGCAGTGTGTTTGTGTTGGACACTGGAGGTCGCAGGTCAGTGTGTGTGCCGGTCTTTCGCTGCAACAATAACACCAATATTCACACATTAAGGAATGTCTAGCTTTTATCAGATGTGCAATCACACACACACACACACACACACACACACACAACAGATGCTGCATACAGATGATAACTGACTGGCTACTGCACACTAGACAGTGTTCGGACAGCGTGACAGATTTAAAAAAAAGTAATCAAACAACAAAGCTCAAAAACTTAAAGCTTCCTATGCAAGCAGCATTTTAAGGCATCATGGGTAACTCCAGAATCCTGACCTGAAGCCTGAACTCAGTTTCGCCGCCTCCTAATATACTTCGTTTTAGCAGCATAGCATGTACAATATCTTTCACAAAGGAGGCAATCCAAGAAATACAAGGCGGCGAACGAGAGTAATGTTGATTATAAATAAGAATATTTCATTCAATACTGAAAAATCGAACTAAAAATATATTATTTCACCAAATAATTGTGTGTGTTGTATAATTTTAGAGTATCAAGCTATTAGCTTAGCGACATGCTAATATTAAACTGCTGGAATGCATTGAGTCGAGTCTCTTGTGTGAAGCATTGTGTGTAAATGCCTAAAGCGTTTTAAATCACTCACTTATGAGGTGTCATAGCAGTTGGGATGTTGCCTTATAAGCCTATGTAAGATTTAGGCAGTGAGGTTTTGGAACAAGCCTAATAATCAATATTTCTCACCTGAGGTAGGACACTGTTGGAAGACTTGGCTGAGATGTCCACATCTGGAGATAAAGACATCAAGTTATGTCAACGATAAAATAAACAACAAAAGATAACAATACTGTACATTTGGGATATATTGATTGACTTCACTTTTAAGACATTCCCTATTCATTTGAAACGGTGTTATTTTAGCATTAGTAGCTTATTTTCAGTTTTCATTTTTATTTGAGTTTAAGTTGTAATAATTTTGTTGCGCTTTTGTATTATATATATATAAAATTTGGACTCTAAAATTGCTATAAAATCAAAGCCATATGTCTAACCAGGTTGTGTTCGATATTTGAAGTTGATGTCACAAAAGTTTTGGTTCTTAAGAAGAAATTTTGTTTAGGCGCTAAACCAAAAATAGCCACTGAGTGTAAATTTTATTTTTTTTAATGCATTCCTCTTTCAGAAATGAATACATTTCTGTCATAATATCAGTTTTATCACGAAACAGTCACCAAATATGGTCTCAGACCTTTCCGACGATAAGCGTTTTGTCAAATTTGAAAAAGATTTGATTCTAAAATAGTGCAGTAAATGTTGTAATATGACACACGACAGCGCCCACTAGGGGGGAGGAGCCGGCTTAAAGGTTTAACATAACATCTACATGTTAACGCAATGTCCGATTTTAAAACAGTTTTCACAGGGTTAATTTTGAGAGTTTACGTTTTCAAATGATGCCCAATTTATAATGATTACTAAAACATGATGGGGAAAAAAGGCAGTAAAAAAGAGGACACTTACAGTTAACAGGTTAATTCGGTTTAATTTTAGTTTTAGTCATTTTAGTACTTCAACTTGTTTTCATTAAGTTTGTAAGCCAACATTTCTCATTTAAGTTTTTTCATTTAATATTTTGTTTTAGTTCAGTTTCATTTCAATTAACAAAAAAATATTTGTAATAGTCTTAGTTTACAATAACAAAAACGTTTTGAAATCACTTTTTGATTCTTTCAAAGAACGACTAGATGTGACATCTGATCTTATAGCAGAGCATAATGTAGTAGTTCATGTTTTCAGTGACACTATCATATATTTATGAGGGGCATATGCAAATTGGCTCATGTTTAATAAACAAAGTGGTGGGGTAAATCTACAAAGCTCGTGTGAGGTCTCAGAACCACATCGAAGACGAAGACGACCCAAAAGTCATGTAGGAAATGTGTAAGAGTGTCCGTACCTCTCTTGTTTTGTGTGTTGTTGGGGATTTTGGTCTGTGCGGTGACTAGCAGTTCATATGTGTGGTCCTCCTCTTCCACGGGCTCGATGCGTTCATCCACACTGCTGTTAGTGTGAACCGCCTGCAGAGAGAGAGAGAGAGAGAGAGAGAGAGAGAGAGAGAGAGAGAGAGAGAGAGACTCAGTTCATGCAGAAAACACTGGCATAAAATGCAAATGGCTTATTTCACAGTCCGTATTACTTTATGAGCGGCAGCACTTTGGAAAAAAGATGACCTTTCTAATAACAGCAGGTAACAGAGTCAAGTCTGAATGTCTGTCATTTATATGGCACAGTCCAGTGAGTGATCGTTTTTGCTGACACTGCATGAACAAGCGTTGGAAAGCCTGGCCTACTACTTCAGTTCAGAGTGTTTGACAAAACTGAGTGAAGTGTTGCAAAGCTTTGAATCTCTGTATCCAGCTCTAGTCTAGTGTGTTCGTGTTGGTCATGGGCTCCTGAGTCTTTCAGACAGAGGGTTTTGCTGTGTGTTGCAGAGAGCCACAGCGTTAATATTCATGAGGATGCTGTTTGATTTGGGTAGACGTGCGGAAACAGCAGTCAGCGAGTGGAAAGACGGATTCAACAGCCTCTCCGCCACAATGTGCATTGTTCTGCTCTCCACCCTGAGCACTGCTGCCAGTGATTCATGTACAGATTAAATATAGATAATAAAAGTACAAACAAAAAAAAGGTTCTTTTTTTTAAAAACACGCTATCGCAGCTGGGGGCACCATGTAAATATCATGCCAATCATTCACTATATGTCCATGGTATTATTATTAATTATTCTATGTTGATTAGCCATTGAAAACCTACTATGTTTTTGTTGCAGTTTGTGGCAATTTGTTTTTTGTAGATATATCCATACATTCATTACAGAGAGCAACAGTCAAGTAAAAACGTCCATAGGGAAAATGATATTGATTTTGAAAGGTAGTTTATAAACCTTTAAAAGACTGCCTCACTGTGAAATACAAGTTTGTTAATCCATGGCCCACATTATTTCAGCTTATTATCGTGTTTAACAGCAGAATTCATGGTAAAAACTACATTACCCATGATGCTGTACAGCAAATTCCACCAATCAGAGGAACAAGAGTTGAAACCAGCAAAAAGCACTAAAAGAGTAGTTCAGCTCCGCTCTCTTTATGCTCTCAAAATACTGAAATGTTTGTATATATAAGCTTATTTTGCAATAAACTTAAAAACGTATTCCTTTTATAGATATAATCAACATTAGTAAATAAGTAAATTAATATTGCTCCTTCGTTTTTAATTTTGATTATTCGATTATTATCTTGTACCTTTGTCTTTTTGTCTGATTTTCCAAAACCTTTTATGCTTCAAATCAAGGTTTGTAGTGTTATAGAGTAGTGATTCCCCTAGTAGCTGAAATAACTCTTGAACAAAGACTATTTTACAATCCTTATGAGAAAACCGAAAGGAAAAAATACGACCGGAACCATCGCAACTGAAAAAGGGGGCGGCCACTAATGCACTCGATTAATTAATTTTACTATGGTGAATAAGCGAAGGGAAATGGCTGCTTCATGACCAATCTGAAAGTTTTGTGCGTCTGCCACTAGAAGGCAAATTGCGACAATTGCATGTGAACGAGAAATGTTGATCATAAATGAGTACTTTTAATTACAACACCAGAAAATAATTCACCCAATGTTTTGTTTATAGAGTATAAAGCTATTAGCTTAGCAACATGCTAATATCAAACTCTACAGGAATGCATTTTGAGTCATGGTCATAGCTAAATACCACAGTGACACATCCACAGCACTTCTTTTGTGAGAGAAAATGAAACAAATAAGAGATTTTAAATGAAGTAAACAGAGAGGTGAACATTCCTGAAGACATCTATTGACAAGTAAAAGTACAAATATAGACTACACTACTGAACGACGGAGGCAGATACTGGAAACACCAGGGTCAATCGCATCCGCCACATGGAATCACTGGGCTGTTCTTCCAGAGGGATTCCAGACTTTATTTGATTTAATGTGAAATGTGAACCAAACACTGGCAGTCTGAACAGAGACTTTACCTCAGAGCTGAGCTCCTCTTCCAGTGTAGACTGATTCTGTGGAGGATGACGCTCTTTCTGTCAGAAACATTCAACTCATTTACTATCAAACAGGGTGAAACCTTTTTCTTTTTTTTAAAGAAAGACATGAAGATATTTAGGTTACACTTCATTTTAAGGTGTCTGTGTTATAGTGTAATTATGCATTTAAGTACTGTGTAATAATAGTTAACTACATTTACTTTCTATAGAGTTGTATTTAGGGTTAGTTACATGTAATTATGCAGAATTTATAGTCATTACTACAGTAACTACATGTAACATGTGTAACAAGGACACTGTAAAATAAAGTGTTACCAAAGTTCAAAGTGAACACCATGATGGACCTGTAATTAAAAGTCTCCATCTAGTGGAAGAAACTACTACACCAAATCTTCAGCTTTCACAGAAGGCTACTGAAAATAAAGTAATTGAAAAGAATAACCGACCAATAAAACTGTGCGCACTGTTTCACATTGCATCATCATTTTATTTATTGCTTAAAAGGCAAAAACTATTTGATAAAATATACTAAAGTTCAATAAATATCTTGAACGTATAATTAAATATTAACATAATAATCATAATTCTTCTGCCAAGTAATATAAATTCATTAAATGAATGTTTACGCTTTTAATTCATATATAATGTGTGGCCACAAGTGCATTTATTAGCATTTAAAGGGATACTTCACCGATTAGCATTAATCTTTGTATCAGTAGAAACCCGGTGGTATTCTCGAATGGCCGTGCTCCCCCTCCCTCATGTCCCCCTGAGACGAGAGATTTCTGTATTGTGTGTCTGGAAAAAACCCTCAGATGATGCAAAAATCTTCATTTTGCGTCATCAGAGGCTTTTTTGTCCAGAGGCGAGAGACTCCAGCCAGTAGGAGGAGCTCGTTCCGCATGTTTTAACCCGCCCATAGGGGGATCTCACGATAAAACGGCGTCTTTTCGGTTTCGAGTCAGCCAGTGGCCTAGTTGTATCATTTCTTCCGATACTGGCCTCTGTAACTGGTAGGCGTGGCTTGGGAGTGGCCTCAGTGCAGCGATGAAAGTGCATTCTGGGAGTTGTTGTCTTTCATCCACATGAGCCAAAAATACATTTTCTGGCTTTTCTCAGTCTAGAAGGCACCAACTTCTAAAATAATTTCACATTTCTACTACATAAATTACCCAATTTAAATACACATTCATCTTTCCAGCGGTGAAACATCCCTTTAATGAAGACTTTGGGACGAGGCTCATCCAATCAGATTCTAGAGTCAAAACTACGATTTTATAAATATCAATTACATTTCCTCATCGGAATTGCCTCCTTGGCTAGCATATTTCTTACATACAGAATTGAGAGTACAATTTCATATACACTGCTGGACAAAAAAACCTAGGCAAAAGCTTAAGAGTCTATGACTGGATCATTATTTCAGTGATTATTATGTTTCTATCATGTTATACGTTCGGGAACAGTTCTTCTAACCCTAATTGATGGAGTGTGTAGCTTTTCATTTCTTGATCAACCATGTAGGAAGACACATCATGGCCATATTCCAGGATGACGACGATGTCAAGATTCATCAGGCTCAAATTGTGAAAGAATGGTCGGGAGGAGCATGAAGAATCATTTTTCAAACATGAATTTAAACCTCTGAGTCCAGACCTTAAATTCATTGATGCACATCTTGATAAAAAGTAACATCACAACATTTATTTCCATAAAGAGGTGCATACATTTTTGGTCAAGATCTTGAATTGACAATGCAAGAGTCCAGCACTCTGTAAAGTCTCCTCCAGCACATCCCAAAGACTTTCAATTAATTTAAGGTGTCAATTAATGTGTTAAATGATTCTACATACTCCCTCCCAACTATTCTTTCACAGTCTGAGACTGAAGAATCTTGACCTTGTCATCCTGGAATATGGCCATGATGTGTCTTCCTACATGGTTGTTTAAGAAAGTAAAAGCTACACACTCCATCAACTAGGGTTAGAAGAACTGTTGCCAAACATGTAACATGATAGAAACATAATAATCACTGCAATAATGATCTAATCATGGACTCTTAAGTATTTACATATTTATATCCAAACAGTAACTTTTTTTTTTTGCCAGGCAGTGGATATAGAAATGAAACGAACGAAATGAAATTGGTTGATTTCAACCAACAAGGATTTCAAAGACAGAAATATCCGTATATCGAATCCTCACCTTCCCGGCTTCACTGTCGGGCCGCCCGGAGTCTCTGTCCGAGGACTTTCCGCTGGCCAGGCTGTCGAGAGAGTGACACGAGGACGCCTCAAACAAGGCTTCATACGGACTCTCTTCCACGGGGGTCGGAGACAAACCGGATATGAGCTCACTGACCTGCTGCTCCACTTCTCCTGTGAAAACACACATTTACACATTACAACATCTGTACAGCAAAGGATACAATGAGCATCAGCATCATTTGTATTTGGAGAGGGAGACAAACAAGTATTGCTGAGAGAGAGGAATCAGGATCTGCCACTGGCCGGACTCATACTCCAATACGGCATTCATTTTCACTCATTCATTTATTAATGTTCATCTCCAGATAATACAAATGACCAAATGCAAGGAAATGTACCAAACAAAATTTAAAACAAGACTATTTTCGGGATGGAATAATGGTGTAATTAAAAATAAATAATAATAATAATAATAAAAAAAGTAAATAATTAAAACACAGTCTGCATTGATAAAACATTTCAAAAAGTAGTATTGGTGCGTTCACGTCTTGTCGTAATCGCTAAACGACGACCTGGGACGTCCTAGACAGAGCCGTTCACTCCCTTGAAATCGGTGGTAAAACAATTCACAGCAAAATAAATCTGTGTAATTTAGCCCCTGTTTACACCTGGTGTTTTAATCCGTCTCTTTTGCCCACTTTCAGCCACTTCTGTCCTGATTTCTTCGAGGGGAGGGTCTATGGGCGAGGAAATGTATGGGCTTTTTCAAATCTTTCAATCTAATGGTTGAAATAAGCTTGCGCAGATTACATATGAACACGACCGGAGACGATGGAAAAACACACGGAGAACAGCAGCTTAAGTTTCTGCTCTGACAGACTCGAGACCAGCTGAACACTGAGTGTGTGTTAGAAATCAGGAATGGTGAGAGAACATTGTGCTTGGTACATTTTTCATCTTCAAACTAAACTTGGGTCTTCAGCCGCCAGTTTAAATCCTGTCTGGCTAGAGCTCTTCCCATAATGTTACTCATTAGGTCAGTAAGTGAAGAATAGACGGTCTTTTGTGGCTGTTTGAACACATTCGACCACATGAGCGTTTACACTACGAAAGCAATCCGGTCGAATGTGTTTTCAACTACCTCTGGAAGTGATAGAAAGTGGACAAGCTCAAAACATCTTAGACCCGTTTACTCCTGTATTTAGCGTCATCCACTTCATCCGATCGACCGAAACGCATTTTAATACCAGGTGCAAACAAGGTCTAAATACAATTTCACCCAAAAAACCTAGAGCACATGACAGCTGAAGTTTTGCTCTGACCTTTTCTCTTGGGGCTCAGGCTCTCTTGAGGTGGAGGCACTGGTGGAGGAGGGAGGCCCGTGTCTGACGGACGCCCGCTCATGTGAGCTGCAGAGACACAAGACAAGCGTGAAACCGAGGACCGGAGGAGGAACCGGCTCAGTGGTGTGTGTGTGAGATATGCTCCAGACGTACCTTGTATGAGGGAGGCGATCTGTCGGCTCTTTTGAGAGGGCATGTCTCTAACAGTGTCCAGCGCTGTTAGATTCTTACTGTCCACGATATTCACATCAATACCTGAAGAACATTCAGACAGAGCGTCCTGGGGACATTTCCGGCAGTCAAAGGACTGGTAATTTCTGAGTTTGCCTTTGTTTTTACCTGCGTTGAGTAGTTTTTGCACTACTTCCGTCTTTCCGAATAGAGCTGCTTCGTGAAGGGCGCTGCCTTTCTCTGTCTGTGAACGAACACAATGACACTTAAATAACACGATAGCAAAGTAGTGGAGGTTAAACGCTCTTGTACATTGTGTTTCGGGTCAGTTGACGGCAATAACCGAGTCCGATGTGACATATCAGAACCCAGCGGAGAGCAGAGAGACTCGATTTCGCACTGCACTGGCTTTCTCAGTATGTTATCAGACAAAGCAGACTGTGTGAATGTGGGCCACTGCTCTGAGTGAGAGGCAGATGGCAGGTTGTTACTGTTAAGTGTGTGAGCAGGTTTCTCAGGTACGGACGGTGTTCTGGCAAGGTGTTAAAGAGCTGTTAGCTCAGATCACCGTGAGGTAAAACCACCTGTCATGACTGTTAAAAAGCCCCGCCAACACACACCTGCACTGATATGCACTTGGACACAAGTCAACATGAAACAGCATTTGTGGTGTTTTTAATGTGCTTTAAGACAAACCATGTGCAGATTCATAAGTCGACATCATTGCTGAGTATTTTCTCCTTAAAACTGCAGTGAACCAAAGACAGTCTCAAAAACACGCTTTGAAATCGCTGGTGTTTCTGACGTCACAAACTAGCTTGTAACCAATCAGATCAACGTGTGATCGTCAACGAGTGGATCTATGAGCGGCTGAGAGTGAGTGGAGGTGGGGATCATTTGCATATTCATAGAACCACGTATAATAAATTAGGGTGTGGAGTTACATTCAAGCTATTTTAAGGCATGAAGAATGTTTTTTCAACGAAACAACTCTTAAATGTGTAATTTTGGTGATCAAAGATGGGTTTTAAGGGATACAATGCTTTAATACTTTAAATGCGAATGCATAACAGGAGAATTTAAAGGGTTAGTTCACCCAAAAATACAAATTCTGTCATCATTTGCTCATCCTCATGTCATTCCAAATCCATTTTTTGTTCATCTTTGGAACACTGAGAGATGATTGTTAAACGGCTCAATCATGCTTGCTTGATGCGCGTGAACCAATGAGATTCATTCTTGCGTGTTTCGCAGTACTTTTGAGCTTCCTTAACGCCAATGAGGTTCGTTCTCACACGTTAAACAAGCTTCCAATTACCACATTTCACGTTCGCTGATCAATGTTTATATGTGAATAAAAGCCTAAATTAAATCCATCACATCCAATTCAATCAGTCAATCACATCACTTCAGAATACTTGGATTGAACTGCTCGATTCATATGGATTTATTTTACAAACTCTTAATGAAAGTTTTGAAATGTCAGAGTTTTTGGTTAATAGACTGTCAACAGAGGGACGGAAATCTCTCAAGATTTCATTCAAATATCTTCATTAGTGTTTTGCAGGTGAATTAAGGTTGTACACGTTTGGAAAGACATGAAGGTGAGTAGCTGATGCAAGATTTTAGGTTCAATGCTTCATCATGGCACTCCTGCGTGATATTGGGCCCAGACGTCCTCACCTGGTAGTTGATGTCGACGCCGGCGGTCAGCAGCACCTCCACCACGGGCAGGTGTCCGTTGCGCGAGGCCAGGTGGAGAGGCGTGTGCTTCTTGGTGTTGGAGCTGAGCAGGTTGGGATGAGCGCTGAGCAGAAGTTTGACCACCTCCAGCCTGCCGTAGAGCGCCGCCAGGTCCAGCGGCGTCTCAAACTTGTTGTTGCGCATGGTGGGGTCGGTCAGCTCCTCCAGCAGCAGCTGCACCACCCGCGTGTGCCCGTACTGAGCCGCGCAGTGCAGAGGCGTCTCGTTGTCGTTGTTCTGCGGAGAAGAGGACGGAGAGATGTCGTTACTTCAGTGCTTGGGCCTGAAAAGTGTGAGAAATAAACCATTTTCAAGCGAATCCAGGCAGTTGTAGCCTTCGCTGAAGACACTTTAGAAGTGGTAAAGCTATGTGAGCATAGCTTCGCATTGGCAATAAAGCCTGCTTTTAGGAGAACGACACAAAAAACAAGATCAGTCGAAACAGAGCAGGATTGTGGAAGATTCGGAACTTTCTAGACAAAACATCAGACTGAATTGATGTAAAATACACAAATCACAACAGTCTTACACTGTTATTCAGCCGGAGAAAGACAGAGAGAGCAGAAGAGGACATGCAAGCTTGACCGCATGCAGACAACTCGTCTCACACACACTCAAAGTCTCAATTTCAGCACTAGAAGCGTTAAAAACATATTTTTGTGAAATTTCATGGCGTGTAAAGTGTCTTTGTGTTATCTTTAAAATCAATGACACTTGATTCGATATGTTGTATCTAATGTATTGATATTCAAACATTACGTCTGGCTTAAGTGTTTTTGGGACTATATGTGCACGACTTTACCGTCACTTTTGATCATTGGTCAATATCTTAGACATTGGCAAACTATCACTCTTGGTATTTGCAATATTATACTTAAATTAGACATAATTAGACAAAATGGCTCATAGTTTGAAATGTGCAGCGTGATTGTAGCAAATCATTCAACTTCACAATGACTGATGTACTGAAACCTGACCACCAGAGGGTGCTGCTATATTTGCTTTGTTTGCTGACTGAATAAAGTCAAATCTTGAGTGTAATAATAACTATGGAATTAAACACAAAATACCCTAGAGCTCAAAAACTGCTAGTGAGAATCTGACTGAGCCCTTCATCATCAGACTCGGGTTCCTCCAGAGCTGTGCAGAGAACTCTGTGTGTGTGTGTGTGTGTGTGTGTGTGTGTGTGTGTGTGTGTGTGTGTCTCTGAGGCTTGTGAAACTCTCCGGGCAGCTGGCAGCAGCAGACACAAGCCACACACACTCCACCACTCTGAGTGACTGTGTGTGTGTGTGTGTGTGTGTGTGTGTGTGTGTGTGTGAGAGCAGAGCCGGAGTCAATGAATATGTGCTGGTTTGATGACCACACCCCACAACTACATCATCACAGTGGGTAAAGCCTCCTGTGCGCACACACACACATCATTATTATGAATCTTATAACAACAACAAACTATTATTAAGATGATTAATAAAATAGTTATTGCATTTTTATTCTTTATTATTACCATTTTTATTAAGATAATGACATGAATATTAATAAAACTATTTTTGGTTCATAATTATTACCATCATATTCATTATTATTATTATTGTATTACCATTTATAATTTAATTATTAATATTATGATGATGATGATTAAATGATCAAATTATCATGATTATTACTACTATATGTTAACAATAATAAAAATTCTACTGTACAAATGTATTTATCATTATTACCATCACCATTAATAATAACTATTATATATAGTTATTTTTATATATATATATATATATAGAGAGAGAGAGAGAGAGAGAGAGAGAGAGAGAGAGAGAGAGAGAGAGAGAGAACAAAACTACACCTGTCGTTTCCCTCCACAGACGGGAAAACAAACACAGCAAACCCTTTATTCTTCAAACTGAAAAAAGGAAAACCACAACACACACACACACACACACACAGCAGAATCAGATCCCTTAATATCAGCTCTCACATCTTTCGAGTGACAGTGAGCGCAGAGATCCCAGATATCCGTGAGGAAACAGCTGGACTGAACTCCTTCATGAGCTTCATCACTCTCTCATCAAACACTTGTCTCTCTCTCTCTCTCTCTCTCTCTCTCTCTCTCTCTCGTGAGGAACCGGACACCACAGAGGCTCAGAGTCTTTCCACAAACACAACAGATTCATTTTCATGTTGCTTCCGGTCCAGCGCTGACCGACCGACTGACTGTCAGGAGAAGTGCGCTTTCGCTGTGTTTTTAAAATAGAAAGTGCTGATTTCTCTGTGACATTTCAAAACAACACGCGTGTTGAACAGAAACCCCACACTGAGTGTGTGTTTGACCTGTGTGACGGAGCATTTCAGCGCGCACACAAGCACACACATAACTCTCATAAACACACTTTACTGCACCTTCAGCATCAGTACTACGTCATCATCATTACTAGTATAATTAAAACGATTTAGTTTTTTAAAATACAGCTATAAAATAAAATATTAGTATTACATGAAAAACTTGCAAAACTTAATAAAATTATAAAAAAATTATAACTCGTGCCTTGCCAACTAACTGAAATAAAGAACGTTTACTTATTAAAATAAGTTAAACAAAAATAAAACTAAATAACAATATAAAAAAAAAAAATGGAAATGACAAAAGCACATAAACCGTCTAGAGCAAACTAGGGGTGTGATAATACATCGATGCGGATCCATACTTTGATCAAATGACTATGATGATTCGCTGCAACAAGAACAGTGAACGGTACATTTGCTCGTCTTCAGAACACAAATGAAGATCTTTTTAATGAAATCTGAGTCTTCTGTCCCTCCACTGACAGGCTACGCAACTACCGCTTCAAGCCCCAGAGACACAGCAAAGACATCATTACAGTAATCATGTGACTCCAGTGGTTTAACCTCAGTCAGGCAAGTGCTTTGTTTGCACACAAAAAAATTAATTTACCACTTTATTAACAACATATTAATCTTCAGCGTCTGTGTTCTGAAGATGAACGAAGGTCTTGCGGGTTTGGAACGACATGAGGATGTGTGAGCGCTGATGTTTGTGTGAACTAAGAGTCTGAAGTCTCACAGCGATGGCCTTTCCTGAGCTCTGGACGAAACATGACGAAACGAGCTTATCTTTCTGTTCACACTCGCTCTCTCTGGGTTTAATAAGCCCGATGACTCCTGCCATCCCTCATCCGATCACATGACTCCATATGTGAACGCATGTGGCCTTCCTGAGGGAGCAAACCAAAGGAGCGCATTAACACAAGTTTCACATGTGCGTTGCGTGACTGCATGGAGTCCCGTGTTGAGATGTGAACGCAGCCGGACGTGTCGGCCTATGCTGGGATTATTCCAGAAGGGTTATGATATGCATGTCGGGTCAGCGCACATGCGCGCGGATCAGGATAATCAGAGCTGAAAGCTGACCTACCACGTGATGTCATGATGATTACATCATCAGCATATAACCGGTGAGGAGCGGGAGGAGTGATTACATCATCAGTGTGTGCCCTGTGGCAAAGGGGTGGGGGGGGGGGGAACAGATGCTACCGCTGCCGCCACCAGAGCACTGGCACACACTGACACGCTTCCTGCTCAAGAAAAAATATCAATACACACACACACACACACACACACACACACACACACACACACACACACACACACACACATACATGAATGCACCCAAAAATGCATATTTAGTCATCATTTACTCACCCTCAAGTTAAACCTATATATATATATATATACTATCCCTTTAAGATTAATATATGCTGTATGCATTGTTCAATAGTTCAGGTTAACTAATGTAGTTAACTAATGCTAACAAAGTGCAGTATTTTTTTTATTTATATAATTGTATGTTTTTACAAGCATTAATTTTTTTGCATTGTTACCTTATTTTAATGAACAATTTAATGTACATTTAATTTAACGTAAATTACATTGTTCAGTCATTTTTACGGTATATAAAAAAAAGTAAAAATAGTGAATTTTATTTAAATCATAATAAAGTCAGTAAAACAAAAATTTGCATAATTAGTTAAAATAATATAGAATAATGTTTTTACATTACAGTACTAACATCTTTTTTGAGCTTATGCGATTAAATCTATTGTTGTTATTGTTAACTAAAATTATTTTAAAAAATTATAAATATATATATATATATATATATATATATATATATATATATATATATATATATATATATATATATATATTTTTTTTTTTTTTTTTTTTTTTTATAAAAAAAAAAAACTTAGAAATGTTGCCTTGGCAATTAACTGAAATAAAATAAGTTTTTGTTGAGATATTAAAATGACAAAGTAAAACTGAAATAATAACAAATATTTAAAATCAAAACTAATAAACTTTACACAGTTACATTACATTACTAAAACTTAAACTAAAACTGAAAACTAAAAACAAATCTATTTATTTTTCATTAATAAATACTACAATATGATATAAAATAATACTAAAATAAAACATTGCAATGCAAATAATATTATAGGAAATTAAGCCCTTTTTTACCATTAAGAAAAATATCATCTCTTTCTTTTAGAGTGAAATAAGACCTGGATGTGTTCTTGACAGGTTTCTTTACAATCAGGCACAGTCGCCAAAATCAACCATAGACTGACAGAACTGAAGCGCTCTCTGTGTTTCTGTCACACACACACACACACACACACACACACACACACACACACACACACACACAGATGTGTCATCTCTCTGGAGGGAGCGCTTTCCACATTACCATCTCTCTGGGAAGAGAGCAGAGCATTTCACATTTCTCAAAGAGTCCGAGGGACGTTTGGTACCCACACATAAAAGCTTTTAGAGTGAGAGAGAAAGAGAAAAAGTTCCCGCTGCACAACTGATGTGATTTTAAACAATTAATGTCACGAAGAGATCACGGGTTGTGAGCGCCATGCTGGAACACACTGGCAAACTCAGCCAACATGACGGATGAGGGAAATCTCTAGTCTCAGACAGGACTAGATTCCTACCAGTGAGTTCAGGCCAAAAAACACGAACGAGACTTCATTCAAAACCAGTGAGCATTATAAAGCATCATAGACACAAAGCCTGTTAACAAAAGGTAGACAGGAAAATTAAAATGGCTGAATTGTGCATTTATCCTTTGCAGATTATTACATTTGTATTGCAACTCTCTCAAGGGCTGTTTACACGACACCGTCTTCAACCGAACACAGACAACTTTACAAGTTTTGGCCGTTCATTTACACGACAACAGCGTTTTGGGGGCCTAACCCACCCTAACTTTTGAAAACGGGTTTCAAAGTGCAAGTTTTTGAAAGCGATACCTTTATCATCTCCGTGTAAACTACATCATGCGCATGTGTATTACGTGTTCTGTCTATAGACCTTATGCGCCAGAGAAACGAGGGCGCCGAATCTTTAGAATATTGTCTTTTAACTTCCGTTTTTGCAGTCGCTCTGTATATTTCCAGAGCCCGTCTACGGAGAGCCTGCCCACTCCCTATTAAGCCCTATTGTACCGAATTTTGGTTGTAGTTCCACCAGAGTTCCACTGGGGGCGATCGCCCATGAGTGCGGAATGAATGGGAGTCTATGGGGCTAGACGGCTAAATGTGTCTCTTTCACCCGACTGCCGTTGAGAAATCTCAGATTTGATAGTAGGTTTTGCAAGTTCAACATGGGTTATAGGTCAAAAGTTGAATGAACGAGTACTTATGTCCTTTCGATTTCTTACAGGTTGAGTTGTTGTTGCCCATAACACGCTAGCATTCTGCTAATGAACGCTGATTGGTCAGTGAAGGACTGATTACGACCAGAGATACCGCTTGATGGCATCGTGGCATCCGAAGCGGGACCAGAAACAAACAAAACAAAAACTCTTCTAGCACGTGTGTTTACCTGTGTCAGCTGTGTTGTCGATGCCTCGAGAGAAAAGAAAGTGCAGAGCGCGAAAGCACCAGAGTGACTGAAGGATTGCCGTAAAGCAGTATCTCTGGTCGTACGATGTGTATGACGTCATTGACACTTTTTAAAGCAAATAAGTGACTCTAAAAAATCTAACACCCAGCGATGTGTCATTTCTTTGCATCTCCTTTCGAATACAACATTCAAATTACTAGACAAAAAATTATATCCTGAGAAAAGTGGATTTTGAGGGGTATAGCGCCATAGACCTCCATTCATTCTGCACTCGTCCTGTGAGCGCCCTCATATGGAATCAGAGTGGAACTGCAACCATTTCAGAAGCCGGAAGTGTACTGAGAGTGAAACTTCTCGCCTTATTAGACGTTCTCTGATATTTCTATGGCGCTGCTGCCCAGGAGTAATTAGCTTTTGAAGTGGATTTACTTAATGTAAAGTTAACGAAAGTTATCATGAGGGCTGTAATGTTTAAAGCAGATGTCTTAACAAATGTCAGTCGACCGGGAAGATTTTAAAACGAGCCGTTCATTAATAAACACGCAAAATCGCTGTGAAAATACAAACCGGAAGTCAAAAGACAATGAGCGCAGCGCTGAAAAGGGGCGGGGCTACATAAGGTCTATATGTTCAGTCGCTTTTCTGTACACAGTGACATCGCCACCTACGGTGGCCTGGCATGAATAATACAGCACTAGTCGTTTTCACGGATCTGTGTGAACTGGGATAGCTTTGACAACATTGTTGTCTGTACCAAGCGGCAACCTCCCTGTCTCTCTCTTGAAACCAACACGGAAGTGAATTAAACGGCAATTCATCGACTGGCCGCCTGAGGCTGAGTGCAGAAGTGAGTCAAATCTGCATCTCCCCCATGTTGAAATGCCCAACTTTACAGCAGAAAAAAAAAAAAGCATGTTTACAGCCTGGAGCAAAAAGTGGCTTTGGTCTATACAGCTAATTTTGCCCTTCATGACAATTTTTTTTTATAACTCATCCGTTTAAATTATATTAAGCCTTAAATTTCTGCATAATTAAGGGTGTCCACTTTTGAGTGACAGGTGGATTCCCGCTGCTGTGGTCATTAGTCATCATTAGCCGTTTGTCTGCTGTCTGTTAGCCGTCACGTTACCTCAGCTCAGTGTCTGACTGTAAAAATAAATAAATTCGGGAGTGACGCGCTGCCAAGATGGCGACGGTCGGCCACGCCCACTTTAGGCTTCAGAAACCTACGGGTGACGTAACGGACACTACGTCCATATTTTTTTACAGTCTATGGTCTGTACACGAAAAATGCGATACTGAAAAGCTTTTCAGTCCATCACTGTCTTTTAAACGTACCCTCAGTGACAGATAGAAATCGTTTACTCCAGTTTAAACTGAGTGTTTCACCCAATATTTTGGTTTTCTGAGTATTTTTATGCTTATTATAGTAACACACCATTTATCGTAGAAACATACTATAGTAACCCTAACTCTACTTACACTAGCGCTGAAAAGTCTAGGGTCAGTAAGAATTGATTTAATTTTTTGGGAGAAATTAATACTTGTATTCAGCAAGGATGCATTATAATGACACATTTTTACAATGTTACAAAAGATTTCCATTGCAAATAAATGCGGTTCTTTTAAAATGTATATTCATCAAAGACTGCTAAAAAAAATCTATCACGGTTTCCAAAAAATATGAGCACAACTGTTTACAACATTGATAATAATCAGAAATGTTTCTTGATCATAATATCTGACTGATTTCTGAAGGATCATGTGACACTGAAGACTGAAGAGTAATGATGCTGAAAATTCAGCTTTGATCACAGGAATTAATTACACATATACAGATACAGACCCTTTCCAAAAAATTTGAATAGCATGGAAAAGTTAATTTATTTCCATAATTCCATTCAAACCGTTAAACTTCCATAGATTATAGATTCAGGGCCCACAACTTAAACGATTTCAAGTATTTAGTTGTTTATTTGTACATAATTTGGGCTTCTAGCTCATAAAACCCACGAAAACAGGATTTAAAAAAATTTGAATATTACATGAAATCCCACAGTAATTACACAGTGATACCATGGTCATTGAACCAGGTTTTGGTTCTTTTGGCAGTGTGGGCAGGTGCAAATCCTGCTGGAAAATGAAGTCAGCATCTCCATAAAGCTTGTCTGCTGAAGGAAGCATGAAGTGCTCTGAACATGTCCTGGTAGACGGCTGCGTTGAGTGGACAGCACAGTGGACCAACACCAGCCGATGACCAACACAGACTGTGGAAACTTCACACTTGGACTTCAAGCATCTTGGATTGTGTGCCTCTCCATTCTTCCTCCAGACTCTGGGACCTTGGTTTCCAAATGAGATGCAAAATTTCTCATGATGCTCTCATCAGAAAAGAGGACTTTGGTCCACTGTGCTTTATTAAATCCAGAGTCAACGCAGCCGTCTACCAGGACATTTCCAGAGCACTTCATGCTTCCTTCATTTTCCAGCAGGATTTGCACCTGCCCACACTGCCAAAAGAACCAAAACCTGGTTCAATGACCATGGTATCACTGTGTAATTACTGTGCGATTTCATGTAATATTCTAATTTTTTTAAATCCTGTTTTCGTGGGTTTTATGAGCTGGAAGCCCAAATTATGTACAAATAAACAACTAAATACTTGAAATCGTTTAAGTTGTGGGCCCTGAATCTATAATCTATGTAAGTTTAACGTTTTGAATGGAATTATGGAAATTTTACAATATTACAGTTTTTTTAATCAAATAAATGCACCTGTAGAAGGCAGTGGCATATTTACACAGTAGACGTGAGGCAACTCGGCAGGTTTTGAAACAACCCTATAATGTTCATTGGGAATTATGATGACAAGGCAATAATTTGTGTAGCTTTTCCTGCTAACTAGGTCAATCTGAGAGCGGGAGGTTCCCCACAGACACGATCAAGGGAAGCGGGGATGAATGCACTCTCGAAACACGGCTCTCCTGAAATAAACTCAGTAGGCAGGTGAATCTCAGCTGTGTGAACACACACACACTGTGTGTTTGATCTTCTGTCATTATTGTGTGTTCATTCAGAAGGGGAAATCTTTTTTTAGATTAACTGTTCAAACCGCGAGTTGTGTGTGCTAGCATATCCACAATGGTAGTAACTGGTGGTAAAAGTGCCATTCAGCTCTCTCAGAAACAGATGAATGCGAATATGTCAACGTTTTTTGTTGTACGTATCGCAGCAGTGTGGAAATGAACTCTCCAGGGAGTGACGCAAAAAGTTAACGTTTGAAAATGATGTTGCAGCTACACTAAACCCTAACCCTGAATCTACCTGATAGGGTTAACAAAAGCAAACGTGAGATACAAACGCATGTTCTGCCATGGCATTTCAGCTCTCTTCTGCAAGCCTTTGAGCTCTGCCGGTCGTGACTCGAGTTTCTCTGGACTCGTAACCGAGCGCTGTGTGTCTCGAGTGTAATGCTGTACCAGATGAGCGATCGAGCAAGTTTACCACGACTGGAAATAGCAACACATATGGAGCTGGTTATGCAACGCAAACATCAAAACACATTAGTTTACAAATCATGCACTCTGGTAAAAGTGTTTTTATAACACTATAAATAGTTTTGTGCAAGGAATTGATAATCTGCCGCCGTAATCATAATTTGTGTGAAAATTAATACAAATGAAGGTAAAGGCACTTATTTCCACTGAGCCTAGATTGCTTATTCGTACATTTCCAATTTATTTATTTATTTTTTATGCATTTTTGTTATTTGTATTGTAGGGAAGCACGATATATCGGCCACCATATCGGTACCGGCCGATACATGTTCATATTTAATGTTACTGTTATCGGCCCGATATGAAAATTTGCCCGATATATTAAAGCTGATAAATAACGTATTACTTCAGCTGAGACGCTTCAGATGTGCCCTGTTCAACATGATGGTTTTGAACTGCTTGAAATATGAGTGGAATAACTTTGAAAAGGAAAATACAGTAAAGTGCAGCGCAAGTCCGTCATATAGACTACATAACATTATAATGAGAACATTATAAGTGTGTGCTTGGGACACGGCTTTCAATGGAGAAGTTTTAGTTTGTGTAATCAGGTATTCAAATTCCATAACATTTTGGATTTAGATTTATCAGGCAATATATCGGTTATCGGCTTTTAAATATAAAGAATTATCGGCTATCGGCCAAAATCAATCAGTCAACGTCTGTCTAACTATAGCTTTATTTTATGTCAGTTTTAGTCATTTTAGTTCAACTTAGGTTTTTTATGTTTAAGGTTTTCCATCAGCTTTATTTCTATTAGACTAAAACAACATTTTATATTACCCATTACGGTTTTTTTAATAGTTTTAGTTAATAACACTGGAACTCATCTACTTTCATGTTTTTTTTTCTTCAGACTAAAAATGTAAAAAAATAATAATAATTTACGGCAGATCTATTTTATTATCATCATTACTACTACTATTATTTTGCACCTGCAGAACATCAAACCCCATGCTGAATGAAAGGCTTCTCTTCTATTCATCATTCTGTATTTTGTCTTCCTTTCATTTCTCTCTTGATGCACTACAGGGTCGGCCCTCAGCTATCCAGCCATGACACCGTTTCCATGACTACACCCCACCTCTCTCTGCCACACACACACTTTCTGACACTGATTCAAGCCGACGGCTACACAGAAAAGCTTCTCGACTCTGCGTGTGCGTGTGTGTGTGTGTGTGTGTGGCACAGCAAGTATTCTAGAAATACCATTTAACAATCACAAAACACACACTTCCTGTCAGCTCATGAATTATTCATGTCCGCTTCAGTCTGTTCAGTTGTAACCTGCCTGACACACACACACACACACACACACACACACACACACGGCCGCTTGTACGAGATCTAAAGCTGGAGTGAAACCCCTCTGTGCTATCGAACGAAAGCGAGATGAGGATTCTCCGAGCTTCAGCAGAACATCACACAGCGGCTGCAAAAGATTCAACGTGCAACATTTCTCAAAGTTCAAATGTTTTCTCCTATCCCATTTTAAACTGCAAAGGCATTACATTCACTTATTATTCGGCACTGGGACGAAAAAATGCTGCAGAACAGGGAAAAAAAATGCTTGTGTATAAAGGAATTATAAAAAGGTTGATGAAAAATAAGAGTGCAAGATAAATAAAACACAAATCAAACTTCTTCATTGAATCTTTGCATGTACGGCTCATGACACCTTGAATACATGTGAGAGAACACATATTAACCATTTAAAATAGAAATGGATTAATAAATAAATACTATGAATTTAATCAAGTCGCACCACATGATATTTTACTACCTGAAATAACCTTATTTTCTTAAAAAATATCAAATTATCTGATATTTTGCATGCACTCAATATTTTAATATCCAATATTCTAATATTTATCATGAATTCATTCATATCTGTATTTATTAATCCAAATCCACATTAATATCTGTATATAGTAAATTATTTTAGTTGCACCAGAAGATATTTTACAACCTGAGCTTATGTTGTCTTCTCTTAATTAAAAAAATTAATAATAATAATAATAATAATAATCTAATATTTTAAGAGACTAATTGTCTTTGACACACAGTTATGAGGGTTCGGAGGGGTTCGCTCTATGATATCCTTTCCTGCTTTGCATTTCCCCCCCAACATATTTCTGCAAATTATAAAATAAAAATATAAATTAAATATAGATTAAAATCTACTATATTCAAAATTTATATTAAATGCAATTAGAGTATTTTTGTCCCTCTAAAGTACATTTGTATGGTATTAGGTAAACTAAAATATACTTTAATGCCATTTCTATTGAAAACTGTATGTTATGCATTTAAATATTGCATCTATGAAATTTTTCTAAATATATTTTAAACTTAAAATACTACTAATAATATTTTTTATCTTCTCACACCGTGAGTTTTTCCCTTTTCTTGTCATACATTATTAGTCTAACGGTGTGGGAAACCTGTCTGGAATCCATCATTATTTTCGCAGTTTGCAGAAATTACACCTTTCATGATAAAATGCTCTCACACACAAACTGTACATAACTTACTTCAGACTACAGTGAGAATCTACAGCACAGTCGGTCACGTCTTTATACATTATACGCCTTCACACACACACACGGCATGTGCGTGCTTATATAACCCACATGATGACAAACATGAGAAAGAGTGAAGCGACACTGTCCCAACAGAAACCAGACAAACCCAGGCGTGGCGTATGGAGGTGAAGCGTGCAGGTCAGAGGTCATGGGTACACACCTTGGCATTAATATAGGGGTCAAATGGGCCACAGCGTTTGAACTCTGTGTGGTCTAGAGAGCTCTGGGAGAGGGGAGAGAACAGGAAGGAGACGTGTTCACATACACACACACACACACTGAACACAAGTGTTAATCAAATGCATGATCACATGATGAAACAGGCAAAAGAAACTACAGGCTGGCTTAGAGTCCGTCGAATGATAAACGTTAAATAAAATTACACGCCGAATGAATATTTATTTTGATACAAGGCAAAAAAATATATATAATAATCAAATTTGTGAGGAAAACTAACTATAATTAGACAAATCAGAAACATTTGACAATGAAAAGTCCTAGCATATGTCAAATTTGACCAATCAAACAATGGAGAATAAACCAGCCTTATAAAATGGCAAAAAAAAAAAATGAAATGAGACAGTTTTTTTTATTTATAATTTTTTAGTTAGTCCAAATTCATAATGAATCAATAATAATAATAATAAATCCTTTTTTTTTTGGCTGAGCTGTTTCATTTCATTTTGAGACATGTCATGCTATAACAAATCAATGAGAAAACAGCACAATAACAGAGTTGTTAAATGAAAACTGTGATAATTATGTTACTGAAAAACATGGAGTGCATCACTGCGGAATAATAAATGCATGAAAAGTCTCTCCACATTATGCAAAACGAGAGCATTTGAAGACAGGCCGTTGCTGCTTTCCTCTGGGGACATTTCATTCAAACAAAAAAAACCAACCCCGAGTACAGGTGCGCATGAATATTCAAGGTTCGTTTGTTAAAAGATGTCACGAGGTTGGAAATAAATAGGGAACAGCTGTAGAACGGGAAGACAAGCGAGAGCAAAGAAACATTTCAATATGTCATTGCTGGGTCAACAAACCTCAAACTAATTGAGCAATTCAGTTACAAAACCGCATTAATATGTGATTTTATACAGTACCAGTCAAAAGTTTGGAAACATTACTATTTTTAATGTTTTTGAAAGAAGTCTCTTATGCTCATCAAGCCTGCAGTTAAAAAAAAAAAAAAAAAAAAAACAGTAATATTATGAAATATTATTACAATTTAAAATAATGATTCTCTTTTTTAATATACTTTAAAATGTAATTTATTTTTGTGATGCAAAGCTGAATTTTCATCAGCAAGTACTCCAGTCTTTGGTGTCTTATGATCCTTCAGAAATCATTCTAATATGATGATTTGATACTCAGTTATTATCAATGATGGAAACAGTTGTGCTGTTTAATGTATTTTTTTGGAATACTTTTTTCAGGATTCATTGATGAGTAAAACGTTAACAGCATTTATTCATAAAAACAGCATTTATTCAAAATAAAAACATTTCTAACAATATAAATCATTACCATCACCTTTTATCAATTTAACACATTCTTGTTGAATTAAAGTACTAATTTCTTAAAAAATATATATATATTATTGTTCCCAAACTTTTGAACGGTAGTGTATATTGTTACAAAAGATTTCTATTCTAAATAAATACAGTTCTTTTTAACTTTTTATTCATCAAATAATCCTGAAAAAAGTATCTCAGGTTATAAAAAAATATTAAGCGGCACAACTGTTTCCAACATTGATCATAAATCAGCATATTAGAATGATTTCTGAAGGATCATAAGACACCAAAGACTGGAGTACTTGCTGATGAAAATTCAGCTTTGCATCACAAAAATAAATTACATTTTAAAGTATATTAAAAAAGAGAACCATTATTTTAAATTGTAATAATATTTCATAATATTACTGTTTTTTTACTGCAGGCTTGATGAGCATAAGAGACTTCTTTCAAAAACATTAAAAATAGTAATGTTTCCAAACTTTTGACTGGTACTGTATGTTTTTTTATATACATTGTTGTCACATGACCTGTACGTTTAATTCAGCATGACAAAAAAATTATGCATTTCATCCCAAATTTGCGGTAAAAATCATCACACTGGAAATGTCAGTGTTTATATCCCGATATTGGTGGTTATTCATTCCGCGCCTGAATTTGGTTAATCTGCAACTTAAGTGTCCTAGATTGATTCAGACAGACACACAGTATACAGTCATACCGTGTGTGTGTCATGTTCTACTTAAAAAAACATTTGAAATTCAGCCAAATGTGTTACGACTAAAAATAGCAGTTGTGAAAACAGCGTGTATTATGGGTGAGAAGCCACTGAACTCGTGTTTAGCTTTATCTTTACACACACACACTCTCTCTCTCAAAGTGTAAATGAGCAGTGTGAAGCTGTAAGAGGAAGCAAAAGTGTTCCTGATAAGCTGCAGCTTTTCCTGAGACGTGTCAAAAGAAACATAACCTCGAATCTAACCTCAAAATGACTAATACACACACACACACCCTCCCTTCACTAGTCAACAACCTCCCAAATCCCCGACTACTGATCTCAGATAGTGTGTCATTAGACAGGTGAATATTTACAGAGCAACTTAAAGACTACTGACAGGATTTATCCTGACTCGTCTCTCGGGCTGGAATCCTGGCGGAGAGGAAGCATTGCAGATTAAACATGTAAAATATGCAATATGATCATTTTGAAAAGTACAACCATAACCTACTGGTATTTCCAACTGGTTTTAACATGCATTATTTCTGGTCAGTGCTAAATATGGGTGGAAACCGGGTCAAAAAAAAAATGGGGTTTTGTGATTCGTCAACATTAGTGTGTGGTCAACAAACCTCAATTGCAAAAAGGGCTATTTTTAACATACTGTGAACTGACACATTCTGATATCACAAACTGTTGAGGATGGATAGTATGATTGGGATGCAGGGACTGTTTATATGGAGCAAGTTCCACTCACTGGAATGGCATTAGTTAACGCATAAGTAGACGTTTCTTTGACCTAAAAAGTAACCCAACTTAATAAAGACATTTTAAACAACTTTTCCAAACTCAAATAACACATTTTGAAGTATAGAATTCATTCAAGTTCTTAGCAAATGCACAATTTTCACATTTCTGTTTTTAAAGTGCCCCTATTATGCTTTTTCAAATATTACCTTTCATGCAGTGTGTAATGTAGCGGTTCGTGAATGTAAAAGGTCTGCAAAGTTTTAAAGATGAAAGTGTGCGACAAATAAAGTTATTTTAAAAGAAAAAAAATCGATTCATCAGCAATTCCAGTCTCACTTCTGTAAGCAGGGTACCCCCAGGATCCTCCAACTTAAATTCAAGGCTTTTTAAGACCTTTTTAATACCATTTCAAACGAAATTCAATGCCAACTTCGTACCAATTCCGACAGAAGTATGAGGGGAAAATGTCAAATCTGTATACATTTTAAACCCTAAAAAATAATTATGTACAAGTAGACTATTTCAATTAAATAAAACATTTTATTTAAATTATCAGTCATATTTAATACATACGCAGCAGCGTTGTAGCGTGCACATGTGTAGCCCAATGTTAATTTTGGCAGCCATTTTTGATTTAGTCTTACTCTTCATCTTCAGACGAAAATGCTTATTGGTCTTAGTCACATTTGAGTCATTCTGCCTTTCATAGTTTTAGTTGACGAAATGTGTTTGCATTTTTTGTCAACGTTTAGTCATTACTTTTAGTCAAACTGCAGTTACTTTAATTTTGGTAACTATTTTATATGTAGTCTTTAGACAGAAAATGTCATAATTATTCTCTCTAGGCCAATTCGATTAAGCTTATGAGAAATTAAAAGTAAGCTAACAGGCTGTATTGACATTGCACTCTTTAGCAGTAGCACTTGTGCAATTCTACATATCCCTTTTCCTTAGTTCTCCAATTTTTTAGAGTGCTGTACTCTTCCACGACTGCAGTCACATCTTTCCATTAAGGGACAATATTTGCCCCATTTAATCGATTTTTCCATTTCATTTTTCACCTTTATAATACTTTTAAAAATAAATAATGCTTTAAATAAAACAATGTTCAATAAATATTCAATGTTAAAAAACGTTTAATATTAATAAAAATATGATATTAAAATCGCCAGTAGGTGGCGGTAACTCATTGTCTTTGTCAAAGCCACAGATTTTGTTGCAAAATAGAGCAATAAGCCTGTTTAAAATTTAGTACATCACTTAATGTTACCCTTTTTTTTTACTTTTTTTGTTTTTTACTGTTGTATAAAATCAATGTCACATTTGAAATCGTGTGGATAGTTGGGAAACATTGCATTCTTGCTCGCATAATGATCAACATTAAAAACACTGCTGTATATCAGCCTGCATTTTGATCGCAGATTTAGTCGCACAAACAGCGCAAGCGGCTCGTGACAGATATTCTCAAATGAAGATCGCTGAACTCCAGCTTGTCTGTGTTTTCAGATCATCCGCGCTTCTTCAACAATGTAGAGAGAGCGCGCGTGGATGGTTGTGGCCAGATACTACTGAAAAGACCGGGTAGAAAACATGCTCTTTTAACAGAAAAGCTCTGATTAGTAACCATCGTAACGGGTGCGCGCGCTTTCGCGCGTTCTTCTATGACGTGAAGCGCGAGGTGCACTCAACGTTACGCGACTAATTTTTAATTAGTCTACATTAGTAACAGCTAATTTTGTTACGGTTTGAATTTAATCATAGAAAAGGCAAACACAAATTAAGACCTTTGTAACGAAATTCAAGACTTTGTATACCAAATTCAAGGCTTTTAAGGCCTTAATTTGAGATTATCAAATTTAAGACTTTTTCAATGCTTTTAAGACCCCGCGGGTACCCTGTGTAAGATATCCAAAGTGGGTTTGAAACAAATTTGCTTAATGCCAGTCTATGGTCTTCATTGTCTGCCTGCGAACGACATCTACTTTGACCCTAAAACACTGTAGTTGTAGCTGAGAAGCAACATGTCGTAGCAACATTGTGTTTTTGACATGTCGAGAACATGTTTCCTGTGCTGCAAATCCACTTCGATGCACTTCTGTTCTCAGTAAAACATCACAGTATAACCAAAATACAGTAAAACCAACGGCATCATTACTGTTCGTATCACTGGCTGGGTTTCCATCCAAACGTGAAGCGAATCTTTTCCAAGTTCGCAAAACAAACAATGAATTAGGTGAGTTTCCATCAGCTTGTTCGAGCGGACGCTGGTGGTATTGGTAACCTAGTAACAGTAAATAAAACACCATGAGTGGAAACCAGGGGGCCAATCCAATTCCATCATGAGGAAACAGCCTATCAGTAACGTGGGTTTACATCAGAATTTATTCGGCAAATGCGTTTCCATCTCCATCATTCGCATTAACTCTTTTTTGCACAAGTCAAAAACCACCTCAAGCGAGCGTAAAAACTTACGCCAATTACAACTTACGAAAGTAGACCAATCACAACAGACTGGAGCATCTGACCAATCAGAGGAGAGTAGACCAATCACAACAGATTGGGTCATCTGACCAATCAGAGGAGACTAGACCAATCACAACAGATTTGGTCATCTGACCAATCAGAGGAGACTAGACCAATCACAACAGATTTGGTCATCTGACCAATCAGAGGAAACTAGACCAATCACAACAGACTGGAGCATCTGACCAATCAGAGGAGACTAGACCAATCACAACACATTTGGTCATCTGACCAATCAGAGGAGACTAGACCAATCACAACAGACTGGAGCATCTGACCAATCAGAGGAGAGTAGACCAATCACAACAGATTGGGTCATCTGACCAATCAGAGGAGACTAGACCAATCACAACAGATTTGGTCATCTGACCAATTAGTGGAGACTAGACCAATCACAACAGACTGGAGCATCTGACCAATCAGAGGAGACTAGACCAATCACAACAGACTGGGTCATCAGACCAATCACAACAGACTGGGTCATCAGACCAATCAGAGGAGAGCAGACCAATCACAACAGACTGAGTCATCTGACCAATCAGAGGAGAGTAGACCAATCACAACAGACTGAGTCATCTGACCAATCAGAGTCAGCTCTTGGAAAGGAGGAGTTTAGAGAGACTGTATACTTTATCAAACTGTTTCATTCAGCTGTGACACTGTGAGAAAAGCGGCGATGCTGAAAAGTATACTATGAGAAAAGTAAAGTGTTTTTTGACCTGCATGTAAACCTACTGTAAGAGACTGCAAAACAAAATCAGGAACCTTTAAAATAGCATAATAGAGGCACTTTAAACCCTCCAGAAGGCCTGGCCCAATAGATTTCCAGTTTACCTGTAGACAGTAAGAGTATTTTATACATGTTTTCCATTCTGTTTTTACTGAGAGACGAGTCAAAACTACTTCCTGTGGTAATCGATAGCAAGCCACAAGCGCTGCTCATAGACCTCATGTGGTGAATAACCCAGAATACGGCTTTGAATGTGCCGCTCAGTGTCGCGCGGTCAGACCTGTTCATTGAGTTTGGGGTGAGATGGACCCTGGTGGACGAGGAGCTTGACGATCCGCTGGTCCCCCTTCCAGGCCGCCAGGTGCAGAGGGTAACAGCCCTTGTTGTCAGCGATGTTCGTCAGAGCCTCGTTCCGCAGAAGCACTTCCACCACCTCACTGACAGAGAGACACATGCACAATTGTGTGTGGTATTCAGAAATAAAAGTACATTTCGATAAATAAAACCAAAATTATCTTTGAGGTCAAAGGTCATCAGGTGACAGGACTCACCTGTGTCCATTTAAAGCAGCGTGATGTAGAGGTGTGTATCCAGTGCTGTCCACACAGTTCACATTCGGGCCCCTCCAGATACTGTAAAACAAAGAGTGGACAGACACAGTGAGTATTATAATAATAATAATAATAATAATAATAATAAAAAGGGTTAAAAGTAACACTGCCTATGGATACAACTAAGCAAATCAGCATATGATCTCTGAAAGATCATGTGACACTGAAGACTGGTATACTGTAAATGAAAAACAGTATTATTACTGTTATAACGGTATGCTTGGTTAAATGCAGAAGAGACTTCTTTAAAAAATATATATATATATATATTTTTGAAAATTATTCCTAAATTTAGGAAAAATTTCAATTTTAGGAAAAAGAAAAAAATATTTTGACCTGTAGTGCAAGTGACCATGGGGTTCGTGAAATAATGCTAAAATGACCCGTTCAACAGCAAGGTCCCCAGTTTTTCATGGCTTTCCCATGATGTGTTTCCAATAATTTGTGAATACAGAACTTCACAATACAATAGAGACATTCACAAATACTCCAGTCCTGGAAATCACACAATTTTAAATCCCATTATCGCAGGCAATCTCGCTGGTTTATTTGTGGTGCAGAAACGCCTGGATTGAGTCCTCTGATAACCTTGTGAGGGTTTGGACTTTGAGTGTGCTGGTCTAATGTATGATTCATCAGGCTAATGCCATGGGAATGAACATCTCAGAACATCTCTGCGTCATCCTTCCTGCTACTCCTCAAGCAATCTGCTCTGCAATCTGCTGGTCAACACATTAGCAAAATCCCTTTGATTTTTTACGCCTCTTGAATGAAACCGTGAGTCACACCTGAATCTAGTGCAATGACATCAGCCGGTGTGTGTGAGGTCACTGACCGAGAGCAGGCAAACAGGTTCTGCTGATAGTGGAGACTGGAACAACTTGCATGAGTTGAGAAAACACAGGAGCACCGGATGTGGGATGTACAGATTCGCATTCGGGTCCGCTTTGACCCGGAAGAGATCCTTAAAAATGTTGGTAACACTTTACATTTGTAGTTAACTACGTTAGTTAACATGACCTAACAATTAACAACAGTTGTTAGTGCTAGTTAATGTTCATTTTTATCATTTAATAATACATTCTTAAAATTAAAAGTTGTATTTGTTAACATTAGTTAATGCATTTTGAACTAACATGAAGAAACAAATGAATAGCTGGATTTGTATTAACTAACTGACATTAAATGATTAAAATTATTAAAAAAATTAAAAAATATATTGCTCAGTTAGTTCATGTTGGTTAATACATTAATGTTAACAAATGAGACCTTACTACCAAAATTTCTAATAATAATAATAATAATAATAATAAATAAATAAAACGTAGTATGGGAACCAAAATTCGAATCTCACACTACTTTTTTATTTTTATTATTGTCATTATTTGAGTTTAAGAGTTTAAGAAATATACTCTTTAAAACAAAAATGCAGAACTTCTCTATGAACTTATCACATTTTTTGTCAAATATATTTAGACATCTCACACTCACACTTTTGAGAATGAACTTTGATAAATATGAATATGCACACATATTTATGGCCGCCATGAGAAAAATCACAGCTTGAAAAGTTGATCATCTTTTTATCTTAAAGGTATAGCGGAGGATTTTCTTTTTCCGGGTGGATCATCAAGACTATTGGTCCTCCTAAGTGTCAATCATTCTGGTGATATGTTTACGTAAGGCCGTCGTACGTGCTCGTGCACACGATTCACACGATGGTGTGCGCTCAAAACACAGGTTGGGCTTCCCACTGATGCCTCAGTCGCGAAGTTTCTACTCGACAGGTAAAGTTTGGCATGCTGTTTGGAGAAATCCATTTAAAATCACTGCTAGTAAAAGTTAATGCAAGCTATGATTAGCTCGTGCATGCTCTCGTGCACACGTTTAATAGGCGTTCCCTCTCGGGAGCAGGTAGAGTGTTGCGCATGTGCATTTTTTCAGAAAGTGGAGAGGGCGGTTCTTTTCTAAAATTCGGGCAAATCCTCCACTATACCTTTAAAGTGAAAGTTTATGCAAGTAAAATCTATACATTTCATTTGAAAACATTCCAATAATAACTGATGCGGTTTTGTTTGGAAATGAATATACAGGTTTCATGAACCGTTTTCAGGCATTCATGAGTTTCATAAGAATTTAATTAAATCCATCCGAGTTAATCCTGGTAATTCTGAGATTATATGTTCTTGACATATCAAATAAAACATCTCATAAATATATATGTATTTAGTTTGTTTGTTTAGTTAATATTTTGTCAATAAAAAAAAACTGCTAAATGTAGTAATAACAATTAAAACGGTTTCATTTTTGTGCATATACTTAATTATGTATATAACAATAGACAAGAATTTCAGTGAATTTTCTGATTTTCAGATTTTGGTCCACCGTTCCAGCTCTTGAATCAGCGGTTTCTCACTACCAGAAATGGATGAGATAACCTGAAAAGGCTGGGCACTTGGAAAAGACAATTACATTGCCTCAGATTGCTATTTTTAAAAGAAATTAATGGGCCTCAGTCACATCCACACAAATCTAATTCTGGCATAAACTCTCCCAGTGTGCTTGTAAATCGACTAAACTACAAAACACACAACTCTTTGTCTGTTCTTCTGCACACTGGACCTCACTGAAAACACCCTTAGGCTGTGTACTCGACATATAAAGACATAATTGACTGAAGGGAATGGTTTTCTTGCTGTAGCTGTAAACATATTGTGGAGGGGAGGAGAGGAGAGGAGAGGAGAGGAGAGGAGAGGAGAGGAGAGGAGAGGAGAGGAGAGGAGAGGAGAGGAGAGGAGAGGAGAGGAGAGGAGAGGAGAGGAGAGGAGAGGAGAGGAGAGGAGAGGAGAGGAGAGGAGGAGTATCACGTGCTGTACAGCGCATGCACTCGCTCGCTGTCAAGACAAAGCACAAATGAAGACACAAAGCACACAGACAAAAGAGGAAGAGGAAAGGAGAAGCCGGTGGCAGAAAGGCTCTCAAACGCTCTCACTCCAATCTGACGTTCCCATCACTCCACTTCCAGCCAGGAAACGTCATACAGAGAGAGAAAACTGCACCAGCACAGAAACAAAGTGTTGCTGCTACACAGACTATGCAATGAACCAGCATTGTTTGACCTCAACACAGTGATAATCTCTTTGACTAAATTACTCATTTAGATTTTGATAAATATATATTTAATCATTTATAAAGTATTCAAAATTTGGTGACACTTTGACCTATTTTCATTATTTTGCAGTGCACATTATTGGACTGCAATGGACTGAAATTAATGCATTCCAGGATGTTGAAATATTGTCCAAATATATAGGAAATCATAAAAACTATGACCAAAAAAAAATATATGACAAAAAAAACAACACTATTAATTCTGGCATCGGTGCACTACACACACAATTATTTTTTATTTTTTTTATGCCCCAATTATGCTTTTTTTTTTATATTACCGTTCATGTAGTGTGTAATATAGCTGTTTGTGAATGTAAAAGGTCTGCAAAGTTATAAAGATCGAAGTGCACAACAAATAAAGTTATGTCTCCAAAACAATGTTGGGGAAAGTTACTTTTAAAAGTAGTGTTACAATATTGTGATACTCCCTAAAAAAAAGTAACTAATTGCATTACTTAGTTACTTTTTATGGAAAGTAATATGTTACAATACTTTTGCGTTACTTTACCTCACCTGGGCTGGGCTTGCTTGCTATTTAATAACAAAACCAAAAATGGACAATGTAAGGGCCTTTCACACAAAAAGAGAAATAATGAGCCTCAAACTGATTCAAACGCCTGTACAGTAGAGGCCAAAAACAAATGTAATGTTTAAATAAAGACATTTCTGCTTAGTATGGTTGAACTGGATCATCGAAGGTCAGGAGCAAAGAAATTGCTTAATAAAGCTAGGTTAAATTCATAAAGTATATTTGTATTTGTATATTTTGTATCAAGTGCTGCAGAATAGATGAACATTTTTATATTTTGACATTTCGTTTCCAACACACGCTGTAAACGGTAGACCAATCACAACAGACTGGGCCATCTGACCAATCAGAGCAGAGTAGACCAATCACAACAGACTGGGCCATCTGACCAATCAGAGCAGACTGTAGACCAATCACACAAGACTGAGACATCTGACCAATCAGAGCAGAGTAGACCAATCACAAAAGACTGAGACATCTGACCAATCAGAGCAGACTGTAGACCAATCACAAAAGACTGAGACATCTGACCAATCAGAGCAGAGTCAGCTCTTGGAAAGGAGGGGTTTAGAGAGACTGAATAATTTATTGAACCGTATCAGACCCTGTGAGAAAAGAGGTGATGCTGCAATGTACATTATTATGAGAAAATTAAAGTGATTTGACCTTGGCTGCATGCAAACCTACTATAGGAGACTGCAAAACAAAATTATGAACCTTTAAAATTGCATAATTGGGGCACTTTAAAAATAACCTACAACTGACTACCCCTCCTTTTTTTTGACAGTTTTATGAGAGTGTAGTTGAGATAGGAAGTAACAGAGCAGTGTGGTTTACAAAGATCCACACAATGAGCCGGATTCTCATGACAGAGAGAGAACTCATAATGCACTAGTGTCATAAACAACCTATTGTAAAATACAACTGCAAACCATAACAGTATACACAGCATGAACGATGCCTGTTCGGGTAATGTTAGTGGAAGTTATTGCATTACCATTGCAAAAATGGGTAAACCCCTGAGACAAACTGACAACCAAAGCTTGCAGGGGGGGTTTAATGATGGAAAACCGAATGAAATCAAATGCGTGTCTGGTCTGTTTTCTCTCGGCTGCTGCATGACCATATCAATTTACTTTCTCACGTCACTAGCTTTAAATATGCAACTTCGCTAACAAATGCATAAAAGTGACCAGCTGGATATAAATGAATGCAAATAGATTGTAACAATCATGAAATTAAACATTTGGGTCGGGCTTGTGTGTGTTTTTGTCACACTGTTTTAACCACTTGAGGAACTAGTAATGTTAGCCTAGCGCCCACTAATGCAGCATCTAGTCAACAAATGAATTACTTTAATTTTAATACTTCAATTAATAATATGAAAACATGTATGGTAGTGTACTGTATACATTAGGGCTGGGTATTGACACAAATTTCACAATTCGATTCGATTTCGATTCGCAAGCTTGCAATTCAATTAGATTTCGATTCCTATTCGATTCAATATTGATTATTTTGGATATCAGGTACAATACATGGCAAATTTCTAATCTTTTAACAAATCTCTTAACTAATGCTGTAAACTATGGGACTCAGCTGTAGCCTATAGGCTTCATTAGGCTACTATAATATTGAAGGTAAAAATGAACTGATTTGTATAAAAACTTACACTTATTTATTTTTATAATAATAAAGTTATATGAAATGTAAACATTTAAATGGTGGCTGTCATAAAAAACATGTTAATCAGCATTAAATATTGAAGAACATTAAACATTATAATGAATATGTAATATGGTGCATATATTCAGCAAAATGCTCCTATAGAGTTAATTTTTCTAGCTGCCTGACGAGTTTATGGCCACTGGAGATGTTTTTTCTGAGGTAAATGTGACGTTACATGACATTGTTTACAAGCTGTTTTAATGACATCTTTCCACGGTTGAAACACTGATTGAGCGACTCCATGTCACATGATACGGATTTCGATAAGTTGTACTCTATCTTTTAACACACTTTCAGATGCTCATTCATGTTTATTTCACGCTGTAACTGGTATTATAAGGCGGAAGAGAAGGTCATGTGCTTCTCTAGAGCTGAGCCAGAGCGATCTCACGCCACAGCGCCAAAACGGTAATTATGTTTTGGAATTTCATAAGAAAATGGACGTAATTTGAAATCTGAGACTTTGTTTCATATCAATAGTAACAAAGGCAAAGCACAAAGATTATTGCGATTTATTGGATGGGACGCGCGCAACAATGTTACATTCATTCATCAACTTAAAACAGGATGACTAATCGATTCTTGGGATTTAAGAATCGATATCGGTTCGTAAAAATGAGAATCGATTAAAATCAAGAAATCGATATTTTTTTACCCAGTCCTAGTATACATAGCTCTTTCATTGTCTGTTTTAAACCTGCATCTGAAGTGTCCCGCTCTGTGCAGCCTCACGTGTCAAAACAAACACCTCGAGGCATCAGCGATAGCTTTATTTCGCCTCTAGAGGCCGCTCTCGAGTCCATCAACACCCCCAAAGCTTCACAGTCCTGTAGCTCGTCCTGGGTCGACATTTCATTCAGTAACATTAGGCCGTTTTGATTTATATGCTGTGTAATGTGTTATTTTACATGCGCATATGATTACGCTCGTTTCTGCTTCTTCTTCACCTGTATTTTGATCATGAGATTCTGAACTCTTCCAGAAGATGTGTAATAGCGCCCCCTACCGTATAACAGTGAAAACACAGAAACACAGAAAAATTGTGTCAGAAAACATTGACTACGTTTACATGCAGCCAATAACCCGTTCAAAACCGGGATATTAGCAATAACCCGGTCGCGCATGGCCATGTAAACACCGGCAAAAACCCGGATATGCTCATATCCCGGTTTTTAAAAACCCGGATATGCTCATATCCCGGTTTTTAAAAACCCGGATATTACCCCTGGGGTACCCCTTTTCTAACCCGAATATTTGGTCATGTAAACGCGTATCGGCATATCCCCATCAAAAGGAACATTGATTTGTGTTCTGCGCATGTTCTATTCGCAAGGAATCTTGGTCTTTTGAGTAGAGACGGCGCATAAAAAACCCCGCGTGCAGTATACCGGAAGTAAACAAGAAGTAGAGGTTAACATGGCGAGACGCAGCACAGCAACACACTTTTGGAGCGAGAAGGAAAGCGCAAACAAAGGCGATCGCTATCTGCCCCGAACTATTCATTATCCGCGTGTTGCTGCTGTTGTTGTTGTCTTTGGATACAGGAAGAAGAATTGGAAATGACGCATATTGCGTCTTAAGGTTGTCCGTACGTCCTGACGCTAACCGTGCGTCGCCGTTTACATCGGGATATTCCCAACTGATTACAAATTCCATGTTTACAGGAGTAACTCTCTCTGCTCACGCATGTAAACGGGTTATTCCGAATGTTTCAGAAACCCAAATAGTGACCCTAACCCGACCATAACCCGGATATTGGCTAAATGTAAACGTAGTCACTGTTTAGCGGGGAAAGAGTTAACACAATAATGATTTTAATTAGCTAATTAGATTAATTAATCGGCACATCATGCAATTAATTAGATTAAAAATGTTAAATCACGTGACAGACCTAATTATAATATTGCATAGTATATACATTATTTTTAACTAGCCTACAGTCAAGTCAAGTCAAGTCAAGTATATTTGTATAGCGCTTTTCACAATACAGATTGTATCAAAGCAGCTTCACAGTATTAAATTAAAATAATACAACAAGGTTTGTTTCTAGTGGAATTTATTGATAAAATCAAATTAGATATCCAGAATATCCCCAACTGAGCAAGCCAAAGGCAACAGTGGCAAGGAACCGAAAAACTCCATCAAGTGACCTAATAGTGTCCTAAAACTCCATCAGGTGACCCAATGGAGAAAAAAAAACCTTGGGAGAACCCAGGCTCAGTCGGGGGCCAGTTCTCCTCTGGCGTTTATTAACTAGAGGCCGGATTGTAATTTGGACTGTAAGATTAAAAATATTATATGAATGCCTGGCTGAAGAGATGCGACTTTAATCTAGTTTTAAACTGGGAGAGCGAGTCTGAGCAACGAACAGTATCAGGAAGGCTATTCCAGAGTTTTGGAGCTAAATGTGAAAATGCTCTCCCTCCTTTGGTGGTTCTGGATATCCTAGGTATGACCAAAAGCCTTGAATTTAGTGATCTTAAAGAGCGCGATGGATTATAGGGCGATAGAAGATCCGTTAAATAGACTGGAGCTAAGCCGTTTAGGGCTTTATAAGTCAGTAGCAATACCTTGTAATTAATACGGAACTTTATAGGTAACCAATGCAGTGATGATAAAATCGGTGTTATATGATCATATTTTCTTGATCTAGTAAGAACTCTAGCGGCGGCATTTTGGACTAACTGTAGCTTGTTAATTGAGGATGCAGGACAACCGGCTAATAAAGCATTACAGTAATCTAGTCTCGAGGTCATGAATGCATGAACTAACTTTTCTGCATCAGAAACTGATAGCATATTACGTAGCTTAGCAATGTTTCTAAGGTGGAAAAAGGCGGTTTTTGTAACATATGAAATATGATTTTTGAAAGACAGGTTGCAATCGAGTATAACACCCAGGTCTTTTACTGTAGAGGATAAAGTAACAGGACATCCTACTATATTAAAGTTGTATTGCGAGAGGTTTTGTGGGCGGTTTTTTGAACCGATAAGTAGTACCTCTGTTTTGTCTGGATTTAATAAAAGAAAATTACGCGTCATCCAATCTTTTATATCTTTAACACACTCTGTCAATTTGGATAATTTATCGTTTTCATCTGGCCGTGATGAAATATATATTTGAGTGTCATCAGCATAACAATGGAAACTAATTCCATGTTTCCTTATAATATTTCCAAGTGGCATCATATATACTGAGAATAATAGAGGGCCTAACACAGATCCCTGCGGCACTCCATAGTTTACTGGAGTTATGATCGATTTTTCTCCATTTAAATAGACAAAATGGTAGCGGTCAGATAAGTATGATCTAAACCAGCTTAATGCTTGTCCTTGAACACCAGTATAATTTTGTAGTCGATCTAAGAGTATTGTGTGATCTATAGTATCGAACGCAGCACTAAGATCAAGTAAAACTAGTATTGAGATACAGCCTTGGTCAGAAGCTAAAAGTAAATCATTTGTGATTTTAACGAGCGCAGTTTCAGTGCTATGGTGCGGCCTGAAACCAGACTGAAACTTCTCATAGATATCATTTTCTTGCAAGAAAGAACACAATTGAGCGGACACCACTTTTTCTAATATTTTAGACATAAATGGAAGATTTGAAATGGGTCTATAATTTGCTAGGTTATTATGATCTAATTGTGGTTTCTTAATGAGAGGTTTTATAACTGCCAGTTTAAATGTTCTTGGAACATGACCTAAAGATAAAGACGAGTTAATAATATTAAGGAGAGGCTCTTCCACTACAGGTAACACTTCTTTCAGTAGTTTAGTTGGTATCGGATCTAATAAACATGTTGTTGTTTTAGAGGAAGTGATAAGTTTATTTAACTCTATTTGTTCTATAGTTGTAAAGCACTGTAATTGTTCTTGCGGGGTGATAATTAAGGCTGAATTATAAGGCGCAACTGAAGATTGAACGTTTACAATTGTGGTTCTGATGTTTTCTATTTTCTCAGTGAAGAACTTCATAAAATCATTACTACTAAACTGTAATGGGATATTTTGTTCGGGTGATGTCTGTTTATTTGTTAGTCTAGCCACGGTGTTAAATAAAAACCTTGGATTATTTTGGTTATTTTCTATTAGTTTGCGGAGGTGCTCAGCCCTGGCTGCTTTTAGGGCCTTTTTATAACGTGACATACTGTCTTTCCACGCGATTCTAAAGACCTCTAAATTAGTTTGTTTCCATTTACGCTCTAAAATACGGGTTTCTCTCTTTAGAACATGCGTGGTATTGTTGTACCACGGTGCTTTAATTTTCTCTCTGACCTTTTTTAATCTAATAGGTGCAACAACATCCAATGTTCTAGAGAGAATAGTGCTCATAGTGCTAGTTAGTTCTTCTAGTTCATCTGTTTGTTTGGGTTCAGGCAGCAGCTGAGACAGATCGGATAAGCAATTTGAGAAATTATCTATGGTGGATGGAAGGATTGTTCTGCCTGGTTGATAACGCGGCGCTGCATGACATATTACAGCAGTACGTAATATGCAAGTTACCATGTAATGGTCAGTGACTTCATCACTTTGCGGTATAATATCTATATCGGTTGGATCGGTTCCATGTGATATAATTAAATCGAGTGTATGATTAAGACGATGAGTTGGTCCGGTGACGTTTTGCTTGACCCCAAATGAATTTAATAAATCTGTAAACGCAGCCCCTAACGCATCATTTGGATTATCTACGTGTATGTTAAAATCTCCAACAATTAATGCTTTATCGACATTGACTAATAGGTCTGAGAGAAAATCTGCAAACTCTTTTAGGAAATCAGCGTAAGGCCCAGGCGGTCTATATACGGTAGCCAAGGCTAGAGATAATAGGGATGTTTTTCTAACATCTAAGAGCGTAACATTTAGTACAAGTACTTCAAACGAAATAAACTTATAACCCGCTTTCTGAGTAACATTGAGAATATCTCTATAAATTGTCGCAACACCACCGCCACGACCAATTAGACGGGGCTCATGCTTATAGGAGTATCCAGGAGGAGCAGACTCATTTAGACCGAAATAATCATTTGGTTTAAGCCAGGTTTCAGTTAGGCAAAGTACATCGAAGCTATTATCTGTGACTATTTCATTTACAATAACTGCCTTAGGTGTGAGTGATCTAATGTTTAGAAGACCTAGCTTTAGAAATTGTTTTTGTTTACTAATAGCAACATTTTCTGTTTTAATAACAATTAGATTTTTCCTAGATCCTGCAGTAGATATATTATTTGATCTCACTAAACGAGGAATAGACACGGTTTCTATGCAATATTCTACACTAGTATTTATATCAGTTAAATTGGTGCAGCAGAGACTATGATTTGGACTTTTGGTTACTAGTCAAAAGGTATTTAACATTTTGGAGATGTTATCCGACAGAAGATCTGCTCCGAATCTGCTTGGGTGTAAGCCATCGGCACGGAAAAGCCTAGGACGCTCCCAAAACAGATTCCAATTATTTACAAAGAGCAGTTTCTGCTCATTGCACCATGACATTAACCATTCATTTAGCGCAAATAATCTGCTAAACTTTTCATGTCCTAGTCGGTACGTGGGAAGCGGTCCTGACACTATGATCGTTGTTTCAGGCGATGTGCTGCGTACCGTATCGATCAGATTCCTGAAGTCTTTCTTCAGAATCTCTGTCTGGCGCATCCTGATGTCGTTCACTCCCGCGTGGAGGACAACAGTTCCGACGCGCTCGTCACCGTTCAGAATCTCGGGAACGTGAGTAGCGATTTCAGAAACACGAGCACCAGGAAAGCAGTGACTGTGCACCTTACTTTTACCTAACGTTGCGCGTACGTGCCGAATGATGGAATCGCCGATGATCACAGCATCGCGTTCTGTTTCGCGAAGAGGGGAGAAGCGGTTTTGTGTGGATAACTCGAAAACCGGGAGGGTCGGAGAGAGTCTTGGTCTAGACCTGACTCGCGTCTTCCGCTGCGGAACCACCCAGGCTTCGTGGTGGCGTGTTGGAGCCGGAGTGAACGAGACCATGGCTGATCGCGACCTCGGCGCTCGGGACCTATGTTGAGAAACGCACGGAGTAGACGAAGTCGGAGTCAGCGGGTTAGTAACGTTAATCTCTGATTTGTGTGCATCGGCGCGTGATGTTTCAAGAGCTAACCGCCGGTCTATCAGCTCGGCTTGTCTCAATAAAAGGTCGTGGATCTGTTTCTCAACAGCTTCCAGCTCAGACTGCAGTGCGTGCAGCTCAAATGTGTCCTCACCTACACCAAAAGGTAGACTACTTTCATCTGATATATTCGCCATTTTAACAGATGGACAGTAAGTTAGCAACGAAGCTACCAGTGATGCTATCAATATTAATACTAATTTATGACTGAAGTTTTAGATATAATCCGTCTTTTTAGTGGTACGGGTGTAGAGTAGACGCACGATAGGCGAAAAATGTTTGTAAGTGAGTGTTGAGAAGACGCGTTCAGCCGTGATCCACGGGAGTAACCTATAGGAGTATCCAGCGTTGGATCACTAATAGGCTTGAGACGCGTCTGCTCAACAGTCCGCGTTGTAACTATGAGGGTTGAGCAGTAGTGCTTCTCAGTGAGGTAAAGTAGAAAATGTTTGTTGTAAGTTTAAAGAATAAAATCAAGATTTATAAATCAAATCGATGGAGCTCCAAAGACAACAACGCGTTCAGACGCGACGCAAGTAAACATAGCATTTAGTATATTATATTAAACCAATGTTTTAGCAATGAGTAAACCTTGTCCTGTTATGTAACACTTTAAAATTCTCACAATTTCCATACACTGGACGTTGCAGTGACCAGAAAAAGAAAGGGCCGAGTACATTATACTGCAAATTCAAAATGTAATGTCACTTTTTAGTTAGAGTTTTCATTTGATTACGCAACATTTGCCCCCTCAATACAGCACATCATAATACAGGAAGATAAAGAAATATCCCTCAACTAAATCTGACATCATGCTCCACCCAAACGGGCACCTCCGGCCCACTGTGCTCTATTGTGAAAGCGCCATGGCAACTGAAGTGCGGAAAAGGGTCCGGCTGGCGAATGGTTGGACCCCATGAAGGCTCCACCGTGACACTGCTGTTCTACACAAAGACTATTTTCTACCCCACAGAAACTACAAACCTCATCATCGTTTTTAGACCACAAAATGGCAAGTAAAAATAAGCAGCTCTGATGCTATGCTTTCACAACAATGCTTCTCCAAACCCTAGAATGAGAAAAAAAAAAGAGAAATGTCTACCCAGCATGCTGTGCAGCAAAATTGAATTCTTGGAGTAGTTCTAGTACACTCTGGAAACGGTGGGAAATGTTGAAGGTCGGGAGAAACAGATGCCATCTAGAAAAACGTGGAAAATTCTTTGCATTAAGCCGCCAAATGAAAAGAAATGAACACAATCATAATGTGGATTATCTACGTTTTACAAGAAAATGCCATTTCAAAATTTTACGTTTTTTTGTCACTATTTTGTGAAATTTGCTGCCAATTTCTGAGTGAAAATTCCTTCTACACCAATTTTTTTTCAGTGTACTATTTTTTAATAAAAAAATTATGCAAAATATAGATTGTTGGCACTATTTATGGCCAGTGTTCACCTGCAATTGGGTCACACACTTCATGATGCATATAAACACCATCGTTCAGCAACACACAGACATCCGTGGCCTTCCGTCCTTGTGGCATATTTCCTATGCGAAAAGATCAGGCCATCAGAATATATTAAGAGGCCGGGCGACTCTGAGGGACAGAAGGCTTGAGTTGGCATTAAGGCCCCGAGCTCTGCCCGCAGCCACAGCTTCGGCCCCACTGAGCACATCTCTGACTGGAAGCCGGCAGGGAAGCACATCCATTCACGACTCGGATTAAAATAATGAACAAACAGAGAGAGGCACCTTACATAACAGCTTTCATAATGTCAACATTTAAGCCATTACGGAAAAAAGCTCTGCATGCGGTAAAACCCGCATATGGAGGTTTCAGTGTTGGGAAAGACTTTAAACCCGCAGTTTGTCAAGCTGCAGTTACTCATAAGTAAAAGTATCCTAGTTCAGCTGAGGTCGAGATACTGTTAGGGATACATATGTCCTGATATCTTTTTAAATATATTTAGGCAATATCACACAAGCGATATTGTTGCTTGTTTGCGTGTAATATTGTTTTTATCGAATATAACAAGAAAATGTTGAGTAGCTTACCATTTAAACACAATATTGCCAGTTACCTTATCGGTTTTTTGCTACCTATCTAAAATAGTTACCGATGTAGCCACGGAAAATTAACTGTTGCACATCTCTGCACATAAGCTGTGTCATATACGTGTCACTATATGATCATAGACTGTAAAATAATATGGCATAGTGTCCGTGACGTCACTCGCAGTTTTCTGAAGAGTGATTCTGAAGCCTAAAGTGGGCGGAGCCGGCCGTCACCATCTTGGCAGCGCGTCACTCCCGGATAACGGGCAAAGATGCGGATTAGCTGAGGTGACGTGGCGCTAACAGACAGCAGACAAACGGCTAGTAGTGACAGCAGCGGCAATCCACCTGTCAATCAAGTGGCCACGCCCTTAATTATGCAGAATTAAACGGATGAAATCTAAAAAAAAAAAGATTTTTTTTTTAAATCTTAACTCATAAACGGATGAAAAAATAAATAAATAAAAATAAATAAAAATAATCACCCCCCTCACAGTTGTCATGAAGGGCAAAATTAGCTATATAGGCCAAAACCACTTTTTGTACCAGGCTGTAAACATCTATTTTCTGCTGTAAAGTTGGGAATATTAACATGGGGGTTTATGTGATTGACTCTCTTTTGGAGCCTGTCTCTAGTGGCCGGTCGATGAATTGCAGTTTAAGTCACTTCCGTGTTGGATTCAATTGAGACCACAAGGTTTCCGCTTAGTCTGAATACTCTGAAATTGCCCCTTTACCATTATAAAGAGCACTATTTAAGGAGACAGCAAGTTGTAGTAGCATCCGAAAAAAACAATAGACATTATCAAGAGCACTCATTCAACTTAATGTACCACCAAAACAGACCAATGGCTAAAGAATAACCAAAATGCACTGAAAATCATGCTGAATGAATTACCGCATCCGCAGCAGAAAAATACAGGTGTAAGTTCATTTGTATTCAAATATTTAATTATTAAATTATTTACGATTTATACAAGCTAGTTTTCATGACTGTAGGGAATAGGGAATGAGGGTTATGTGGGTGATCCATGGTGTTTCCTTTCTGAATGTTTTGAACAAAACAGTTGAGTGACTATTTCAAATGAACTTGTTTAGTTTCTGAATGAATCAACATTTCTTTAAAAGAGTCACTTGAACGAATGATTCAGTGACTCACACAAAGACATTTAGTTGTTGCAATTAGGATGACAGCATTAAAAAAAGAAAAAAGAAAAGAAAAAAAAAGAACACTAAATGCATCTAAATAAGTAATATAAAGCTATAAAACACATTCACTTTTATAAAAGAGTAGAAAGATGATGAAAAACTGCAAAATATTCTGAAATGTAAATATAAACTATAATTTATATTTACATTTCAGAATATTTTGCAGTTTTTCATCATCTTTCTACTCTTTTATAAAAGTTAATGTATATAGCCTATATATAAAGATGAATTTAAATACAACAGTGACCTTAAAGGTTGTATCAGTGATTGTGGGTGACGTCACTTCTGTTTGTGTTTGAAGCGAGATCCCAAACAAACCAAGTTAGCTCGCGCCTCCCTCCCGTTTCGTGCATCATGAGAAAAACGATCATGCGCGCGCATTTTTAAAGCGACAGACACACGATATTCAGATCGACGTTCTACCTCAATGATGGCTCATTCTGCTGGGTAAGTTATTATAGTTGTTTTGTAACAATTTTATAACCAAGTAAATATAATAGCCGTTACTTGCACATTCAATATTGTATTGAATGTATTTTTGTATGCATGAAAGGCATAATATGTAACTTTTTTGCTTTAAAAATAGCAAAAATCACTATATCTATGTTATATATTTTTTTTAGTTGTGTACTTACATTATCCCGACTGTTTCCAACAACTTTCAAACCAGGAGAAATTTGTAATTTAATTCGAAGACACGGACCGTTTCTTTATTTCCGTTTTGTCGCCGCCAATGGCGTCATATCCGCGTTGTCCCTGGTTTCCGCTCGTACTGCCATAGCAACCAGAGCCCTCTGATAGTAACCAAGGCGACAGACGTGGACAACTGTGTAGTTCGTAATGTCTATCTGCACGTTGTTGTTGTTTTGTTCAAACATTATGGACCATGGCAAGCAGACTTTGGATAAAAAAGGAGAACTAAAACGAGAATCAATATCAGCGCGGTGTTTTCGAGATGCCGAGAGCTCCACGTCCGAGACTTCGACCGCTCCTACATGTACTTTATTAAACAGGTGAGCACATTTACATAAAACTAATCAATGTTACATAGTTCAAACATGATAAAATGTTAGAATATGATCTGTATGTTATTCTAATGTTGATCTAGCTCACTGCTAGTCTCATACAGACAAACTAACACAATTTTCAACACATTTAAATACAGTTTAGTGTGCTAGTGTAATGTTAGACCAAGTGAAACAGCGCTGCGTTACCTCACAAGTTTAATTTGTCTAATAAACTGACCTGTGAGTAGTAATTCTGCACTTGCGTGTAGTTCGGTAGAATTGGACTTGCGTCGCGTGTGGAGCTGATAGCTGTCTCTTAGCAATCCCGACCTGCTTCATATCACAGTCATGATAAAAGCATCGATGTATTCACTCATCCATAAACATTATTAGATCGGTCGGCTTGGCGTTGATGACAAGATCCATAATTCTTAGCAAATGTTGCGTCATCAAACTACGCCTTTGTTATTGTAAGAGGTTAGCGACCCCTAGTGGCGAAAAAATACATACTGTACGTTGAACATTATGTTATCAACTACACAGCTCGCTTCCAGCTTTGCTCCCAGCTAACAGAATAGTCATTTGAAATATAAATGGTTACTAGCAAGGTGTCATAACGTTGCCTATTATCATTTATTTACCTTGTACAGTTGTACGAGGGAGAGGGAGAGGGAGAGGGAGAGGGAGAGGGAGAGGTCGGGCTGCGCAAAACCTCACAACCCCCACCCCCTGTCAGTGATTGGTTGGAACACTATTTATTTTGGTTTTGAGTGGTTGGTGAAACCAGTTGTTTTTGTGTGCAGATCTCAGAGCCTAGGCTGCCTACAGAGACGCGGTTTTTTGACGGCCTGCTTATGGGGCGGGCAGCTAGCGGATCGTTAGGAAAGATTAGATGAATGTGATCATTTATGTTTGGGCCTTTTTTGGGCCTGAAATCGCTGATACAACATTTAAACTAATGAGATGGGATGAGTTAGATGAACATTTTAATTAAAAAAATATATATATTTAAAAAAATATTAATAATAGGTTTAATGCAACATCGACCTTAAATGAATTGGTAAATCTTTGAATCAGAATGACTCAAATGAATCAGACTTCTAACTCTGAGATACAAGGCATCAAACACTTGACAACTCTGGAAGACTAATAAACCTTCATAATAAGCCTGACCTCAAGGGCATGAGTCACCAGCGCTAGAGGATCATCTTCATCCTCTTACATTACTTCAAACCCAACCCAACACAAGTGAGAAAGAGGATGAAGAAGGGAAGACGATTTTTTAAAACGCACCCGATGAGGGAATGGAAGTGAAGGGCCAGTAGTCTGTATATACAGGGCTAGCTTTAAGATTCTGACAGCAAAAGGAAAAGCTAATCCCTAATTTCCCAGTGGGGGTATTCGCCTGAATGTCTGGAAGAAGAAAAAAATTGGCCCAAAGCAATGGAGGAAGTGATAAATAGATCGAAAAGGGATACAAGAGAAAGAAAGAAAAAAAAAAGAAGGCCAAAATCTGCCTTTGCAATAGTGCGAGCAAAAAGAAAGAGATCTGGTGCCATTTACATGGTAAAGGAAGCACTGGGATGATCCGATTTGAGGAAGCGGAACAAGCCGGCGGGAATTTCCAAAAGCAGAATTAGACCCCGCCTCTCTTAAATTCTCATTGGTCAATAGATGCTTGCATCAGAGTGCTGCAAGAAGAATAAAGTCATTTTTCCCAACTTTGTTTGCATGATGAAATGATGTATATCCCAGCAATATGCCATAATAGGAAGCAGATCAAAACGAGGGAACAGGTGAAGACATGTCTATCGCAGTCACGGATATCTTCCTGAGCCCATTAGTGAGGTGACGGACACTGTGCTGGGGATTAGCCGTATCCCACGGCACATTGCCAAGAGGAGCCTGATACATGGTGCACGCTGCCAGGGCATTGGAGTTTAATTAAGTGTACTAAACCCGGTGCCAGAACCAGATGCATCATTGGCACACTCATCAGAATTCCCTTCATCCACTCTCTGCGCTCTGTGATCACTGCCGTGCACAGATTAGACATACTCAAGAGCACTGGCTCAAAAGCCTTGGATTAGGAGGATAGCACCACTGCTTGTATTGATGTGCTTCAGGGTTCACAAACTTTTTAATGATTTTTTTTTTTAATGATCATACATTTCAATGACTTTAAGGCCAGATATTAAAAAGAGTAAAACATTGTTGTTGTTGTTGTTTTTAAAAGAAATATCTTTGCTTTTCCCAAGCAAGGACGCATTAAAGTGATGTGACACTCAAGACATGTGAAAATGACATTCACAAAGACAGCACAAAGATGTCTACACTGAACATGATTAATGTGGCGATGCGACGCATGTTTAGCATCAACGAGTCACTGTGAGTCCAATAACATCTGTGCGTGTGAAAGACTGACACTGGTGCCACGTTTACTAGCACTCGCGCCAAACAGAAAGCAGATGGAGAGGCAACATTAATTCCAGAGAGGCGTAAAATATTGATTAGAAGCCTAATGATAATAATATGAATGACAACACAATAACAAATTGTTATTTTTGTTGTTATTATTATTATTATTATTAGAGATGCACCGATGTATTGGCCAACAATAGGTATCGGCCAATAAAAGCAATTATTTTCACTATCGGCCATCGTTTAAAAAGAACCGATGATCAGTGCCGATTATATCCTGTCAATCAAAAGAGTACGGTAAAACATGACCGACTGCAACTCACACTGTGTGTGAAGAAAATCTCTCCACATAACGCATTAACAGCTAAACACAGCTACATAAAAGCAGGCTCTATTTGGCCCTATGAATCACCCGTAGTTCAAGCCAGGGTTGCCAGATCTGCAGTTTATTTCCCTATACTAAACATTATGTTTAGTGCGCCCCTCACCCAATAATCGCTAATAGCTCTGTGCTTTATTACTTCTAAAGAGAAACAAAGCGTTATCTTTCAAATTCTGTCCATTTTATCACGAAATTCAAACAATAAATGGCGTTTTGACGCTCTTAACGTGACGTGACAGATCACTGCAGAGTCTCAGTCTATTCTTCCACTTTAATACAAATTATATCTAGAAAAACATGCATGAATATCAGAAGGTAAGTTGAAAGTTACAGTACAACTTACCGAAATCCGTGTCATGGCTCATGTAATCTCTCGATCAGTGTTTCAACCGTGGAAAGATGTCAATAAAACTTGCTTGTGAACAATATCACTTAAAGGTGCATTGCGCAACATTTCATGTTAAAAATACCCGTTTTTCTAACCCATACATGCTTAAAAAATTGCCTGATGGGCTGAATGAGCCCTTCTATGATCACTGCGATTGCCTCTATAATCCTGTACAGTAAAATAAATAAGAGGGATTCGGGTCGGAATCGACTGGGCGTGACGTCAAGCGCGTTCACGCTCACCTGGCTATGTCTGGCAGGTTTGTGTATTCGCCGCCATTATCCGCATCAGCGAAGACAACTCAAGCGACTTTTGCAAAAGTAGAAGATGGATTCAAAGAGACCGGCTTCTAGTTCATCCCAAACCCCAACGTAACTGCGTGCACAACTCTGGTTGCAGTTTCGCGTGTCGCCAGAAGGGGGCATAGTTCTGCAAAAACACAGAGACTTGCGCAATGCACCTTTAATGTTGCATTTACCTCAGGAAAGTCATCCGTTTGTTAGTTAGCTTTAAAATAAAAAAACCTAGAGAGGAGCTTATTTTCTGTTAATTGTATGTATGTTTGAATCATTTTGCCATGAAGACAAGTGAAAACTACCTTATATGTGTAACTGAGTTGTATACAAACATTTCAGCTTTTAATTGAGTGTAAATATTATATCTGGAAATAAAATAGCAGTTGAATATAATAGCTCTGTTGTTAATTTTAACCTCTAATATTAATGTGTAGCAAATGAGAGCGTTCTCTGTATAGTTTGCAGCATTATTTGGGAGAGGTTTTTTATCCATTAGAAAAAACAAACTATTGGTATCAGCCGATATCATTCTGAATAATCGGCTATCGGTATCGGCTGAGAAATATCATCTCTAATTATTATTGTATAATAAAAAATATCTGTGTCTGGTCTGTGATAGGGCCGTACAATCAGTCAACGATGAAAATCAAAAACAGCTTCAAACTATTTCAAACAACAACATAAAAAAAATAATTGTTCACCCATAAACCAGGCCATTCAGATTACGTGTGAAATTGCAATGAAATACCTGTCATGTCAGCAGCAGACAATGTTCTTATAGGTTTGTGGTTCACCGGCACCATCACCTTCTCGTTCAAAGATTTCAATTTGCCTGTGATATCCACGAGCTCACATTTTGCGTCTGGTTTCACCTGTAAGTTTAAAATATTCCAACTGAGCCCTCAGTTTTTTTTTTTTGTGTGACAATTATGTTAGAACACAATCACATTCTTATTTCCATTGCGATGCGTCAAGCGTGTCACTGGATGCGCGGTCCTAGGTGCTATGTGTGATTATTAAAATAAACATTACATAGTTGAAAACACTGAATATAGTTGTGGCTATGACAAGTGCAGAGAGTCTCTCACTATTGCCACCACCAATGCACGCACAATAATATTGTGTATCTGAAAATGGAGAAGATCACCCAACACTAAAGCCCGGGACGCATGAAGATAAATTGCATTTTACGCAACTAACTCATCAGTGAGAGTGTCACTCGCGACAACACAAATGGAAAGAATGCACTTAGTTTGGTTGGTAATATAGGCAGAGGGTGAACCGACTCCAGGGAAAGGCTAAGGAGATGCGCTTGCCCTATAAAAACGCATTCATTTCCCTGCAATAGTTTCAATTTACATGTCACAGCACAACCTACACATCCCAGCATAAATGCTCATGATAAATGATTTGCTAGTAAAACATCTACGTTCACAAACCTCCATTGATTTAAAAGGCACACCGCTGACAAAATCAGCAATGCAAGTTTGAGAGGTGGCGCCCCGACAAATCTCGCGAGAATCACGACTTGCTTTACGTCACGACGTCACATACATCAACAACAAATGAAGCAGCCTCTATGGAAGACACTAGCACGCATTTCAGACGTGAATCACGGCAGAGTCGACGAAGAAAGTGTGGTCGGAAGAGTGCAGAGACGGCTCTGCGTGAGTGGAATTTACGACAGTAACGTTAAATACAAGTTCTCCACAGCGACTCTAGGGGGCGCTGTTTGAGGAAAACGGAAACTGCATAGTGTGCCTTTAAAGGAGAACTCGGTAACTCTAGCGAACTCTACTCACTTCTTCGCTGATTTTCCCTTTTGTTGTTGCATGTTTTCCCCACGAGCTCCCCCTACAGCTGTGGGGGGGCGTATATTTCACAACACGGTCGTAATAAAACTCACTTGCGGCGGCCTCCTCCCCCTCTCTACCGCTGCTCATGTGCGTTTGTTTTGATCGGAGCAAGCCAACTGTATCTTGTGGAGCTATGTCTACCGAGGTGGGTAATCTGGTAATACATCATACATGCGTGGGTGTTTATGTCGAATTGCCGTAAAGCAATTTGTGTTTCGCGCTCGTTCTCGTTCTAGTTCTCGCTTCTCACGAGACTTCCAATTTCTATCTTGCCGGGACGGTAGTCCCCAAGTTGCAAGGTTGGTTTTCCGCCTGGGAACGCTGGGGGGAGCGGGGAAAGTCACCAATATCACCAGAACAGGTTGTTTAACCATCCAAATGATTTCTAGACAGTTTTATTACGTTAAAAAAAGTTACCAAGTTCTCCTTTAACAGAAAAGCAATGTGGGATTTGACATGGCCGAAAGCATGCAAAAAGCACTTTCTTTATAATCACTAAAAAGCGGCCACTCATCTTAGACCATCGCGATCTCACAAAGTTCTGTAATAATCAATAAAGCAATGAATCGCTTATTTACATAACTGTCCTACAATGAGAGGATTTGCGAGAACTCAGAAACCACTTATCGCTCAAAACACCAGAGCTTTTGTTCAGTGCTAACTTTAACACCTCTGATTGGCCATTGCGTTCAAGAAATCAATATCAGTGTTTGTGATTGGCTACATTGCTCAACGCTGCAAAAATATTTAGTAAATATTGGGGTGGGGGTTGAAAAAAACGAAATCTGTGCCTATGATTGGAAACAATGTTTCATTTCCTCATTTGAGAGTGACCACAGGTGAGAGTCTGATGGACATCATTTTGTGAAGAGGAAATGACCCACTTCTCTCCTCTGGAAATAGAACGATTCTGTTCCAGTTTGGCTGAAGCTAGACCAAGTTTTGCGTTGCAGTGCCGAGAGACTCGAACAAAGTGTTACACGCATGGCGAGGTTGACCTCTTAGTATGACTCAAGCACTGACACAATTCTGTGAGCAACAAATCAAGGGCAAGAAAGGCAAGAGACAAAGGCTCTCTCTTAGAGGAAACAAATATGATCTTTCTTTTAGTAAATATCAACCACTCTTTTTATAAACCATAACATCAGTGGAGAAGAGAACCTTATCTCTGGAGACATGAAACCACAACATCTGAGAGACGCTAGTCAACAGAGAGACAGAGTTCACAATATATCAAATGTTTTTGTAATTAGATACAAACCTGATTAAACATGTTAGCAAAAAGTAAATAACTAGTAAATGTTTAAAGACCAAAACAATGAGATTATGCTGCTTTCATGCCATGACATAACCGTAATTATGATATGGCTACCCGTGACATTTTACCCGGAGCTTCGAATCCTCAGACTCGGATTTATGTGTTTCTATGTCAACACATAAAAAAAAAAAACACATGTACGGTCAGATGGTACAATTAGAGCTCTGCAAGTTGCTTACGTTATTATTATTGTAATGTTATGTGCTTTGAGACCTGAGGTAATTTAACGCCGTCTCTCGTGACGCATTGCAAACTGTTCTGTGTGTGTTCATGTGTTTTGAAGGAGGCGTGGAAGACACTCTAAAGGGAGGGTGGGATCGCAAAGCTAGCTTTTCATTTTCATAGTTCCTCGAACAATAGGGCTTGGGCGCCGCGTTGCATTCTGGGACGTGGCGGCCATGTTGATGGCCTCACGAATGTAAACATACAGCAAGTCGAACGAGGAGAAGCAGAGTTGGGAGAAAGAAAAAACATGTTAAAATCCCGAAAAGGATGTGGAATTTACCGGGATACGTTAAATAGGGAAGCCAGGGACCGGTATGTGGACAAATTTTCCTGTAAAATATCCCGTATTTTAATAACTTACTCTCATAACATTAACGTTAGCCCTTCCGTCGGACCTGTCAGTCTCTGTACTGTTGTCCTGTTGCTACCCCCTTGCCCTTCCAGCGAAACAGATGTTTTCAAAGCATCGTTTTGCTTACTTGAAGGCAACCTCAGTGTGATATTGGCCTTTTTAAGATAACAGCGTGGTTGTTGTGAGAGCACGATTTCACGCCAATCTGTAAGCAAAGTCACATTAGACCTAGCTTCACAACTCGCTTAGTTAATGCAGCAGTTTTGTAGTACGAATTTTTGCTGTCAGCAGAGGGATAGCAACAGAAAGATGAATGTTGAAATTTTCATTTTCTGGATATTTTATAGGAAAATACTAAAACGGGAAGACAGCGGGAAAAAGGCTCAAATACGTGAGAAACCCGGAAAAAACGGGAGGGTTGACAGCTACTAACTACACTTTTTTGCCGATTTTGTCCACATACCGGTCCCTGGCTTCCTTATTTAACGTATCCCCGTAAATTCCACATCCTTTTCGGGACTTTAACATCTTTTTTCTTTCTTTTCTTTCTCCCAACTCTGCTTCCCCTCGTTCGACTTGCTGTCTGTTTACATTCGTGAGGCCATCAACATGGCCGCCACGCCAAGTAATGACGTCACGATGCCCAAGCCCTATTGGCGGAAGTTCCCGGATTTCGGCGTGTTCGCACCGCAGGAACTAGGAACGATTTTAGTTCTAAGAACTCCTTTTGGAGGAACTGATTTATCTCCTACTTCAGAATCGGGTCTAAACCAGCACTATAGGAACTACCAGTGACGTTAGTGACGCTGATTGGGCGAACGCACGCAAAACACCGACACCCGCCATTTTTAAAAAGGCAGTGTAAACACATTGTTTATAGCCTATATATATTTACTCCAGAAACTAACTCTACGAACATGGAAAACAGTGATAGATGGGCCTCTTAACCTTTACTCTGAGGAGAAAATCCAACGCAACTTTCAGGGGACCAAGCCAACCATGATTATGATTATACATTTCTGCTCAGCTAGCGACACTGGACATCAACCACACGCCATACGCTAATACCTTTTCACATACGGTCTACTTTCTATGTCTAACAGTTCTATATAATAACTTATTACATGGCTTGGTTGAATTCTAATGTAGACTGCGGTCTGTTATTTCTTGATAACAGACCACTGCTAAGGCCCCGTCCACACTACTGCGTTTTCGTTTAAAAACGGAGACCTTTTGCTACGTTTGCACCTCCCGTCCACACTAAAACGGCAAAAACGGAGACCCAAAACTGAGAAGTTTAGAAACGCTGCCGACCCGTTTCGTTTTGAATCTCCGGAGGGCGTTTTAGTCTGGACGGGTCAAAACGGAGGACTTTAGAAACGATGACGTAGTAGAGGCTCACGCTCGAATCTATGATTGGGTGTCATCAGTCATGGCGTAGGCTATATCTTTTCTAGCAGCTGTTGTGCAAGTAAATTCTGCATTTTACAATGCTAACTGCCTACATGCGCCGGAGGCAAGCTATTATTCGAGCGATCTGTGACAATTCCCGGTAAAATAGTGACAATGTGACAATTCCCGTGTGCAACTGACAATTCCCGATAAAATAGTTTACATTTGACAATTCCCGGTATCGACTGTGTACATGGAGCGTCGGTTTTGGGTTAACCCGGGAAGAACCAGCGCATGGTGGGATAATTTTATCAATGAAGTTGTGTTTACACCGGCTCACGCATGCCCAGTGTTGGTGAATGGTCACGTGATCCGCGTTTTCAGTCGTTTTAATGTGGACGGAGATCAATTCTAATACGCAGCTAAAACGCTGGTGTGGACGGAGATCGTATTCGTTTTAATTCTCCGTTTCTAAACGAAAACGCAGTAGTGTGGACGGGGCCTAAGTATAACACACCGTTGCCATGAAAAACAGAGCGTTTCTATGGACGCAGGATTCTAACCGTAGAGACGGAACGGACTATTTTCTTTAGCGGAAGCAATACAATCGTTTTTAAATCAATAAACTCCTTTTTAAAATCAATATTTTGTGTCAAATTATGGATTTATTTGGTAGGTAGCCATGTAATAAGCGGGATAATGTAGTGCGAGGCGGTTGTTATAGCGAATACAACCCCTTCAGGCTGATTCAAGCTCCGCTTCGCGTCGGGGTCCTGATCAGCCTGTCGGGGTTGCATTCACTATAACAACCGCCTCGCTCTACATTATCCCTTACGTATTAGACAGGAATGTTAGACAGATCGTAAACTAATGAACCCAGGGAATGTGAGCACTGTTTGCTCAGGCTGTGGCATTCTTAGCGCCGCCAAAATAAAGGTCCGCCACGCCGTCAAAATAAAAGTCACAAAAACCAGCGCGGCTCACGTCACTTCAGAATTCCTACTGGCGGTAAATGTTCCTAGGGGAACCATTAGTTCTTGGGGAACCACCCTGGTTGCTAGTTCCTAGAACTACCCGGTGCAAAAGCCCCTATTGCTAGCTTCTCTGAAATTGCCTACCCTACCTTTAATAGAAAAATGCTAGACATTTAAAGATTTAAAAGAGAAAAAAGGTTTTTCTCGACTGCTGTCTGTGGTGTTCTGCTGACACTGAAGAAAAATAAGGCAACTCAGAGGCTACTAAATTAGAACAAGCAATCAAAATGTCTAGACAAGACTAACTGGTGTCCAGAAAGGACATTACAGAGGCTAACTCTTCTGTGTCCAAATAAAACAGCGTTTGAAGTCGGTAAGCAGGAGTAGGTGGTGCACACAGCAGGTGGGTTACGGCCTGCCAGGAACCGGAGGAGGTGAAGGGAAAAACATCATAAAGGATGAAGAATGAACGGCTGCCTTTAGAATAAAACACAAGCTGTTACTTTAGATTGTTACACATGCTCAAACAGAAACTAAGTCTGCAGATTTTCAGAGAATTTAAACACCATTCATGAAGTTCCCCATGCTGAAACACATTTCACAGAATCCTGCAGATTTCCCCCAAATAAGAGGAGAAATTGCAGTTTTCAAATGACTAATTATTCTTAATAAAAAGAAGAAGAAAAAAAGTTTAAACCTTTGTCCCAAAATCTATGAGCTAACTTTAGAGCTACTAAAGATAAGAAAAAAATGCACACAAAGTAAACGCCAAAGCCTGTTTAATTCACAAATGTCAACAAATAAGCAGCATTGCCTGTAGTCACATTTTTCATAGGACATTTTTTAATGAGAGATGAATTGAGGGTCAGATAAACAAAACATATTAGGAGAAGCGAATGCTTTCTCTTCAGTTCAAAAGACCCCATATGCGTTAATACTGAAACCAAAAAAAGAACAAATCATGTACTGAATTAGAGTTGCCCAAGACTACTTCCTTCCTAACTAGTGCATGAACACTTTACTAAGATTAGTCTGATTTCTGTCAGAATATAAATATATCACTTTCAAAGTAAAAGTTTGTGTGTGTTTTTTCTTTTCAGATCATTCTGCTTTTGTACACCTAGAAAGAAAAAGAGGACCTTCTTGTCCAGTTCAGTTCCTGGAATACCATCCTGAGGGTGTCAGATTCCTCATAGGGCGAAACTGCCCATTAGTTGTGAAAACAACTGCTGAACTCTGAATGAGTTTCCAGAGTAGCCTGCTGTAACATCCCCTCCACTTTACGAAGCAATAAAGTATCAGACAATTTGTTTACCCGCCTACAGTAGCATAGTTTTAGTTAGACACTGCACTCCAAACTCAACCCGTGTAAGATCTCCTAAATTCAGTTCAATCACAGATAAGGTGATTTTGCAGTCAATTCCAGCAGCGTTACAGGAATAACCCACAACAAGCTCCCATTTTAATGTTCAGTTCCTGACAAACCACATTCCAGCTAGCCGAGACTGTGCGTTAGAGACGTGAGAGGGCAAATGATTTAACAGGTGATTCTGTAAGGCAAGTCACTCACTCCCAGTGCATTCTGGGTCATGACTGACAGTCAAACGAGTCGAGAAAACATAGCACTTAATACTGAACTTATCCTAATGCTTTAATGCACATTTTATCACACACAAAGAAATTAAACGACACAACAGGAAATATTTAAAATGTAGGTGTGTGGAAAAAGCAACTGAGAATGACTCAAGGGTGTGAAGAGTATCACGGGTGAAGAGTGGAAACTGTTACACGTGTAATATCAGAAACCATCATCGCTTAGTATAGGCAAGAAGACATTCATATATGTGGATGTGCTGAATGTAAAGTAAAGCGTGTTAAAATTTAGGGGTGTGGTGTATATGACCAAAATCATATATTTTATTTCACGATATATTAACAGTACAGTTTTCCCTGAAATAAAGTTGTAAAGCCATTAAAATTCTGCATTTCATTTATAACTCACGACACCAATTTCAATGAATCACAGCAAAAACTAATACTAGCATAACTAGTGTTGTCAAACGTACCAAAAAAAAACTATACATAGAACCGAGTCCCAGGTATATTCGGTACACACTAGGCCTACCCCCAATGATAAATTCTGCTCTCAAACGCTCTCCTTCATAGTTGTTTGAGCAAAGGTTTCTATATACAGTGTGTTTTTGCAAGCGTTGAGCATTGTAGCCAATCACAGCCATATCTGTTGAGCGCATGAATGCAATGGCCAATCAGAGATGCTAGTCAGTAAGTCAGTCAGAATCCATTAACACCGCTGAAAACGCACACGGTCAATGTGAGCCGCACGCTCGCAAATCCTTTTATTAAGTGTAAACACGATGTAAATGAGTGATTCATTGTATAATTAAGTTTAGCTTTTTGATTATAAAAGGGAGTTTTCGCAAGAGTGCAGAATTCAGTGAGGTTGTGCGTTAGAGATTGAAAGTCTGCTGCTAAGTAGGCTAAGTACACTGCAAAGTTACTGGATTGACAACCGTATTTAAATTCTAAATACTGAATACAATCTGAAACTGCGAAGATTGACAGAGATTGACAGTACTTTTGTTGTCACAATACCATATCTTACGGTACTATACAGCTGACGTATCACAATACCAAACAGTATTCCTAATTTACATCTACTAAATCAACTGAATTTATCATAAAAACACAGACATAAATGAAAACAGACCAGGTTTTCCTAAAACCGCCAGTAGGTGGCAGCAAGTCTTCTTAATGAATGAGTCAATGAATAATTTATTTTACCGATATGTTCAAAAACACAGATTTTGCTCCGAGAAGTGCAACAGTTCTGCATTGATTAGAAATATTGTAATTGGCAAATTTCAGTGAAAACATAAATATTGACAATGTTGTGTCTAAAATGTCATTTAATACTAACTTTTTGTTTTTTGAACTGCTGTCACATCTGCAATCGTGCTGATATTGGGGGGTGGGGGTGGGGGTGGGGCAGCACTCTTGCTCGTGTCATATTGCTGAACTATTATGTTATAAATACAGAACTCATTCAGGAGCATTTATTTGCCCCATATCTTGAAATTTCCAAAACACTCTTAAATACATTTAAATTTAAACTTTTTTCACTGAGCTTGAAGCAGGTCTTATCTGTAGGACTAAGACTAAGGCTTAAGACCTTAAGACTAAGGTAGGACTAAGACTACCTTAGAATTACAGGCAAACAAGACAGATAAGACCTTAAGAGGGCAGCATGTTGCTACCTATCTACCCATATGTCAAACAAAACACCTAAACAGGTTCTAAACTGGCAAAACTGTTAAATATGAATGAAATGTAGAGCCACCCTGTCTTGACAAAGATCCACAAAGAGGAGAGAGGAAGCAGGGATGGCTAAACGTCCACCACATGACTGAGTCCAATCCAGTCAAAGGAGGTTCATTCTGAGGCCAAAGACACAGTTGTTGAGATCAGTCATAACAAGGCTAGTGGAACTTCCCTTCGCTCAAAGATAAACTGATTTTAAAACCTTTTTACACAGTTTAGCACACTTTTACTCGGTCAGCTTCTTTCATTATTAGTTATTAAGAATTAAGTTCATAGTCATCAACTTTTGTGCTGGGGAGGCTTTGTATTGCTTTTTGTTTGAAGCAGAGACTAAACAGCAAGACAGTAAGCTGTTAAGGAGAAAGAGGGAAGTGGGATTGACATGTTGCAAGCCAGACTTGAACCTTTATCACCAACATGAGCATAACAACATATTTACACCGTGTCCTAACTAGATGTGATGTGATGGGTTTCCAGTTGTCCACACCAGACATGTTACATCTACAAGTGCCGACACAATCAATCACAAATCACAGTCAATCAGAGGAGCCTGCGGGCCCTTCCTTCACAGGCACTCGTAATCAATTCATTGTATAAAAAAAAAAAAAAAAAAGAACAAATTAATTTAAATACAATTTAAAAAAAACAATAATTAAGTAAAACGCGTCTCAAATAGCATAGGGATGGCACCGAAATAATAATTCTGGGCTGAAAAGGAAAACTCTGGATGCACTAGTCTACAAACCAAAAATGACATTTTAATAATTAGTCATTTGAGTTTTTTTGTATAACTGTAATATTAGAGCTTTCCTAGTCTCAAACGCATTAAACAGCACACGCATTCGTCAAAGCACATGACAGGGCAAGCCACATCAATTCGATTAGTGGTTTCCTTTAAAAGGGTCATGACGTGAGAAATCAAGTTTGCCATATAAGAGCTCTTTGTAGCATTAAAACATCCTGCGAGTTTCATTCGTCAAACGTCCTCATTAGAAACAAAGCATTTAATCAAACTTCGAAAAACAGCTCGTTTTGATACTGTGGGATCTCTGACGTCACACAGGCAGATACATTTGCGTATGACCGCTTCCAGAGCAAGACATTGATGAATAAACATTATCGCCGACTGGCGCTCAACCGCTGGCATTTGCCTATACACTGAGTGAGCGTCACGTTAGTGTATACGGGTGGTCCTTATTTTTAAAGTCTCCAATTGTCATGCTCTTAACCCTTCAAATTGTTCCTTTATATAAGAAAATACAGCATGCCAATTTTTATGGCCGTAACATAATAATTACTGGCAGCTCAATAGCTTTAAACTTTCTGAGATTTTGATGATTTTCGTAAAAAACGATCATTTGAATTGGTATCCAAAATCCAAAAAAAATCTCCATAAAAGCATCTAATGCACCATATATTCCTAAATATGTATTTTAGATGCATATCTCAGTTTACTTATTGTAGAAACTAAATCCAAATGAATCCATCCATGACCCGGTTTAGCAGATTTACCTTTCCTGGTGGAATCAATACATATTTCTATTGATGATCACCTTGGTTATTGTTTGGGTTTAGAGCACATTTTTTGGTTTAAAAAATTACATTACGTTCCTTGAAATTGACCCGGAACTTTGGCCGAATCAAGCAGATTATCAGGAGGCACAGGCAACCATACATGCAATGAAAGTAGTCAATGATCACGCCGAGAGAGGAGTGGCTCTGATTCAAGAATACAATGGCTATCTCACACACTCTGAAGAACAATTGCAGTTTCTCCTTCATGTGGTGGAAGATCACCGACGGATCTCTCCAGACTGCAACAAGTCAACACTGGCTGCTGAGCATCAGAAATGAGGGATTGTTGAAAACTTAGTGCTTTTTTTGAGATTGTTGTCATTGTTGTCATGTCAGTGTTGCTCTGATTTCAATAAAATGTAGTTCATTTGCAGCAATTTTTAATATTACTTGCGTATCACAATAACGCCGCACAGCTTAACATAGGCAATCTTCCACATGATTGAGCTACCTCTAAATATCTTTTTTTTTTTTTTTGTCAACATTTTTGCATATTTCCAATTTTGAAGTTAAAAGGAACAGTTTAAGAGGTTAAGACACTAACATTTTGCAAAAAAAAAAAAAAAGGACTTGATAAGGACCACCCTAGTGTACGTGGCCATCGGTTTGGCTAGCAAAAACTCTGATTAACATGGAAACGACATGTTTTTTTTTTACCATGTATTACGTCATTGCATCGCATCTGGTTAGGACGCAGCGTTAGAATAGCTTCTCCAGAAGTGTTGCGGTCGAAACAACAGATTGGTCATGGATTTAAACCTACGTACTACAGCAAAAACGTGTCAGGATCTTGCGTGCTGCTGACGGCTGTACCACACTAGCAAAACCTTTAATGAGACCTGTAGGCCTCGTCTTGGCTGGATATATATATAACACTAAATATGCCTAACTAGTCTTTTAAAATAAAAACAGGAAGTGATACAGATCGGTCCTTGGTCACACAGTTCGCCAACCAAAGCACTCAATGTTGAGTGTGTGAGGCGGCCACATCAAACAGAGCCTGGTGTGTTATTCACACAACACGAAAGCGGAAAACGACCTAACCTCTATAAAGCATCAATTGTCCTCGCTCAACACTAATGCATACAGTGTTTTTCAACTTAAGCCAGTTAACTAACTCGCTACTAAGCTCAGATGGATGTTACAATGCTTGAAACCGTATGATACTTAGCTATGATTTAGCATAAAGCATTCAGATCGTAATCATCCACTGATTCATTGAAAAATGAAACACAATTCAGACGGCTAAGTCTGCGATAAACCACTTTGCCGTTTCAGCATGGTTCATTTTCAGCATGGGCCCTTGCTCTCCGTTTTGACAGCTCTGTTCATAGCCCAACCACAGTCCCGTTGAGCTCCCAGACACTGCAGTTCTTCAGGAAGCACCTGCCCTTTCATCTCCCCACAGGAATCCACCGCTACACTGGCCACTCTTCAGAGGAACTTCCCTTCGCCAGGTTTTGTGGGAATCAAAAGTGACAGCCTGTGTGAACAGAGTCTAACAGGATCTCTAGATAAACAACACTCAGCACTTTTACAGAAGCTTGAGGTCTGATTTGGTGTAGCACACAGAAACGGACAACAGATAAGATTTAAATCTGTTCCCTGTCCAGTTTCCAACATTTCACAGCGGTCCTTTAGTCACAATGCTGAGAATTCAGTCCAATCATACTAACCAAACACGTTGTCTATAGCTTAAAAGGCGCGCACAGAAAAGCTGCCTCTCAGACACAGTGCGAATGGCCTATTACAGTTTTTCTCAATTGTTTACACACATTTTCTGGTACTTGAGACACAATGACCACAACATGTAACTCATTCACCAACCCCCTGAACCAATTCTGCTAAACTACAAGCACAATTCCTGCTTTACACTCAAACTGCACTTCTAAAACACACCTTTTTCAAAACACTACACACAATTCTCTGCTTTTGGCACAATTTTCATGAAGAAAATCTCTTGTTTTCACAAGGAACACACTGCCATTCAGATATGCACACTGACTCATCACATGGGCAAACACCCGTCACACAGTTTTACAATTAGCAATCAGAGCTTTAGCATTAAAGGGCAACAGGTCAGCTCTTCAATGGAGCAATGGATGCCAACATTGGAATTTTTTTTTTATTACTGTAACAGTATACAGTAAATTCTTCTGTTGTTTTGTATGTAGACCACTGTATGTACAACTTTGTGTTGGTTGGGATGTACACTGTGTACATTGTTTTTGTGGGAAAAATAAAATATATTCGTTACCGTGTATTTGTGTGTTCTGAGTATAAAAACAATATTCTCAGATATTTTACAACACACTTATGTATGTACTGTCTGTAGAAAGTGTAACACTGAACAAAAAAAGGCCTAAATCATTATGATGAATGGAGAAGAAGTGTTTTCCATTCATCATAGTGTTTTACATTGAGCACATCAGTGTTCAACTGGTTCTTATAAATGTCTATTCATATGATGGTTTGTGTGTGTCATTTGAAAACAAAATACCATTTTGAGAAGAAATAACATTGTTTTGAATGTAAAGTTTCATTTTGCAGGAGAAATGAGGGGTTTTGCCCATTGTGTGTGTGTTTTTGGATTTGTGTGTAGAGTTCTGAGAATATGAGGCATGCTTTCAGAAAATGTGTGTAAACAATCGAGAAAAACTGTAAATCGACTTCTCTTTCACGTCTTCCTGCGCTTGAACTGAAAGATTCACACAGAATTATGTAGGGGTGGGAATCTCAAGGCACCTCAAGATTCGATTTGATTACGATTCATGCGATGCTGAACTGATTATCGATGCATCTTTTGTGTGTGTGTGTGACTACTTGGTACTTTTAAAGCAACGCATTTATAATGACCCATAAAGAATTTACTTCCAATATATTTTATTAATAAAACAAATGTAAGTGATTTGGCAAGTCAACTCAAGTCCCAACATTGCAATGAACCAACAGGAAAAGAAATGTGCCTGTACTAGCAGCATACTTGTAGTCAGTGAATACAAACTTCAACATATTCTGAATCTCTAACATAAAATACTACTAGACTTCTATCCAAAATCCTCCTGTTATGTGAAATGAGCAATATAATCCTTCAGATAAAAAAACAACCACAAAAAAATAACATTTTGCTTTGGCAAAATCACAAACAGCTTTCATACAAAAAAAATATAGAGTGATGTACCAGCAGCTCTCATACAAACATAATGCTTGTGGACTCACGCATATTCTGAATAATTAGTAACATACAAAGCTGCTCTTATACACAAATCAATAATAAAGAGTCTAAGGCCCGGTTTCACAGACAGGGCTTAGACTAAGCCAGGATTAGACCATAGATCAATTAGGACATTTAAGTAATTTTTATAAACATGCTTAGAAAAAAACATTACCGATGTGCATCTTAAAACTAAAAAGGCACTGAAATATTTTTAAGATCAGTCAGTGCAAGTTTATTTCAGTGGAAACAGCTCAGACTTACATTTTAGTCTAGGACTAGTCTTAAGCCCTGTCTGTGAAACCAGGGGTAAGACTTATGACTTGAAACTGTTGTATACCACAATCAAAAACAGCTTATACAAAAAAAGTGAACGAACATCTGCAGAGATCAGTCAAAATGTAACTTTTTGTGACTGGCGTTGCACTGACACACACTGTGACTGTGGAGGGCAGTATAACGTTCGTATAACAGATCGGTTTACAGCATATTGACGTGAAAACTAAACAATACAGAAAGCAGCTCTCATGGGAAGAGCTGTGGGGGAAACTACCCTTGTGAAACATAGTCGGTTGTGTCTTAAGTGAACATGAACAGTTGAAAAGGAAGCACGTGTGTAACAGTATGTTGGATACGCGCAGCTCTTAAAGTGACAGCAGCCTAATAAACCTGCCGCTGTCTCTATCCTCAATGTTAATCTAACAACAAAAGACAGAGAAAATCACTCACTGCTCTCGACCGGTTGAGCTCTGCTGGAGCAGCACTAAACATTCACTGTGCTATTAAATTAAAGATAAATATGATAGAGCAATAACATGAACAGTGAAAGTAACAGTAGCTCATACAATATTTTAACAGGTATAATAATAACCGAAGGAAATATCTATTTGATAAGCCAACTCATTTGTTTTAAATTCTTTTGGTTTCTCTGTCTAAGAGCCAGAGCAGTGACCTTAACTAACCCGTCCTGCATCAGACCAATCAGATGTGTTCATCTGGACCACATAATGAGACGTTGGTTCTGTTGATTTAAGAAAGTTGTGAAAGTTTCCTTTCATAGATAAGAAAAAGACGGACAGATAGACAAAAAGAAAGAAAAGGACTTATAGACCGACAGACAGGTTATGGAGAGGGCAGACAGATTAATGTATAAACAGATTGACAGAGATAGACTGATAAACAGACACACAGATAAAAAGACAGACAGTGTCTGTCCAGACAAACGGACAAATGAATAGACACATAGAAAGGCAGTCATATAGATAGCCAAAAGGACAGACAGGCAATAGACAGACAAATAAACTTTGAAAAGGCAAACATCTGGACTAACATCTGATACAGACAGAAAATGGATAAACAGATAGACAGACAGATAAACAGGCACAGATAGACAAGCAGATGGAAATATGGTAAATAGACGGAGAAAAAGGTCACAGACAGACAGATGAGGGTAAAACATCTCAGAAGGGTGTTAAATTAAATGCACATGTGCACACAATATGCAAGCAGATGAGCACACTTATAAATACAGATAAGGCAGCATGTCCAAAACTGTAGACGCCGCCATGTTGAAACGACATTCCACGAAGGGGAGAGGAAACGACTCTCAAACTCTCAAACCCTTTCAAAACAACATGACAAGTCTCAACACGACCCCTCGTTCCATACAGTACAGAGACAGAAAACAAGAGCGGTTCATCTCGGCTCCAAGCGCGAGGTGCACAGATATTAGGCCAAGGCAAGCCCTCCCATCACAACACAGGTGTGTTAAAGGGATAGCTCATCCGAAAATGATGTCATTTACTCACCCTCATGTCTTTAAAATAAAAACCATGAAACTCAAATATTGAATATTTACCAAAGAATATCCAAAGTGCTCTTTTCCATACATCGAGCGAGATGCTGAGCAAGTTCAGAAAAGCCAAACATATGGAGCGGATTATGTGAAGCAAACATCAAAATGTATCAGTTTACAAATCATGCACTATGGAAAAAGTGTTTTGGGGACTTTATTAATCGATAATCTGGCCCTGCAATCATAATTTGTGTAAAATGTGTTTTACTGCCACAATCTGGAAATCGCAGTGAATCACGTCTAGGCTTTTTCAAAACCGTAGATAGAGGCACATGAAATCACTGATGAAAGGTGGAATTGGCCTTGTTAATAAGTGCAGATTTGCGAAGACTGCTCGCTCTAAACTAGGCAGATCTGACGGCAAGGAATGCCAATGTACACACAAGCAGAGTAAGACACACACACTCGCACCACAAAATACTATTGACATGTACATTACACACGCCAAATGACAAGCTGCACGCAAACACAGCACTCCCTTTAACACCTGCCGATAACTGCGTCTCTGGTAAGTAAATACAGATTGATGCTCTTAAAGATCGTTGGCCAGTGAGCAGAAGGAGGACAGACAGAGACAGAGAGAGAGAGAGAGAGAGAGAGAGAGAGCGCACACCCTTTTATTCTTCTTCTGCTGGCACCAGTTCCAGCCGATCATCCGTTTATTTCCCTCCGACACACGCTGAGCCGGTCTTTCTCACCATAGAGCACTGCCAGACATTGATCCACCGAGCCAGAGAGACACACAGATGCCAGCGGACAACAAAGAGCTTTGATGGGGAGAAGGGGTGGATGGCATGATATCTGTCCTCTATGAATGTAGCCTATAGTTGATCAATTTGCACGTGGAATAGGTAGATCCTGTGCGTGTGTGTGACGCCAAATGAAGGGGTAAGATGGAGAGTGATGATGACCTAGTCCTAGAAGACTAGCAGCAAAAGCTCATAATGAGGAGTGAAGAACTTAAGAAGCATCTAACAGAGTCGTTATTTGCCGTATCTGGGGTGTGTGCTTCCCGTACAACGACGTAACTCGCTGGTCACTACTATAGTACGATACACCGTTGAAGAAATCAACTAGCTAGTCATGACTGTCGCAAATCAGTCGTTCAACCACGTTGGTTAATGACGTCACACAGGTGGTGGAGTAATAACTACTTTAATGAATCTGTTTGAGATTGAATTAAAGCTAGATGTTTTGCTGTAAGTTACGGCCATGACATCTGAGCACTATTTCTCATTTTTCTCAGTTATTTTGCTTTATTTCCAGATTCAATCATAGGCTCGTTCTTACATAGAGCACGTTCACACATGCTTCATAAACGATGCTTTAAATCTCTTGACAAACTAAAAGACGTGAATGACATTTGTATGTATTCTAAATAAAAGATACAGATTGTACTGAATGTCAGCTTCCTTATTTTGGCTCAAGATAAGGATTGAGTCCACATGTCATGCAAACAAGAAACTCTGCTTCTCACCACAGGTCGAGCCGTCGTTCCACACACACACAACTGATGGTTCACTGGAAGTTAGAGCTATGTTTTTGGGAAACACAGACTCGTTGATCTATGCTGATAACGACGGCTCTTGTGATCATAGTTGGCTAAAAATGCTTTTGGGAACCCACACGTGGTTAGTTCTGTGTTGTCACCATGTTACAGTTGTTAATCACATCCATGTGTTTTTGTGCCTTAAAAACACTGAACATTGTTGTGAAGACTGATTTAAATATGTCACTATTGGGTAATGCTAGTAGGCTGACATAGACGAGGTTATGCTTAACTTGCTTGAGCAAACACGGTTCCCCGTAGTGGGATAAAAAGTGTACCTGCATTATTTCCACCTATTATTATTAATGTCTTTACTATTACTTTGATGCTTCTTCGCTTAATTAAAGGACAAAATTCCTTTAAAAAAATGTTTAAGTCATTTTGTTGCCAAAACTCAATCTGGTAAGGAGCTCTGAATAGAAAAATATAGAAAAATATTTCTACATACATAGTAAGACAGCCATTAACGATCCAACAAACCAAACTCTCTCTCTCTCTCTCTCTCTCTCTCTCTCTCTCTATACACATATACATATATATATATATATCTTCAAAGAGACAGATAAGAAACCACATTATAGTGCAACGTGCAATTGCCTAACCATTATTCAGACTAGAGGAGTCTGGACTTTGAAATGCATAAGAAATGAAGAGGCAGCTCAAGTGCATGCAAATGTGATCAGCTCTCTATTCACACACTACACTGAGAATAATTTACATTTCTATCTCACTCACACACACATCTACATTGTAAATACATGTGCAAAATCACATCCAGCAGGAATGTACGGTATTACGACACTACGTTTTGCTTTGTAATAGCAGGGATGATGGCGCGTGTTACTCATGCTTTTATGACATAAAGAGGAACATCAACATGTTTATCTTGAGAAAGAACTGACAGGGTTCTTTGAAAGATGATGATTCCTTGAGATACGTTTTGACAGCTAACAGAAATGGTTTCCAATTCAGCTGTTTCCAAGAAAACAAGGGAAGGACCATAAGGTTTTAGGTCAAAAATGTCATTGTGCAAATGCGTTTTTCTCTTGTGGTCTAAAAACATGTAGTTCAAAACCACCTTTAATTAAAACACATTTGGTGAATTTTGCTCTGCAAACTCAAATTGTAATATCATAATCTGTGCGGTTGGGTACCAAAGTGAGCACAATAAAGCCACACAGACATACAAGAGGTTTTAAATGGTGAAGGCAGATGTTTACTGAAACGTGAATGAGATTTCATGAACGTCATGGCTGGGGAAAGTTGTCACGTGTGTTTTGAATGTAAATGCGTATGCTGTAAAAGACAGTCTTTTTTATTATTAATATTATTTAGATAGCATTTTAGATTTCAAATGAAGTTATTCTTAACCTCAAATCAGTTAGTCAATAAACAGCAGTTTGTGACAACCTACCCCATATACAGTGTGACAACATGCCCCACTATAGAACACAACACAGTGTAATAGAGCCTTCAATTATATTTTGGTTTCCCATGGGAAATGCTACGTTATTTGTTCAGTTAAGACTTCAATGTTTGTGTCCACGGCTTAAATAAAAAAATTAAATAAAAACAACTGTGAAAACAATCCCTGGAGTAAAGAGTGACAACTAGCCCCGCTCGCTCGGTCTCCTGTAGAGATAAAGCCTCCGTGGTTTTCTCTCACCTGAGCAGACTGGAGAGCGTGTGGGAAGAGCTGTGCCCGCCGCTCCCGGTATTCCCGGAGGATCCAGCGCCACTCGCGGCGGCCGACCCGGCCGACTGTCTCTTCCCGGACAGCAGCTTCTCGACGGCGGGCAGATTCCCGGTGCGCGCCGCCTCCAGCAGCTCCTGCTCCTTCCCCATCTCTCACACTCACACACACACACACCAGCGGCGGAGGAACGATCACACGGTCGGCCACACGGACCCACGGCAGCCTCTCCGACGCCCCGACGCGCTCTCTTCCCGCTCCGCTCCGCTCGGTCCACCAGCGGCGGCTGTGTCAGGGTTATTCCCGCTCCAATCGCTCCTGCTCCGGGGAAACTTTCTCTCCCAGCGCCCGCACAAACTTCCTTTGGCAACGGCTCGACACGTCACTTCCTAGACGGGCGCGCTCCTTGGTGACGTCGCGAGGGCTCGGAATTATGCACAATCATTTAATTACACTAAAGGCCTCATTATACTTCTGCGTCGGACATACGCCGGAGCCTATACGCCGTAGGCAACGTGTTGGTTTTAATTTATACTTCTGTGTCGTTGTCCGCGTTGACGCGCACCTGGGGAGCATGAAACCCCGAGGGAGGGGTTCTGGCAGACCAATCACAGCGCTTGTGTCCGCGTAGAATTGACGCGTTGTTACATTTTTGGAGAGGTGCACGTCAGGGTACGCCGAAGGGTACGCGCGCTACATACAGCCTACGACGTAGCTACGGCGGCAGTTCGACGCAGAAGTATAAAACAGGCTTAATGATGGTGGAATGGCATTTAGGGAATTGAAATCGATGGATTCCATTATGTGAAACCCCTCGTTTGATCGCTTATCCTTACATCCTGACATTAGTGGAAGAAGAAACCGTGACAATATATCAAGGGTTCATGGAAAATTACTTCATTTGAGAAATTATCAGAAGAGTCTCTTACAAAGTGGATCATTATGAACAGCAACGGGACTGATGGATATAATAATCCATTATGATTTTAGATTTTTTTTCAGATTTTTTTTTTCTATATGCTAATTAAGTAATCGTGAATATTTTATAGTTATATATATTTAATGATCTGATGATAAAATGAGTCCCTGACCCGCATCAAGCTCATTGTGCATCAAGGCTATTGATCACAAGATAGTTTTGATTTATTGACTCTGACTCTGGCCTATAGGTTCTTCCAGACATTGATGTATGCATTGCAAGTAACGCAAGGTACATAATCAGATTACTTTTTTCTCAAGTAACTAGTAAAGTAGCACGTTTGGTAAAAACAAGTTTACAAAATTGTAATCTTTGTTTCTTGTCCACTGTGGGAGATGTTGATGCTATGATTCTGACGCGTGCAAAGTACCATAATAGATCCAGAGGCCTGTTGATGTTCCAAACAAATAACTGAAGTTTATTAAATCAAAAATAAAGATGCATTGTAACATTAAACAAAACAAACAAAAGTATGGCTCCTACAACGTTACTTTTAAATGTAGGCTAAAACAAAATATCTGAGTTGACTCAGACTCAAAAATATGATTTTTATTTATTTATTTGTTATTATAAAACAAACAAGCAAGCCCAGCCCAGCCCAGGCGAGGAAAAGTAACGCAAAAGTAATGTAATGCATTACTTTCGATAAAAAGTAACTAAGTAATGCAGTTACTTTTTAGGGAGTAACACGATATTGTATCACAGTTACTTTCCCCAACAGTCTATGGCAGCCGAATTGCATTAATGTAACTTTAAATGGATTTGTTCTAAAATGTATTAATTACTGTAAACCTGCATAAGTTGTCAAAACACAAATAAAATCGAGGCAATCAGTTACATCAAAATTAAGAAATTCTAAGTTCAAGTAAGCAGAACTGGCAGATTTTTATTTTGAACTCGTACATTTTAATTGCTCTTAACTTTGAATATTTGAGTTAGCTACATTTCACTTCAAATTATCATGGAATATCTTTCTTAGGCTACTTGAATATTTCTAGTAGTGGAAACATAGCTAGCTTTAATTAGCTAGTAAATGCTAACTTGCTTATTAATGCATTGATAGCCAAAGCATCGCATTACAATTGCTGAATAAGTAAGGCAATATAGAACATTTAACATATACCTGTTCTAAGCTCATGCTCCACTCGTCACAATGACTGAAGCCCTTCAAAAAACACACACAACAGAAACTTTTCTAAGTTAGCATAGCTAAACATAAAATAATACTAAATCATAAACATTAATAATGCACACAAAAAAAACACATAAAAACACATTATATAACACTTAATTTTAGCATTTACTCTCCCTTTCAAGTGTCATGTCAAAGCATGCTAGGAAATAGGAATCCCAGCCTAGTTTCAGTTAAATTTAAGTTTGTCTAAGTTAAAAGAAACTAGTTAATTTAACTCAAAACAATGAAACACTCAGAAAAGGTAAAATCTGTCAGTTTTGTGAAATCAAGAGAAAGAGAAAGGTATATACACTGTTCATTTGATTGAACTAATTTGTTTAATTTACGTTTACCCCACTCAAACCGATTAATTATTTTGAGCATTAGGATTTACAGTCTTTGATTGATTTTCTAGCGGGTTCTTGACTCTTATGCTCCTGTAGTAGGCCTATTCTTTTATTCATAAACCACTTTGGCCATCATGCATTTATAGATTATACATTATGATATTTTAAATACAGATTTACCACTTGAAATTTCATGCAAAAATCATCACATAAAAGAAAATAATTTATATAATTTAAAAAAAAAAAAAAATTCTAAAAATCGATTTTTGTAAATAAATTAATTTCAGACATAAATTCCCTTGGTCTTAAAAGCATGGATTTTATAGATTAAATTCAGTGGCGTTTAAAGAGGTGTGGGTGCAAGCAAAATATATTAATTGGATCTAAATAATAATTCTAATTTCAGTGTGTAAATTCTACTCAATGACTCAAATTTGACCTTTTTCTTTCTCTCATTTTTTTTTTTTAGCTGTAAAATCTATTTTTTACAGTCTATGTGTAAAATAGTGTCCGTACCATATTCCCTCACGCTTCTTATAAAGAAATAAGTGAATGGTGTGTCACGTGGCATTTGTTACTTATCTCAGCGCTGGTCAGGATGGCACAATCACAAACGTCTGTGTTTATGTTTGTGGGTTTTTTATTTAAATAATAAAAATAAAATAAAATAAAAAGCTTAAGCATGTCATTGGAAGTAATAGATTCAAACGAAATACTTATTTAAGCGGTTGTTGTACAATTTCCTCCAATTAGACAGTAGGTTAGGATATGAATGCGTTTCAGTGGGGCATTCCTATATTCCTCTGTGCAAAGCTGCTTTTCCTACGCAACAGTTCGTTATCTAGCAAAGTGCGCCACCCAGTGATGGAAACTGACTTGGACTCTTATTTTGAAATTGACCGGATATTGTCACGACTGTTGAGTCTGGGTTCAGTCTGGAGTGTAGAGGCGTAAAACAAACAAACAGTTCTTTGATTCCGTGTTTATAAAACTATTATCAACCCTGCGGTCGGCCTGAGGTATGTTGTTAGGAGAAGTCTCTGTTTTATGTATATTTTGCTATTTTATTCACACACACAATATTTTGCCTTTTTGTCTAAAATGTTGTTTCAGATTCGGTCCCAGTCTAATGTAACGTTAAATCTATGCACACAATAAACATGATTATCACATTGTCTTATAGTACCGTGATGTAAAATCATATTTTATTAAGTTATATTTCTTCTTCCTCTTTATTGAATGCCCCTCAGCTCAGCCGAAGCATGGCAGACCCGGACCGAGTGAAGCCCGAGGACCGAGTCGAGCAGAAGAGCCTGGGGTCCGGGGACGCTCCGGCGAGCGGCGGGGTCTCCAATGAACCCGCGGCGGGACACAGCAGACCCAAGGAGGAGGGCAAAGCGGTCCGTCCACCTCTCATCCAGAAACACTAGAAATGATATGATAGAAATGTATTTATTCATGTTTTATCTTTAGAGGTCTGAAGACGCTACTGCTGCTGGTGAAGAAGATGAAGAGGGATCTTCTCTTCACCCCTCTCCTGCTAAAAAACTGAAATTGGAGCAAGACAAGAAAAAGGAGAAACGGCAAAAAGTTGATGAAGATGAAATACAAAAGATGCAGTGAGTTTTGTTTGTCATTCATTGTGCCACATGCTGATTTACTGTATTAAGGTGCAAAACTTACCTTACCTAAAAACCTGCCTCTGATAGATTACACTGACTGATGTGTTTAACGTTACTCCTCATTTTTGTTCCACAGAGTTTTAGTATCGTCATTCTCTGAAGAACAGCTGAACCGCTATGAGATGTACAGACGCTCGGCTTTCCCAAAGGCAGCTATAAAGAGAGTAAGTGGAGGAGTCGGTGTTTGTCCGTGTTTTTTTTCCTCTGGAATTGGGCTACTTTTAAATTGTTGAAGGTCAGACGTACAATTTCGGCACTCCAAAACCCCACAAAATCATGTTTGACTATTTCTGATTGGCCATTGGGTTGGTTTGTGATTAGCACACCTGGCATCTACGGGATCAGTCAGGAAATCCTTCAGAAATATGTGCAAGATTTCATTAGGAATTAATCATAATATGGAACCAACTTTAAAACAACTTAATTTGATCAAATGAGAGTCCTTTTTATAAAAAAATATTTTTATTTGATGTTTTGAATCTTATTGCATGATATAGTAAATGTTATCAGAGCCCTGCTTCTACTGAATAATGTCTTGCTACTGGACAATTAAAGAAAACCGTTATTTTATTGTTGTACAGTTAGTATAGGAATTAAACATTTATAAGAAGTTAATACACACATTTTAATTAGGATCCTTAAGGTTTGGTTCCAAATTATGATAAAAACAATTCTAATGGGAATCCTGTAAACATTTATAAGGTCTAAGTATACCACAAGGTGTTGGAATATATATATATATATATATATATATATATATATATATATATATATATATATATATATATATATGAAAAAGGTTGAAAGTTGTTTAAAAAGATTGTTCCTGTCTTCCAGCTAGTTCAGTCCATCACAGGATCATCCGTCTCTCAAAATGTGGTCATCGCCATGTCTGGAATTTCGAAGGTGTTTGCTGGGGAGATTGTTGAGGAAGGTTGGTACGACACTGAAGTATGATTCAGCTAGAAACCGTACGCCTCATTGATTGCCTCCATAATGTTTTTCTTGCACTCCAGCTCTTGACGTGTGTGAGAAGTGGGGCGACACGCCACCTCTGCAGCCCAAACACATGAGAGAAGCCGTCAGGAGACTGAAGAGCCGAGAGCAGATTCCCAACACCAAACACAAACACATCCTCTTCCACTGAGCTTGAGTCCCTCTTCACGGAAAAGGCTCTGGATAAGCGGAGGGAATATGGTCATGACCATGTCTTTTTCCAGATCTCTGAGGTGTCTGGAAGGCACTGTTGTTTTGATCATGAGGTTTACAGTTGACAATGTAGTAATACTTTCAGTCTGTCATCTGGAGATAGCAGCTGAATTATAAACAACAACAATAAATTCATGTTAATGAAGACTTTTAGGACAGTAAATATCGAACAGTTCCTCGCTGTGACTCAGAAATGTCTAGGTCAGAGAAATGTCTGTGGACTCTCTTTTTTTATAGTTAGATTTTATAATGTTTGGTTTGTTTTGTTTTGAAAATTGCATATATGTGCAGTCATTTTATGTGTGTGGACATTGTTAAAATGTTATCTTTTGACTTGAAGAATGGAATATTAAATATTTTGACGGAACCCAGTTTTCTTTATCGTTTTCTGTTCTTATTAGTGTAAACTAATGTTTGATGAAACATCACAGCCAGCACACTAGTGGCATGGTGAGCGAGTCATAGAGAGGCTAATAATAACAAATGTTATTATATGTAATAACAAATGTAATCTAGGCTCTTATCTTATAATGCCATGTTAGTCTGCATATAAACTAAAAGGTTTCTGAGTTTACCATTATAATGCAGTGCAAAATATCAAAGGACGGTAACTACTATATGTGTATAATAGTATATAAACCTGATGGTTAATTAATCAATACAAAACAAACAGAAAAAGATCCTCATTTGTAAAGACTGTAGACCATTCTACATTAACATCTGTTATCGTCTTTTCTTCACTATTGTGACGTATATCACAATGAAACGGCTTCTTGAACAAGAAAGAATGTTGGAAGAGGAAATACAAAAAAGTATATTTTGCAAAAAAATACTGAAGTGAACAAATCACATTCATTTTTATATTGAAAGTTTATATGAGTAAATATGTTTTATATTCCTTTATATGAGTTAATATTGTAGAAGTTTATAGCAGTTTATCTGCAATAAAGTTTACACAAAACATTTCAGTGAGTTTTTAAGAAACATCTCAATTATATGACACATTTTCTTAAAATTTAACGGAATAATATTTAAATGTGACTTTTTGCCCAGATTTACACTCAGGACAAGTCAACGCTAGTTGCTGAAAGTCAAAGCAAATATGCAAATTTTGAGCAGTCAGAGTTGACAGATTTCAAAGAAAATCGTATAATGTATGATGGGCACTGACTGATGTTTTAGCTTAAGACTATGAATCCGTCCAGTTGGAGCATATCGAGCATGTCTGAGATTATGAGCCGATTTTAGAATGCATTATTTTCATGTCAAGCATCTCCTATAACGAGGCACGTGTTTCTGTGCGAGTTTGTTTTTGGAACAACTTCTGATAGTGTTTGATCCTCAATCATTTAGAGTGATGCCCGGTTTTTCAAGTCAGCAAGTGTGGTGCCTAGTGTTTTAAAATCTGATCAGATTTTAAAAGTTGTGTAGTGTATTCCGGCCTTAAGGTGTAGACTGTGTAAGAATGGAAAATATATTGTAACAGTGGAAGTTACAAGATTATCATCCAGTTATTTGTGTTGACACCCTCAAGTAGGAAATAATTTTAGAGGTCTGTGTCTGTCTGTTAGTGTATGTCATGATGTAATGTGGTGGATTTAAAAGTTTTACTTTCACCTGTGGAGGAGTCTGTAAAGATAAAAAAAAATCACTTTTAAAGTTATGTAGGCATGTAATATGATGAAATCTTGCTGTGGAAAGTGTAATGTATCTCATGTGGCCCAAATCACTGTTTATATGTGCCAGTTTTACATAAATAAGCAGAGCATAAAAAATATACATCACAACCAAAATATAAATCTCAAATAAATGTTTTTAAAAATATGTTTTACAAGTACATATTTACAATTATATCTAAATGTAACTTTTAAATCTATCAGCTCTGCGAAATGATTTACTGTTTCATAGCACTCCAAACTGGTGACATCTGCTAGTGAAAATGGTGTAAAGGGCATACAATAACAACCCCAACAATGACACAACTGCAACTGAAAGGAGATACACAAAGTTCAACTTTAAGAAACATTTTATTGATCATCATTTGTGACATTTTCACACAGTTATGGTTTACAGAACCAACAAAATATCAGTTTGGTTTTAATGTTTTTGTTCCAGGACTTTAATGGTGGTGATGTAAAATGTGAAATTACATTAGCTTACTTTAATGAATAGATCAGAGGTCAAACTAAATGTTTTACAGCAGGTCAAGCGGGACATGAACTAGGATGAACACATGCCATTCAATTAGCCAAAAAAAAAAAAAAAAAAAGACGATCAGTTAGAAACAAGGTAAACAAGGACAAATCAATTCAACAATTTAAAAACAACAATCTGACATGACACCAATGTCTTGTTCATTTACACATCCATATTATAACTGTACCTTTAACAAAGAAACTCTTTTCAACACCCACCCCACTAATCTGCTGTAGGTGGTGATCCCACTCCTTTCATTTGATGCTACTCTTCTTGGTGATCAGAAATGTGTAAACAGCTGTAGGTAATGAATCAGAAAAGCAGAACTGCACTTGAATGGCTCGATCCTTACCTCATGGCAAGAGAACCCTTAAGATTTCCTGGAGAGGAGAGGTCTCCAAGTCACACTTACCAGTTTAGAGCTCCTGGGCACTATCATAAACACTATTTTCTTTGCTTCTGTATTTCACGTCTTCTTTAAATTGTATAGATGTTTTCAATTGTATTGAAAAAAAATCTAATATTTTTTTTACATTTATGATCAATTTCTTCTCATGTTCCTCATTTGTAAGTCACTTTGCTGTAAGTCCTTACAGCATATGGCTAAATAACGAAATGGAAATGTCCAGTAGGGAAAAGTAAGTAGGTCTGGTTGATTATGACAGAAATCAGTTGTTTGGATTGCCATTTGTAGCCTTTGTAGTTGATTGTTTTAGGAAACGAAACTATAAAAAAATAGACAGAAAACTTAGAAATTAATAAACATTTTTAAAAAATAAGACAGAAAATGTACACATTAATATACACTTGTTATGAGAATTATTTATAAAGATGAAAATATTTTTTATAGGTTATGTTGAAATAATTCTGTTTAATTTCATTGAATTTTGACTATTGTGAATGACAGACACTTTACTTGCAATATGCAATTAAACATTTAAAATTCATGGAGTAAATCATCACTCACTGTAGTTTCTCCAGTTTACAGTGTGGATCCTTCAGTACATCGGAAAGCAACTTCATTCCTGAATCACCTGGTTTATTGTGGTTCAGATTTAGTTCTCTGAGGTGTGAGGGGTTTGATCTCAGAGCTGAAGCCAGAGCAGCACAACCTTCTTCTCCAATACTGCAGTTATACAGCCTGTAGAGAATAAAAAGTACAAACAATCCTTAATGTTTCCTTCAATGCTGTACAAATGAAATGTATGTATTTTTGAGATATGACAATTTTGTGTGTGTGATCTGCCTACAATGATTTATCAGTCCAGTTTTTAAAATAATTTCTAGAACAAAATGTATAGAAAATAAAAAAAGCTCACAGGAAAAAGCTTACACTGACTACAACATAATCAGTTTTTAATATTTTGTTGGTTCTCTCTTGTTTTTGTATCTGTTCATAATTTCTTATGGTAAAAATTATAACGACGCATTTTGGCATGTTTCATTGCATTATCACAAATAAAGTACTTGGCTCCAAGCACAACTACGCAATTGTTATGGTTCTGTTCTGTCATGTTGTCTTTTATTTTGAAGTTCTGTTCCATTTCCTTTAGTTTCTGTTTCCCTTCTCTGTGTCACGGTGTGGTGTAGGTTGAAGACAAAGAGGCCAATGGCTCCAATACATACATTTTACTAATTCACTCAGATAGGCACATACAGGCAGAAGGTTTACACACACACCAGACACGACGTAACATAGACGTGACTCAGACGAGAACGGACCAAGACTGACTGAACAGAGGGAACTAAATACAGACACTGATGAACACTGATTAACTGAACACAGGTGATGTAGATGATGATGATAACGATGAACTAAACCCAGGTGATACAACTGAACTAATGATGACAGTGAAGAAGACAAGTCCAATACGAAAAACAAACTAAACAGAACACAACAGTGACACTCTGTTTAGGTTCGGCTTCCTTGGTTACTGATTATGTTATTGTTTGTTTCTATTGTTACTTATTAGTTTCACCTAGTTTGGTTTCCTTTGTTCCATCCATGTATTTATAACCCAGCTTCTTTGTTGTTCTTTGTCAGTTCTCATTTGATTTAAATGTTGTTTGTGTTACATTTGTGTTAAATGTTGTTTTGTTATCTCCAATGTTTTCAGATAATTAATAAAGACTGTTTTGTTTTTTAATCTCATTTGTCTTTCTGCCTGTTGACTACATGTTACAGCAATAAGCCTATAAAATCTTTAACAAGCTTTTAAAATTAGGAATAAAGGATGAAGATGTTAATTTTCCTAGGCGAGACATCACTTTTGGCCACTGCGGTATATATATATATATATATATATATATATATACACACAGTACTGTGCAAAAGTCTTAGGCATGTTAATACCTAAGATTAGGTATTATAATACCCCTGGATATCTGGATTTAGTTTGTCTCAGTTTTTTCTGTTTCTTCATGTAATCACAGACAGACTCGATGATGGTGAGATCAGATCATCCTGGCTGTTGTCAGATTCCTTGTGCATGCAGAAATCTCACTGGATTATTACAATTAATGGCAAAAAGAATGTTTGGAAATGTAAACTGATATTTCCTACTGACACACTACAGCAAAAGATATAAATAACTGACTTAAAACCATTTTTTGGGGGGGTTGGGGGGTATTAACATGCCTAAGACTTTTGCACATTACTGTGTATATATATATATAATCTCATTACTGTATATATATATATATATATATATATATATATATATATATATAATTTCATTACTGTATATATATATATATATATATATATATAATCTCATTACTGTATATATATATATAATCTCATTACTGTATATATATATATATATATATGCGATATATATATATATATATATATATATATATATATATATCGCAAATACTACAAATATTATATGATGACCAGTGCAGAACTCACTGCAGTTTCTCCAGTTTACATTTCCATTCCTTCAATAGATCAGAGAGCAGCTTAATTCCTGAATCGTCTAGTTTATTATTGCTCAAATCCAGTTCTCTCAGATGTGAGGGGTTTGATCTCAGAGCTGAAGCCAGAGCAGCACAACCTTCTTCTTGAAATTTGCATGATTTCAGCCTGCAGATGAAAGGTGAGAAAATATAGTTAACATCATATACATTTATATGTAAGTGTTAGCATCAGCTGAATGTGTGCTTTATCATTCCAAAGAAAAAAAACAGTCCGTGGATCAAGAGTTGTGAGCAAACTGCGGAATGAGACAAGATAACACAATCATATGATGTTGGATGCATTTTAAAACAACCTTCAAACAACCTTAGAACAACCTTAGAACAAAATTCTAACCTTTCATTGAAGTAAAACAATTGAAAGTGGGGGGAAACTCACAATATGAAATAAATGTTTTTCTCCAATGTATGTTGGCCACAATTATTGGCACCCCTATAAATTCTTATTATGCAAGTATATTCCCATTTATATTTAAGTTTTTTTAGCACACCAGGGTGACTTTGAGCATCTAGCCACGACTTCCTCTTCCACAGGAGCATATATATAAGGAAACACAAAGGCCAAATTCCTTTAATCATTCTTCACAATGATTAGAACCAAAGAATATAGGTCTGATATGCAGCAAAAGATTGTTGAGCTTTACAAAATAGAAAGTCGGCTGTAAGAAAATAGATGAAGCATTAAAAATCCCCATTTCTGCCATCAGGGAGATAATTAAGAATCAATAAACTAAAGATGTTACAAATCTGCCTGGAATGTGTCTATAGGGTCTCCAACCCTGCTTCTGGAGAGCTACTGTCCTGCAGATTGTAGCTCCAACCCCAATCAAACACACCTGGACCAGCTAATTAAGCTGTTCAGAGTTACTTGATAATTACAGGCAGGTGTGTTGGAACTGAAGTCTGCAGGACAGTAGCTCTCCAGGAGCAGGGTTGGAGATTGTCCTAATGCACGGTGAGGAGGAGAGTTTGAGTGGCCAAAGACTTTCCAAGGATCACAGCTGGAGAATTGCAGAGATTAGTTGAGTCTTGGGGTCAGACAACCTAAAAAATGTTTTATCAAACAGAACCTACATCACCACAAGTTGTTAGGGAGGGTTTGAACAAAAATCCTCCTCACTCATCCAAAAACAAACTCCAGAATATTCAGGTGTCAGACATGACTGGAATTTAAAAGGGGCCTTGTTCTATGGTCAGATGAAACAAAAAAAAAAGGATCTTTTTGGCAGCAAACAGGGATAAAAAAGTACCCACACCCACGGTTAATTATACTGCTGGATCTTTATTGTTGTGGGCCTATTTTTAATGCTGGAGGTCCTAACCATCTTGTTCAGATGGTATCATGGATTCTAGCAAAGACCTATCAACCATGGACTCTAGCAAATAAAAATGAAGCTTCTGCCATAGCCATCTCAGTTCCCTGACCTGAACCCTGTAGAAAACGAGTGGGGTGAACTGAAGAGAAGAAGCACCAACATGGAGCTGGGAATCTGAAGGATCTGGAGAGATTTTGTCTCCAAACTCATCAGGCATTGTAGAAGAAGACTCAGAGCTATTATCTGGGTAAAAGGACATTGCAATAATTGGATGCCAATAATTGTGGCCAACATGAACTAGAGAAAAACATTTATATCATAATGAGATGTCAGAAGGAGCTGCTCTTTAGTGGGCAAAAATACAATAGCCATCTTAGCTCGAAGGACAATGTTAAAAACCTTGTAACCTTTGTTCCAGCCTAACATAATGTTCTAACACAATGTTTTTGATTGAAAAAATGTGTTTTGATTGAACCCCATGAGCACCGGATGGTTAAATAACCAAACAACCAAAAATAGATAGCACATATATGGGGGAAACTGTATTTTATAAAATGTTTGAAAGGAGTCTGTACATTATAGTTCATACTAAATTGCAGAAAAGAAAAACAAGAACAACAAGATAATTTCACTGTGGTGCTGCCTTTCAATAACTACATTGACACTCACTGTAATTTCTCCAGTTTACAGTGATTATCCTGCAGTAGATCAGAAAGCAGCTTTACCCCTGTGTCTCCTATTCCATTTCCATTGAGATTGAGTTCTCTCAGATGTGAGGGGTTTGATCTCAAACCTGAAACTAGAGCTTTAAAACACTCCTCAGTAATAAAGCAGTCAGACAGCCTATAGAGAGAAAGAGAAAGTCACACCATTCAGTTCAGCACATGAATTCAGCAAAAAAGAAATTGTGTATTTCAATTCATTTTTGAGAAACTGATTATAAGTTAAACACATAATTTACTCAAAAATGACAATACTGTGAACATCCACTAATAATGTAAGGAATAGCCTGAAATATGGATATTTTTTCATTAGTCCAACACTTATCACAGTCTGTAAAATCTCAAAAAATGTGAGGAGACACACAGTTCGCTGCAGCACAAGCTGGATCGTAACGCCCTTAAAGCGGTGACAACAAGAGAAATCTAATTATATTTGCTCTTTTAAAATTCATTGTACTATAAAACATACAGTATGTTTCAGATCTTAAAAATTACATCTCATTGCAATGCAAAGACAATAGATATTGAGAGAAGACTATAGCTGATACACACGATTTTCTGACAAAAGATGTTTAAACTTTTCTTATAAAATTGTTTAAGCATGTTGGGTTTCAAAAGGAAGGGTTTCAAAAGGGTTTCATGGGTTTCAAAAGGAAGTCCAATTGATGTCGATTGAGAAAACATTACTTCTACAAACTCTGGTGAGTTTTTGTGTTCAAAGAAATGTTTAGTTGATGTGCTATAACTGGTTAATAATCAGAAAAGTGTATATATGTTATAGTGAATGGAAAAAAACAGTCAGAGTTAAAAGATGATGTTTATTGAAAGAACACGTGTAGAAACATGTGAGTGATGCTTTTGCAATTAAATTTACTCGTGATGAGTTTATTGTATGCATAAAAGCATATGTGCATCTTGAGAGATGTTAACTGTGAATTGTGTTTTGTTTGTTGCCTGATTCCATGCTGTGACATGATCAACTATGAGCTTATGTGAGCTATGGCGAGCCAGACTGTGACTTGGTGAAGGGCCTACCACGCGTTCTACTGACGTTCAACACAGACCTGTCTCCATCATGGGCTTCTTTTCAATTACAGCTAAGCTGTTACTTAATAAACACACTACCTGGGTAGTAGAAAAAAGGCATATGTATATATATATATATATATATAAATATATACACTCACCTAAAGGATTATTAGGAACACCTGTTCAATTTCTCATTAATGCAATTATCTAATCAACCAATCACATGGCAGTTGCTTCAATGCATTTAGGGGTGTGGTCCTGGTCAAGACAATCTCCTGAACTCCAAACTGAATGTCAGAATGGGAAAGAAAGGTGATTTAAGCAATTTTGAGCGTGGCATGGTTGTTGGTGCCAGACGGGCCGGTCTGAGTATTTCACAATCTGCTCAGTTACTGGGATTTTCACGCACAACCATTTCTAGGGTTTACAAAGAATGGTGTGAAAAGGGAAATTCATCCAGTATGCGGCAGTCCTGTGGGCAAAATTGCCTTGTTGATGCTAGAGGTCAGAGGAGAATGGGCCGACTGATTCAAGCTGATAGAAGAGCAACTTTGACTGAAATAACCACTCGTTACAACCGAGGTATGCAGCAAAGCATTTGTGAAGCCACAACACGCACAACCTTGAGGCGGATGGGCTACAACAGCAGAAGACACCACCGGGTACCACTCATCTCCACTACAAATAGGAAAAAGAGGCTACAATTTGCACGAGCTCACCAAAATTGGACAGTTGAAGATTGGAAAAATGTTGCCTGGTCTGATGAGTCTCGATTTCTGTTGAGACATTCAGATGGTAGAGTCAGAATTTGGCGTAAACAGAATGAGAACATGGATCCATCATGCCTTGTTACCACTGTGCAGGCTGGTGGTGGTGGTGTAATGGTGTGGGGGATGTTTTCTTGGCACACTTTAGGCCCCTTAGTGCCAATTGGGCATCGTTTAAATGCCACGGCCTACCTGAGCATTGTTTCTGACCATGTCCATCCCTTTATAACCACCATGTACCCACCCTCTGATGGCTACTTCCAGCAGGATAATGCACCATGTCACAAAGCTCGAATCATTTCAAATTGGTTTCTTGAACATGACAATGAGTTCACTGTACTAAAATGGCCCCCCCAGTCACCAGATCTCAACCCAATAGAGCATCTTTGGGATGTGGTGGAACGGGAGCTTCGTGCCCTGGATGTGCATCCCACAAATCTCCATCAACTGCAAGATGCTATCCTATCCATATGGGCCACCATTTCTAAAGAATGCTTTCAGCACCTTGTTGAATCAATGCCACATAGAATTAAGGCAGTTATGAAGGTGAAAGGGGGTCAAACACAGTATTAGTATGGTGTTCCTAATAATCCTTTAGGTGAGTGTATATATAAAGATATTAAATCTTTAAATATGGTTACATATTGATTTTAAAGTTATGATATCAAGTCTTGAAAATCTGTTTCAGGTTATCTTTAGGGTGGCTGATGAGAGCTGGTAAGTTCAAAGATCAAGGACATTTCAAACTTTGAAAAAAAAAATAACGGTCACATTGTAACATATATTTAGTTATTTTTTTATTTTATTTTCATGGACTTTCAGTATGTTTCTATTCAGTTTCCTTTTTCCTTTGTTGGCTGGATCCCAAATGGCACACTTCATGTGGACTCGCGGTCTCGTGGCCTTAAAGGGTTAGTTCACCCAAAAATGAAAATTATGTCATTAATGACTCACCCTCATGTCGTTCCAAGCCCGTAAGACCTCTGTTCATCTTCGGAACACAGTTTAAGATATTTTAGATTTAGTCCGAGAGCTTTCTGTCTCTCCATTGAAAATGTACAGTATACTGTCCATGTCCAGAAAGCTAATAAAGACATCATCAAAGTAGTCCATGTGACATCAGTGGGTTAGTTAGAACTTTTTGAAGCATCGAAAATACATTTTGGTCCAAAAATAACAAAAACTACGACTTAATTCAGCATTGTATTCTCTTCAGGGTCTGTTGTCAATCCGCGTTCACGACTCCGCAGTGACGCTGCTGACGCTGTGCGTTCTAACTAACCCACTGATGTCACATGGACTACTTTGATGATGTCTTTATTAGCTTTCTGGACATGGACAGTATACCGTACATTTTCAATGGAGAGACAGAAAGCTCTTGGACTAAATCTAAAATATCTTAAACTGTGTTCCGAAGATGAACAGAGGTCTTACGGGCTTGGAACGACATGAGGGTGAGTCATTAATGACATAATTTTCATTTTTGGGTGAACTAACCCTTTAAATTGCGCGTGCTCGCCAAGTGTACGAGTCTGTAGGGTGTCCCATTCAGCATTTCAGCGCTCAGAAGTGTGCTCGCGAGCGCCGCCTTTGTGCCCTCGATGCGGACTTTGGTGAAGCCCGCATTTTCGCACCCTCCACACGAGTTACCTACCCAGGAATCATTGCAAACACCCAATCAGAAGAGGAGTTTCGTGGCTGTTTGACTTTCGGTGGCATGATGTCATCAAGCCTGTTCCAAAATACACTCTCGCGTGCCCTCATGGACTCAAGGCCAGCACCCCTTAGGTCTGCACTTCCTGACGTCACCAAGTGTGAACTCGAAGGAGGTCTACAAGGCCGGAGTGTGCCATTTGGGATCCAGCTGTTCTAGTGACCGCCAGTCTTTAGTTGTCATAGTAACTAATTTGGTTTGTCATTCTGTTCAGGTGTGCACCTTGTTATCGTTCATATTAAAGTTCATGTTTGTTTTCCCTTTAGGTTGTAAGGTCTCGTTAATGTGACGTTATGTTTGCTTGCCTGCCTTTTGTTGAAGATACCTTTGGATATTATTAAAAATTGTTTGAACCTGATTCTTCATCTTTGTGTGCTATCCAACAATGTATCATGACACATGTTTCAGTTTCGTTTTCATGGACCTTTAGATTTTATCCATAATTTTTTTTGTTAAAATCAAGCATTTTTCAAAGACAAACCCTATACTGCAGAGGTCCATGTGATCTTTGTGGTGTAAATTCTGGACAAATAAAATAAAAACACTAGAATTCCTCCCATATGTCTGTATTATTAAAAGGTATCATAAATTCTACATCATATTAACCATTTTACAATATGGTTGAAGACTACAAATTTACTGTTTAATGTTATTTTTTTGTTTAATTTTTCTTTATTCATTTCCTTTATAATTTCATAATGTATTTTGTGAAATTAAACTATGTTTGTACTTGTGTGCTGAGCAGAGAGCTGGTAGAGTTATATTTTGCTTAGAGGTATGCAATGTTCACTTAGCAGAGATGTTCCAATGATGATGATACTTCAAATGCGTACAGTTGGTATGCTCTTTGCGAGAAAATGAATGTTTCAACTGATGCAAATGTACCTTATGTATACCACTAATGCATTAATGTATACACTGAGAAATAGTTTCTTAATGTGGATAGTGGATTGTACCATGTGAAAGCATTGGGTAAATTCCATTTTTAAACATAAGCATTAGGTGTTTTGCTACCTTACAAGGAAGCTGTAAGTCTCTCTGTAATGTATATAAGCTCAATCTTACTGTACCACCTCAGAGAAACATAAAGGCATGAGGGCGTGAGAGGAAGGAAACATAGAGATGATGGGGTAAGGAAGGAGAAACCCAGAGAAACCATTTACAGTTAGCATGATGGGGTGAGAAGAGAAATGGGGAACAGAGAAATCTGGAATGAAGACCTCTCATGTAGCCTTATATTCTTATATGCCTGTTTCTCTCTGTCTGACACATGATACATAATAAATAGAGATCTCTTGGCAAAAGTAACTGGTGTAGCTTCCGTGATTCAACCATAATGGGGGAAAGCATGATTTTTAAATCTACATGGTAAAATATTGAAACTCACAGTAGTTTCTCCAGTTTACATTGTGGATCCTTCAGTAGACCAGAGAGCAGCTCAACACCTGCCACTCCTGGTTTATTATAGTTCAGATTCAGTTCTCTCAGGTGTGAGGGGTTTGATCTCAGAGCTTTAGCCAGAGCAGCACAACCTTCTTCTCCAATACTGCAGTTACACAACCTGTAGAGAATGTACAGAATATATATAACATAAAGATATACTTTTCCATTGGCAGAATGTGTTTATGTATTGTTTAATGTTATTGCTTTTCTACTATTCTATCCATAGTGTTGTATAACCAGAGAAAAATATAGGAAATTATGTCCTGATATAACTTATAACGATTATTATTATTTAAATAAATATCCAGCCCATTGGTTCTCAATGATAACATCTGCCAAATGATAGCATGATAATTTTAAATTTCAAAACTATAAGAACTAATAAGACTCACTGCAGTTTCTCCAGTTTACAGTGTGGATCATTCAGTAGATAAGAGAGCAGTTCCACTGCTGAGTATCCTGGTTTATTATAGCTCAGATTCAGTTCTCTCAGGTTTGAAGGGTTTGATCTCAGAGATGATGCCAGAGCAGTACAAACATCCTCTCCAATACTGCAGTTACAAAGCCTGTAGAGAGAAAAAGAAACATCCTCAAATTTACTGCTCAATACAATTGAAAATCCAGCAGGTGAAATGAAGTCTTGAGATGAAAGTGTCTTACTAATCTGTCCAGTGAGGCTATTGTTTTAGATACAGAGGGGTACAAAAATATCAGAAAGCATTAAATCTGGGATCTAAAGTAGGGATTCACCGAAATGAAAAGTCTGGGCAGAAACCAAAAATTCTGGATGCACTTGGCTGAAAACTGAAAATGAAACAAAAAATGACTTTTTAAAATAATTAAAATATTTATTTAAAATAATTAAAGCAGACTTTGCTTTTCCGATGAGCGTGAGCATTACATGAGTGGAGCATTCGCTTAGGCCGCGAACACGCCATAGTTCCAGTTAATCTTCACAACCCCTCACCCAGGCAAACTCTGTGATGTCTGGTTGCCACACTGAGAATTACCACCCTTTTGCTCATCTTATACACTTAAAAAAGACACTCTGTTGGGACACAGTGCCTGCACATAAAAGTACAACAAACAGACATGCAGTCCCACAGAAATGGAATTATCTCCACTAATTCATTGACAAATCTGTCTAATGAATAAACATGCATTTCCCTAGTACATTTTGTGTATTATTACTGTTTGTATATTGTCTTTTTATATTGTATAGTGTTATGCATGCCTGATGATAGAACTACTAGTTAATGTAGCCCAATCTAGGGGGTGTCTCCTACTTTCCATGGACATCACCTTCTCATAGAATGTAATGTGTGTTTGTTATATTTTTCAGAGTATAAATGGACACAAACTGCCAGCTTACTCCAATCATACAAATGAGTCAGCTTTTCAAACAAAGGAACTTTCCCGCTTGAGAATTGCACCGTTCTCATTGGTCAAGCCAAAACTCAAAGGTGTGACCTCTGTGGAACTAAAAAGCCAGCACAAAGTTCCCTCTGGGCACTTGCTGGCTTCTGTACTTGGCTTTTGGCTTGCTTAGTTGGGGACATTTAATATTCAACAATATTATTGATCTGCCTTACTTAGGGTGGACAATGACGCAATTTTCTTCTAGAAACAAACTTTGTTGTATTATTTTCATGTTATCAATGTGAAGCTGCTTTGATACAATCTGTATTGTAAAAAGCACTATATAAATAAAGGAGACTTAACTTGACTTGACTTGAGGGTGGGTAAATCATGGGCTAATTTTCCCTTTATGGGTGAACTATCTCTTTAAAGACATACATCATTCTTACGAAAATACCGGAGATAGCTTGATGAACACAGATATATTATCGCTATCATCTGTTTGTCTTCATGTTTCATCAGTCAAAACGCCTCTATTTGCATGTTATTATGTCCATATAAGGCATTTCCTGAAATGTTATAAGTTTAATACTTCTATGAATCTCACTTGTGGACTTTCTGTGTGAGGGATGAATCAGTACTGGGCTTCCAGCATGAATGAAACAGATGGCATGTGTGTGTTTAGCGCTCCATATCGCTATCAACTCCCCATTTTGGGTAAAAATATACAAATAATACTAAAGTACTTTGTAACATAGTTACTTGAGTAGTTTTTAAGCAAACTACTTATTTACTCTTACTTGAGTCATATGCACCATAGTTAATCTCATATCTGATGACGCACATAGCATATAGAACATAAAGATAGTGGCCTAGAACAAAAGAGATTGACTGAGTGTTCTGAGCTGCTCAGCTGTTTAAAAAGTGATACACAGCTTCCAAGTGTTATATGTTGAGTTAGAAATGCAGTTTTTGTTAATAGATGTAGTATAAGGCATGTATTTCAAAGTTAGAATGCTGATATAATTTTAAAAAGCTATCTTTTAAGGTAATCTAAAGAGTATTCTTTCTTTTGTTAGTACATTATTTTTTCCCCTGAATATAGCAAGTACTGAAACATACCCAAACCAACACTCTTAAACTATGATACAAACTGTATAGAACCTGTTTAAACTGGCAACTTTGCCATACTGGTTGTTCTTTAGTAATCGTTCCTAGTTTTGGTTGCTCTAGTAATTCTTCTGAAGCAAGTACTGAACTGTTTTTAATGTAGACAAATGCACTTCAGCTGCATGAACAAAACCTGATAATCATGTTAATAACATTACTACCACTAAGTTTGCATTCCATGTTGACACTGAATATACACTATGCTGCTAAAAATTATAAACATGGAGGAGAAAGTTTGCATAAAAATGACATAATATATGTAATTGCATAATTACATAATTGCAAATAGATTATTTGCCATTGCAGCCACTTATTAGTGTTGAGGACAAACACTAGACTATCTGGGTCCACACTCTCTCTCACACACAATCTTAACCTTGTTTTTCTGTTCATTGTTTTTTAATGTTGTCCCTGTACATGGTTAGAGACATATAACATACCATTTTACTTGTGGCCTTAGACTTTTAGACCCTATTTGTTACAGAAAAGGAGTTTGTAAGAAGCAAAAAATAAAGAAATAACTTATTTATCATTCAAAAATCTGTCAATACAGCAACACTCACGATAACTTCTCCAGTTTACAGTGTGGGTCCTTCAATAGATCAGAGAGCAACTTCCCTCCTGAGTCCCTTGGTTTATTCCAGCTCAGATCCAGTTCTCTCAGGTGTGAGGGATTTGATCTCAGAGCTGAAACCAGAGCAACACAACCTTCTTCTCCAATCCTGCAGTTATACAGCCTGTAGAGAATATATATATTAACCGCAATTCAGCTGAACTTCTGAACAATTCTCAAAAACAACTGCACAAGTAGTAAAACTCTTCACAGAGATCAACACAAATAAATGCAGCTGGAAAAAAATATGTGAATTGTTAGTGTTTGGCTGATGTATTGACATTAAAAACAAAGAAACTATTAGTGGTTGTAACAAATATGTAAGCTATATATACACAAAAAGAGAAGGTGTAGAGAAGGGGTGCACAATTCTACACCTAAAAGATTACCATTCTGCAGAGTCTTTAGTGGTGTTAGAGTGTTTCCAGGCAGGTGTGTTGGATCTTTCATATTATATGTAAAAACCTTTGAGTAATGTCTTACTTTAGAGTCTGCAGTTTACATTGAGGATTCTTCAGTCCCTCAGAGAGTAGCTTCAGTCCTGAATCTTGCAGGTTGTTGTTATTCAGGTTCAGCTCTCTCAGAATTGAAGAGCTTGAGCTGAGAACTGAGGCCAGTGTTGAACAGCTCTTATTTGTCAGATTACAGCTCTGTAGACTTTAAGAGAAGTGATCAAAATAACCATGTAACTACAGACACCGAATTGCTTATGTTCAGAAGTTTCAGTATCTCACTGTTTTTCAGCATTTTGACAAAAACTCAATACATGTAAAAAAAAATATATATATTAGCTTTCAAATTAGTTAAAACAATTTGTATATGAATAAACCTTCCTGCAAAGCTACAGTACTGTGAAAAGTTATGTTCTTCTGTAAAAATGCTATAAAGTGAGGATGCTTTCAAAAATAATGTCATAAATAGATTTTATTTATTTATTGAATTATATTAAGTAAATCAAATCATTATTTGGTGAGAACTCCCTTTGCATTTCAAACAGCCTTTGTCCTAGGTACACTTGCTCATAATTTCTTTATTTGTCTTTTTCTGTTTCTTCATGTAATCACAGACAGACTCGATGATGGTGTGGGGCCATGTTGAGCATACTGGTTGTTGTCAGACTCATTCAAAAACCTCACTGGATTATTACAATTAATGGCAAAATGATTGTTTGGAAATGTAAACTGATATTTCCTACTGGCACACTACTGCAAAATATATCAATAACTCTTTTTTTTTTTTCAAAGACTTTTGCACAGTACTGTATATATTTCAATATGGTATGTTTCCCAGTGCAATATTTTCAGAGCATTAAATCAATAAATAAACTATGATGTATTTTAATTAGAAAAACGCTCACTCAGATTTTCTAGAAACTTTGATGACTGGCAGCAGCATCAGAAGACCTTCTTCAGATGGTCTATATTTACTCAGTTGAAACTCATCAAGCTCCTCTTCTGAGTTCAGCAACACAAACACCAGAGCTGACCACTGAGCAGGATAAAGACTGATTCTATGGAAATGAATGACGTTCATTCTGCTCAAGAATTTTTGAACTTCATGAACTAGTGAATTATCATCCAGTTCATTCAAACAGTGGAACAGATTGATGGACTTCTCTGGAGAGGGATTATCCTTGATCTTCATCTTAATGTACTCTACTATTTCCTGTTTGCTGTCAGACCTGCTTTCTGTCTGTGTCAGGATGTCTCGTAAGAGAGTCTGATTGGACTCCAGTGAGAGACCCAGAAGGAAGCGGAGGTAAAGGTCCCAGTGTCCATTTTCGCTCTGTAAAGCCTTGTCTACTTCCCTCTTCAGTAAGTCTGTCATGCTACTTTTTGTTTCTTTATCTGAAAGAAACTTGAATAAAGCAGCAATAAACTCCTGAACGCTCAGATGAACAAAGCTGTACACCTTCCCCAGGTACAGTCCTAACTCCTCTCTGAGGAGCTGGGTACAGACTCCTAAGTACACTGTTGCTTCTCTGACATCAATACCAAACTGTTTCAGATCCTCCTCATAAAATATCAGGTTCCCCTTTTCTAGCTGTTCATAAGCTAGTTTTCCCAGTGAGAAGATGGTCCTCTTGGCCTGCTGAAGATCTACTTCATATTTCCCATCATACTTCTGGGTCTTCAGTTTGGTCTGATAGATCAGGAAATGAGTGAACATTTGAGTGAGAGTCTTTGGGATCTCTGCTCTCTCGTTTTCACTCAACATCTTCTCTAGAACAGAGGCTGAGATCCAGCAGAACACTGGAATGTGACACATGATGTGGAGGCTCCTTGATGATTTGATGTGTGTGATGATTCTATTGGCCAGATTCTGATCACCTATTCTCTTGCTGAAATACTCGTCCTTCTGAGGGTCATTGAAACCTCGTACCTCTGTGACCAGGTCGACACACTCAGGAGGGATCTGACTGGCTGCTGCTGGTCGAGAGGTGATCCAGAGGAGAGCAGAAGGAAGCAGATTCCCCTTGATGAGGTTGGTCAGCAGCACATCCACTGAGGCTGATTCTGTTTCATTAAACAAGCTATCATTGTTCTGGAAATCTAGAGGAAGTCTACACTCATCCAGTCCATCAAATATGAACAGGACTTTGAGGTCATCAAAGTCTGTTGCTCTCAGTTCTTTTGTATCCATAAAAAAGTATTGAAGAAGTTTCATCAGACTTATATTCTTTTTATTCATTAAATTGAGTTCTCTGAAAGGAAGGGGAAATATGACATGAACATCCTGATTGTCTTTTTCTTCCGCCCAATCCAGAATGAACTTCTGCACAGAGACTGTTTTTCCAATTCCAGCAACTCCTTGAGTCAGTACAGTTCTGATGGGTTTGTCTCGTCCTGGTGGGGCTTTAAAGATGTCATTGCATTTGATTGGTGTTTCATGTGTCACTGGTGTCCATGATGTTGCCTCAATCTGTTTCACCTCATGTTGATTGTTAACCTCTCCTCTTTCTCCCACTGTGATGTACAGCTCTGTGTAGATCTCATGTAGAGGTATTGAGTTTCCTTGATTTGAAATTCCATCATTAATTATATGGAAATTTTCCTTTACTGTAGATTTGTGTTGTACCAGACAGAAAGGGGTATGTTATGGTAAACAGAGAAAGATGAAAAGACAAATTGCTATTCACAAGCCATATATTAACTAACATTACAGTCTATTATTTTTCTGATACAATAAACAAAAACAGTGACCACAACTGTACCTTGTCCCCATTCACTTTCATTTTATGGAAAAAAAGCAGTTTGGACATTCTGCTAGATTACTCCTTTTTTATTGCACACAAGCCAGTCATACAGATTTGTAACATGAGAATAAATATTTATATTCCTATAAAGCTCTTACTGGTCTGTAGTGTGTTAGTGTCTGTATGGTTCCTGTTCCTCAGGACCTGCAGTGTCTTCAGAAGCCCCTGTCTGACTCTGCTCTGCTCTTCATCATCCACCTCCTCTCTTTCAGAGAATTCTGGGTAATCAGTTCTCTGACCTTCATCCTCCTCCTCCTCATTTATTTGAGAGAATTCTGGGTTATCTGGCCTCAGCAGTCTTGTAGACCTCTTCAGCTCTTTCTTCATCAGAGAGATAATGATTTTCACAAATTAGGCATTTTTCCTTGATATCACTTGATATCAAGTATGTCAACACACAGATACAAAAATACACTGTGTGCCTAATTTTGTTTTCTTAAAAAAATTGGGTTGGAAAAAAAAGACATTTGTCTTTTGCAGGGGAATTACAATAAATTGACAATCATTTGTGTTCATAATTAGCCTGGAAATTAAGACCCAAATCTGAAAGATTAAGGGTCTGGCATCGACTAATGAAAATCGGCCAGCTCGAGGGGCGGCACAAAGCATGTATTTGAAAATTTCACTGCACGCAATTGGATAACATTACGACCAATCACAACAACAAGCCCCATACGCTTAGCTACCAGCGGAGATAACTGGTAGATTAGACTCTTGCCGTATCCGGTCGGCAAAACAGCAAAAACGTCTTTCTTGCAAAGGAACAATTCGAGCGTCATCTTCTGTTCCTCTTTTAGATAAAAATCCAAGTCTAACTCATTCATTGTAGCGGCCAAAGCTGTTTCAAACAACTGGTGTTCATCCATTGCCATCTTGCAATGTTTACTAATGACTTCGACGTCACAGCGCTGTCATCATCTGTTTAGCTCGCCTCTGGCCCGCCTATATCAGATAACCCGATGTGATTGGTGCAGCTCGGATACAAGGGCATATTTAATGAGCATCATTACTCGACGCCAGAGTAACTCGCTGAGAAAATTCAACTTGTGCTCTCGTGAGAACTCTGGATTTCCAGGGTAGATCATAATTAGATCATCTATTATTTTTTACCACTTCAGAATAGTAATACTAAACTAGTATGTTTCAACAACAACAACAAAAAAGATGTGGACAGAGTAATAAACTGCAGTGTCTGTAATGTAAGATGGTGATCAAAGATGAGTTTTAAGGGATACAATTATCCCTTAATTGTCTCGAAACTCGAGACCGTTTTTCTATGGTCTCGGACTTGTCTCGGACTCGCTGGTATTCGGACTCGGACTTGTCTCGGTCTCGGCCACTGGTCTTGCCAAATATGGCTTTTGGTCTCGACCGAATCCAGGTGTCTTTATTATGTTCCCAGTAAGCACTCGCCGCAACATATGTGTGCTTACTGGGAACGTAATAATATTGGAGGGAAAGTGAAACACTGGCCACCTAATAACTAGTGATGGGCATTTCGGCTCTTTTTCGTGAGCCGGCTCATCTCACTGAAAAGAGCCGGCTCTTTTGACTCACAAACGGCTCTTTAAAAAATAAAGGTTTTAACTCGCTGAAAGTCTACCGCTAGTGCAACGTGAATATTCACATTTTTAATTGTCCATAACAACCCGAAAACTTGCCTGCTTGCCTTGCACATCTAATTAATGGGCAAAGTTTTCATACTTTTTTTCATACCTTCTTTTTTTTTTTTTTATGTGGATGTTATTGAGCTTGTAGAGCTTGCGTTCTTCTGAACATCTCGCTGAATGACATCTGAACATTGCCAGATGTAATTTCTGAGTCATATCACTCCATAATCTGCCTCTCTTTTAAATGCCTATTCCACGAGTGGTAACTAGGCTACAATGACTGGCTTGTAAAATATAGCTAATATCGAAACAAAATAACCCAGGCAGTCTCATCTAGTTGGCTCGGCCCTCCCTCATGCAGTTTAATTGGTTGACATCGCGTGTACGATTGACAGGAATAGAATGTGAGGCTGATCAGACAGTCGAAACGAATGTGTGTGCGCCTTTAGGCCTATATAATTATTTTGTTGTTGTTCTTTGAATTAGTCAATTATTTTAAATAAAATTAAAATCATTCATTATTTCATAATACAATACAATATTTTTTTTCAGGGAAGGCATAAACCAACCATAGGGGTACACTCTGTAATACTGGTCACTTCTTTTCTACACTACTGTAGGCTACATCTGGAGTGAAGCTATATTGTCATTTAGTTGCTCAAATGTTCAGTACCTAGCAGTGGTAATAGTAGTGGGTTGGTGTTTGTATATCAGTTCTAACACTGCTATTATGAGGTATCACCATATGTCATCATTCTGTTTTCTTTAGATTGGAAGATTATATGATATCAAGGGGAATGTCTATACTTAAAAATCCTGGGTGTTGTGACACTGTTTTTGCTTTTAGATCAACAAATAATAACCCAAAATGATTGTCTTGATAATGTCATGCATAAGACTTTTTTTTCCTGTCCTGGACTCGGCCTTGACTCGGACTCTAACCTTTTTGGACTCGGTCTTGTCTTGGACTCGGTCTTGACTTGGACTCGACTAGTCCTGGTCTTGGACTTGTCTTGGACTCGACAAAGGTGGTCTTGACTACAGCCCTATCAGATACTGACTGCTATTTTTGATATTAAACATTAGGCTATTCCATTTCTGTTCGTCAAATGTCAGTGAAATTTGTTCAGTTCAGGTCTCAGTTGTTGAATCTTTTCATGCTCATACAAATATTTACAGGTTAAGAAATTTGTTGTTCCTTTTTTTGCTGAGTTTATAGGAATATTGTATTTTATTGCTTAATTAAACAAACACTGTAATGCACACTATATACAGTATGTGGGCTACATGCTTCATGTTGTCACAGTTGTGTTTTGTTTAGTTTGCTTTCATTGGACTTGTCTGCCTGTCATCACGTCATCACATTTCTTTGTCCAATCTACGTTGTGTATAGTGTGTGTTGCTGCCTGTTATGCTAGTCTGCTTGTCATCAAGTCAGGTGTCATCTTCATTGTCATTATCAGTTCATCTGTATCACCTATGTTCAGTTCATCATCATCATCTGTGTTTGCATTTAAGTTCTGTCAGTTCAGTCAGTCTTTGTCCAATCTACGTTGTGTATAGTGTGTGTTGCTGCCTGTTATGCTATCATTTATATTGTTACCATTAAACCTTCGTGTTGGAAATTTATTCTCATCTTTACCTGCCTTCCTGCAACCACACGTGACACATGTAAAATGTTTATTATAAATATTGGCAAATCTACATTTTCAGCTCCATCTTTTAAATTGTTACCAGATTATATATTATATATATTTTGCTGACTATAATGTATTCATAAAACAAACAAAAAAACAAGCAAAGACTGCTTTCTTTATGATCACCAAAGCTGTCAGTGACTTTAGTTTATCACAAGCTCACTGAATGAGTTCTGAACTCCTGTGAAAACTCACATTATAGCTAAGGAAGCTCACTACAATGTAAAAAGAAAAGCTTCTTTACATTGTGTCTACACTTTGTTGGGTATAATGAGAGCATTTGCCTGCATGCAGAACTCAGGGTTTGTGCTGAATGGAAACTTAGCGGTATTGAGTGGATTCTGAAGTAGACTAACTTAAACAACACTAATTGGCCGTTACCAAAAAGGCCCACTTTTGATTCATTTGATCATAAGATGAAGATATTAACCTTGAAAACCAATTATATGAAAGACCACCTATTGTCGTGTCTCTGAAGGGATGTCATTTTCAGTTGGATTTATATAAAACACATACCTTAAAAATGTTTCTTGTAAACTTTCTTGTGGAAGACTTTGATTCCTCCTGATTTACACTGTGGTTGTGGGAAAATTTATTGTAAATATTTAATCAGGCATGTAATTCACAAATTGAATTAATGTGAGTATTTGTCATCTTAAATCTTTACATTAACTGTTCAGAATGGAGAGCTGTAAACCATGAGTCTGTCCTCACCTCACATCAGCAGAAGAGTCGCCTGAACTGAAGCCGAATGGTTCATCCATTGACTGCTCGCTTTTCATGGTCTCACCGCGGGGTTTAGAAGATTCACTTTGAATCAGATTGAAAAACAACAACAATTAATCCCTCATGCTGTTCAAAATTTGTATGATTTCTTTCTTCTGAAGAAATCAGAGGAAGATATTTTGAAGAAGGTTTCAACATGTTTTGACCAAGCAATGATACAACAGTGAACCCCCCTGACTTTCATTGTGATGACATGAAGTGGTGGATTTCTTATCATCCTAATTTACAGCTAATCGTTAATTTCTTAATTAATATACGTTACAAGTAACCAGTATGCTATATGATGGGTTATGGAGGGTCAAAATCATTTATGCAATCAATGTATCCATTGCATAACTGGCCAGTCCTGTGACTGGGACTGTATATGCTTTTATGTGAAAACTCATGATTTGAGACCTAAGTCAAAGAGGTAAAACAGTTTGAATAATACCTTTTTGAACTTTGCTGTAATTCCACTATAATCAACACAATCTCACTCCCAACTTGTCACGTATGCATTTAAAATTTAAAATCATACCCCAACATATACATCACATATTTTGATCATGACAATAAAATTCTCATGCCCATTCCTTCTGTGTAAAAAGGAAATTTGCTTTGTTGCTAATACTGTAACTTTGCATCTATGCATGCTAAAATCAAAATCCTTGTCATGAAAATTCTTCCCTTGAAATCTTGAATCAAGCATTACATGAAATGTGCAGTCTGTCTGATTTGCAAAAACTTGGGTATGCACATTCTCGAGATATTCCAGATAAAAATGTATCAAAAGACTATTGATTAATTTAATCATTATGGAGATACAGGCCAATCTATTTCTGGGTGCTGAAGGTGCCAAGTGCTAAACATTTGTCTTTCTGAAGGGGTGCATGATGATTCTGTATGGTATTGAAGCGTCCATTGCAGTGCGTAGCATCCCAATTCCCCGTTTCTTTGACATGTTTATGACTGATCTTTTCCCATGTAACGCGTCAGCCATGGTCCCGCACCGGCTAAAAACCTTACACCTGTTGCAGTAGCCATGCCCCAAACATAGATGATTAAATGAATCAAGCATAATCTACTTTTGGACTAGATCATGTGTCTGATTTATCTAAGATATTGAAAAAAATTTGACAAGTTACAATTGTTAACTTTTGCATTTAGTGTGTCTGATGCATCTACATTTTTCTAGTTATGTTAGGCTCTAAAATATTTTAGGGAGTAGAAATTGAAATGTCTTATCCTGTTATCACAAACAACTGAAAATATATGTAAATGTATTGGTCAAAAAGTGTGAACCCTTTATTATTTTAATTAATTACGTATCTTTTAATTAATTTAATACGGTATATTGCCACTCCTGTAAAAAAAAAAAAAAAAAAAAAAGCTGATAAAATATATCAGAAATGTGTGTACATGGGGTGCCTTCAAATTTCTTTCAAACCCATCATGCTTAAGGAACTGATTTTTAAGCAAGGAAATGCATTTTAAGCAAGAGGAAAGCAAGAGACTGGGATCCTTGATGCAGTCAGACCTGTTCCTCCAGCTGTCATGAGACTCTTCCTACCTCACATCAGCAGAAGTGTTTCCTGAACTGAAGCCGTATGGTTCATCCATTGACTGCTTGCTCGTCATGGTCTCACTGCGGGGTTTAGTAGATTCACTTTGACTGAAAATAAACAGCAATTCGACATTGTTTTTTATTATTAATCTGTTTCTTGCTATTATGCACAGCAGAGTGAAATAACTAAATTACAAATAAATATCAAATGCTGAAATTGGCCACTGCACAGTGAAATGGACCTAACCATTGACTCTGACTCACCATTCGTTTGTCTTTGCGCCATTTTCTTCAGAGAGACTCTTTCTGGAAGCCATGGCACCAATTAAAATGTTGATTATACAATATATCTGCAAATAAACTGACATATATTAGCAATTCAGATACATCAAAAAATCAAAAGTGTCTGTATTTGTTATAGTGGCTGTATGTTCTGCCTGCAGTTACTGTGCTGATCAATCCAAAGGGATGTGCGATGTAGCTGTTAGTTTTGAATGTTAATGTTCTCTTGTGAGGTTTATCATTTGTTTTTGTTTACATTTTTCAAGTGTAGTTATTTGCTTAGTACTTACCTGTTGAAACTCGCTGACATCCAGTTCCTCATTCACATGAATATTACATTACAGTATTATGTATTAAATACTATAGAATAAGACTTACAAACGTGTAACAAACAACCCTTAAATCTCTATGATTTTGTTTTAGTTTATTGTGTCATTGTGTAAATCTGTGATACTCACTGTATTCGTCTTTCCTCGTGTAATTCCCCTCTTCTTACCAACTGCTTCCTTGATTCTTTTGTTGGTAAACAGTTTTACTTTCACCTGTGGAGGAGGAGTCTGTAGGCCAGGGGTGTTGAATTAAATTTCCAAGAGATCCAGTCTCTGTTTGTCCTTCCCAGCGGAGGTCCAGATAATACTGTTTTGGAATAGTTATACATTTCCATGTGGACATTAGTAGTTCTTTGTAAAAGAAAACAGTTGAAATAGTCATCAAGGATAAGGATACTGGGAACAAACAAGTGGTGTCTGAGAATTTTTACCAAAAATGAAAATACTTAACTTGTTTAGCCAAATTGGATTTGACTATTAAACTGTCAAAAAAAGATCAGATGTTTTTACAGTCCGATACCTTACACATATTACACATAAGGCTTACTGAGAAAGGATCTGGATCTATATGAATATATTAAAGGATATAATGTAGCACTGAAAGATTATTACCATAAAGGACCCTGAGTGGTTGTGGTGAGTACAGCTCAGTGTTGCCAACTCTTGCAAGACAAGCAACAGCAGCTTCAAAAACAAGCCTTTATTATTATAGCCTGTTACAGTCTCAATGTCAACAGACTCAATAAATGAGCCTGCAGCATATTAAACTGAAACCACTCAGAGTTGCGTGAGTGTACAGCAAAAAAACTTTTTATAAAAAAAAAAAAACCTGCGGCCCATGATTTTTTGTAAAGGAAAAAGAAACCCAAAGTTGCGCTTTATAGATGGACTTGGCAACTCTGGTACAACTCTGTTGTTTTGACAAGCTGCTCACTTAGAAAATGTGCAACCATTGACTCATGCTCGTGATAGAACCAGGTCCGGTACATGTTCCTATAATTGGTGACCACTGCCTGCACTAGAAGGTTGAGTACGTAGTGCATAGTAGAAGTGCATAGTTAGTGTATAGTGTTTAATTTAGAACACAACTGTGGTCTTTATTTACTATATTTGCTTTCATATTGAGTCTCTGAACTCTGACAGTGTCAAATGATGGGAAGCTGCATTTAAATTACACTCAAATCGCACTCAACTTGGATGTCAAAGTAACAGTGACATCCACCAAGTCGCTGTTTTTAGAGCAATGCTTAATGGAAGTTCGCAACAGTTGGAGTCCCGACCAGGGGTGTTTCTAGCCTTTCATAAGTACTGGGGCACAGGTCACCCATCAAAAAGTGTGCCAATATTTTGATGTTCTTTTTAATTCTGTTTTGGATCTACAGTAAATTGATATAAATAATCTTTATCCAGGGTTAATTGCCAACTTTGGTTACTTAACTGGAGTGAGATTTTGATGACAGAATTAGTCCAGTCATTTTATGAAAAAAGGTAAAACCGTGGGACTGTTTCTGGGGATTCACTTTTTATTTTACTTACCTTTTGTCTTCTGCATTCTCCTTACCATTGTCCCCTGTTCTTCCCTCAGACTCGTCCCCCAGAAACAGTCCCACAGACCCAGCCCCAAACCCAGTCTCTTAAAAATGAATAAAGGCTGGTTTAAAGTACTTCTTCCTGACTCTGTATTAATGCTCATGGGTAGCCTAAATGGGTTCCATTCAGACCTTAACATTAAGTAATTTACTGTTATATGTCAACAAGATTCAATAAGACATTTTCACCTGGCTATACCCAATGTTTAGATCTGTTGTGGTATTTATGCAAATTAGCACATACATAATTAGATTATGCACCGTTTGTCCATGTTAACAAACAATTAAAAAAAACTTGTAATACAATTTTTGTTTGTCTTGATGCAAGTAATCAACTCAGTAATTTTCATGGTAATATCTAAAGGTTAAATTTTATATTTCCCTATTCACGTAAGAAAAAGAATGAATAAGGCGTATGAGTAAATTGATTGCAAGCCCTTTTAAATCCAAAAAATTATTCATAGTCATGTTAAAAAACATGGATGTTTTCATTCATCCATATTAGATCCATCAGCATAACAACAAGTTCCATTATTCCGCTTATCACTGCGTCATCAACCTACACCTTTGTTATTGTAGGAGGTTAGCGACCCCTAGCGGCTGACTTTTTTTTTTTTTACATATTGTAGCTTTAAGTGGAATAGATACACTTTTTTTTTAGAAACTTACCCTATATGACCTTTCCCTACCATCTATGCTGATTAGATAACGTAATTTACTGTACCAATCAGAGGCTGTTGCACTTCATTACTCACAGCTGTTTGTTGTTAGGATTACTGAAAGTTCAGCGGCCTAAAACATCTATCAACTTTGTTGCGTAACAAACAACGTAACTCCAACGTAAACCCATCGGACGTCCAGGGCATGGCGAACTGAGTGTTGACGTAACCCCCCGGAAGTGTCCTCACTGTCAATTCAAATGTTTGTATTTTATTTTAATATTATATATATACATATATCATTTTATTTTTATATATTTCAACACAAAAATGTGATTGATAATTCTACAATACAATATGAAAATGTTATGGTCATTATTTTTTTTTACTTTACAACAACGTCATGAATATTGATTGGTTTAAAGATTATTTTATTATTAATATTTATATTCAGCCTACCATTAGCCACACACGTTACCATTTCACCATTAATAATCAATTAATCTCGATAAAATCTTTGGCAGAAGAGAACTACCCATAATCCGTTGCTATGGAGACACTGGCGGGGTCGGTAGATGCGTGAGCATTTTCTGAGACAGGTAAGTCAAACTTTGGCTATTATTTAAGTTCTGAAGGTGATATACAGCTGTTTTAGAAAGACAACGTGTCTGGCTTGATTTGCTAAAATCTCGCAAACCTTTTTCAAGACGTAAAACATTTAAATGTAAATCTTTGACTCGTTCTCAATGTAGTTTAACGTTAAGCCAATTTACACTAACTTAGCTGTTAGGCTAGCTAACGAGCTTGCTAGCTAAATTCTACCGTAAGGGAAACACATGGCTGCAGGTTAATCTGTTGAGAAGACTGTTGCAATCTGTTATGAAGTTGGGGCAAAATTAATTAATTGTATGGGCCACAAAACGAGCATTACAATATGATATATTGTAACGTTATTAAAGTGAGTGTGTAAAATGAAAATTCAGGTATTTTTGTAAAAAAAAAAAAAAAGCCAACGTGGCTAACTTATGACATTACACTCACCTAAAGGATTATTAGGAACACCTGTTCAATTTCTCATTAATGCAATTATCTAATCAACCAATCACATGGAAGTTGCTTCAATGCATTTAGGGGTGTGGTCCTGGTCAAGACAATCTCCTGAACTCCAAACTGAATGTCAGAATGGGAAAGAAAGGTGATTTAAGCAATTTTGAGCGTGGCATGGTTGTTGGTGCCAGACGGGCCGGTCTGAGTATTTCACAATCTGCTCAGTTACTGGGATTTTCACGCACAACCATTTCTAGGGTTTACAAAGAATGGTGTGAAAAGGGAAAAACATCCAGTATGCGGCAGTCCTGTGGGCAAAAATGCCTTGTTGATGCTAGAGGTCAGAGGAGAATGGGCCGACTGATTCAAGCTGATAGAAGAGCAACTTTGACTGAAATAACCACTCGATACAACCGAGGTATGCAGCAAAGCATTTGTGAAGCCACAATACGCACAACCTTGAGGCGGATGGCCTAAAACAGCAGAAGACCCCACCGGGTACCACTCATCTCCACTACAAATAGGAAAAAGAGGCTACAATTTGCACGAGCTCAACAAAATTGGACAGTTGAAGACTGGAAAAATGTTGCCTGGTCTGATGAGTCTCGATTTCTGTTGAGACATTCAGATGGTAGAGTCAGAATTTGGCGTAAACAGAATGAGAACATGGATCCATCATGCCTTGTTACCACTGTGCAGGCTGGTGGTGGTGGTGTAATGGTGTGGGGGATGTTTTCTTGGCACACTTTAGGCCCCTTAGTGCCAATTGGGCATCGTTTAAATGCCACGGCCTACCTGAGCATTGTTTCTGACCATGTCCATCCCTTTATGACCACCATGTAGCCATCCTCTGATGGCTACTTCCAGCAGGATAATGCACCATGCCACAAAGCTCGAATCATTTCAAATTGGTTTCTTGAACATGACAATGAGTTCACTGTACTAAAATGGCCCCCACAGTCACCAGATCTCAACCCAATAGAGCATCTTTGGGATGTGGTGGAACGGGAGCTTCGTGCCCTGGATGTGCATCCCACAAATCTCCATCAACTGCAAGATGCTATCCTATCAATATGGGCCAACATTTCTAAAGAATGCTTTCAGCACCTTGTTGAATCAATGCCACGTAGAATTAAGGCAGTTCTGAAGGCGAAAGGGGGTCAAACACAGTATTAGTATGGTGTTCCTAATAATCCTTTAGGTGAGTGTATAACCTCACGTTATAACTTTGCATGTATTTTCATATTTGTTTTACTTTACATTTTCACCCGAGTACAAACTATGAAGATGCATTTGATATTAGGTTTTCATTAAGTAAGCTATCTGTGTATTTTAATATTACATGTTCTGTCAATATTATCTCTCCTGTTTAGTTTGTTGAAAAATGAGTGGTTTGGATTTTGATGCTGAAGATTTGGAGTTGGAGGAAGAGCTTCAGGATGTTAATAGAGTTCTTCGGGTTTTGGAGGTTAGTTAACTTAAGTGTTGCATTATGGAAAAACGTTTGAAGAAAATTATTTTACACCTAAACAGGGTTGCCAACTTTGGGATTTTGGCTGGAGTGAGACTCTGTAAAACTTCAGTGCGAAACTTTTGGTAACCCTAACCCTAATTTTAAAAATGTCAGTCCTTGTTTACTTAGTATAAACCCTGATTTATGGGAAAAAAAGGGAAAAAACGAATAGAATGGAAATGTGTTTTCAAGATGTACAATAAATTTATTGATTGCACTATAAAAAAATTAAGATAGAGGTGATTAAATAACAAACATGTAAAACAACAACATCAAAACAATAAGAAATATCAAAACAAAAGGGACACATAATAGTTACTCCACCTCCCCAGAAAACCACAACACAAGTTTCACACATTAGGCCTGTTGTGCCACAGTGGCAGTTTGGCCTGCTTTCACCACCTCTGCAGGAGGCTTGTATCTGAAGCAGGGTTCGATCCGTTCATGAACGTTCATTGCGTCTGTCACGTGACAAATGAACGAAAGACTCGGAAGGTAAAGTAATTATTTATGTTCCCTGTCAATTATTTTTGACTGCATTATAATGATTTCTTAATTCAGAATATGATAAAGACTGTGTAGGTGGATGTGTTCGGGGAATTTGGCTGTTAAAGGTATAACATTTAAAGCCCCTTAAATGAACGAAATGACTCGAAAAAAGATTCGTTCATTTTAATGAACGAGATCGAACAAGCGAGTCAGTAAAATGATCCGAACTTCCCATCACTCACAGGGTGCCATCAAGTGACAGTCTGTTCCTGGTGTCAGTCTTGTTTAGGCCAATAACTGAAAAGGTTCGCTCAGCATCCGCATTTGACTGTGGCAGACTCAACACAATCTGGGCAACCTTTGATCATTTGGGGAATTTTAAAATGCCACTTGCCCGATTTGCCAAAACGTAATTTGTACCATGAGCCTATTTTTATTGAGCAATTAACTAGCCCACATAACGCAGGTCAGACAACGTTTGCAACTATAGCTGAAGTCTGTAGGCTACTCTCGGCACACAGACTGATTAGGCAAGGCTACGTCTGTAGTGACAAGGCACACCATTTTATTATCTGCTTACCTTGATTGTCATCCAAACTTTCAAACGCGCATCAGTGGCTCCGACTCCGAGCCTATGCTCTGAACTCTCTCTGAACTTTTCACACGCAACTGACGTAGGCTATCAGGTGCAAGGTTTTCAGCGAATCAACGATCAGAGAATACTGCAGTGAGAACGTTGTAGGCAGATGTTACAGCTGTGTGCCTTACACTCCTCTCCTGTCATTAATACGCTGTGGTCTAGTATATTCATCAACAGAAAATTAACAGATTGAGAGGGGAGAAACATGGATTTTGGCGTGACATTTCTTGCGTGTGCGTGAGAGCGTGAGATTGATGCTGGAAGCGTGAGAGTTGGCAACCCTGCCTAAATTATTGACTCATTATTTGGAGTGTTGCGTTTTTGTGTCATGTTGAATTACACAGAGTGAGGCTCAGAAGGAACTCAAGGCACAGAGGGAACACAACCCAACCCCTGTCCAATGGAAGAAGCGTGACAGGCATGGGTTTGTTATTCCTAAAAGGCCTTCGTCCAGCAGGAAAAACCAGTGGAATGTCATCTTGTTAGTAGTCCTACTTATATTTCTCCTTTCTGTTTACTTAACAATTTCCATTACTAAATTTGTCTCAATGTCATTTTCAGCACCAACTACCAAGCAACATCAACGCACAGGTAAAGCAAAAACACATTTTGTGATTAATGAAAAACTAATAAAGATTGATATTAACATGGTTTTAATCTCCATAACATTACTAAAGTCTGTGAAAAGGAGTTTCAAAGTTCCAGATTGTCTTTCTTCTCTCCTTATGTCATGTTGAAGGGGTTGCAGTCTCAGCAGCAATACCATCAGTTAATAAAACAGAGCAAATGTTATTGTCAGAATTGTACTGAAAACTGATAGTCTCCCTTATAAAGCCTGCATGTCTTTGCCACCTGTATTTCCTTAAAAAAATTATTGTTAACACAGAACAGCCCAGATGTGCGGCATCTACTGATGTTGTTGCCAGTGTCAGCCTAACAAAAGGTACATACGTAATTAAAGCATAATGTATTGTAATTGCCTGGATAGATTATACTTTTAATTCGTTTAGATGTCATTTCTCGACAGTTTTGGTTTAGGTAGAAATGTGTGAGCTGTTGTCAATTTGGTTGGTTTATTGGCGAAGTTTATTTATTTTTATTTATTTCATTCTTTTTCTGTTAGGATCTGAAACTGAGGTGCTTCGTCAGGAGCTGCTTGAGCTGCTTGAGGATGGAGTAGACGATGAAGTAGACAGTACATTAGAGGATACAGCAGTGACTTGTGAGGCGTCACCTCAGTCAGCTGCTACTGACTGGGAGATCAGAAACAAAGTGTCCTCACAAAAGTGGAAAGAGGCCAGGCCATTTCTTGTTGAAAATATGCTGGCTACCCAAGATCCACATCCACATTGTGGGTGCCAGTGTGGCAAACAAGCTGTTGTGAGGTGTCTGGACTGCCTGCCTTCCCCGTTCCTTTGTGAGGACTGTGATACTGGTGTTCATTCACGCTTTGTCTTGCACAACAGAGTCACTAACTGGAGGGTTTTTGCAGCCTTTGTCAGAGTTGCGCCAGCAAATGGGTAAGACCATTTCCAAGTATTATGCCTTACTATGTATGAAACATGTGCTATTCCTGTTACTGGATTCACATTAAGAAACCAAATGTTGATGTTTTTCAAATTCTCTATGCAATGCATCTTTTTAGTTGAAGAAATAGTTAATATTTGCAGAACAAGTTAGTGTGTGTGCTTTTTTGGGGTATCTAAACAATACACAATTTCATTTTTTTTTATAGCACGGCTGTTACCTTTACAGAGACCAGATCGTGTGTGTGGCTGTTCAACAGGCAACATTCATTCGTCACCTGGCAGAAATGTGGCTGTCATTACCATAAATGGTAAGTGGACATTTTACACATAGTAGCTTCGCTTTAATCTTGAGAAGCTGCAGAGTTGCAGTCTCTATTATTTAGTCACCGTAACTTACAGCTAAACTGAGGCATATTGTTGACATTTTTCTATCTGCTCTGCCTCTGCTCGCTTGCCAGTCTTGTGCCCGCTGAGAACTGCATGCACATCACGGTTCCTCGCGGGTATACTCTAAGTACTGTTTAAAAACGATATAATATTCTTTGCGCGGTTCATCAATGGTGATAAATGATTCAACCATCCCGCGAGGTGCGGAAAACTCTGCACAACACCGACACAGCTGGTGCTCCGTCTCTCTTTCTCTTCTGTCACACACATTACGTCCACACATGCGCACTGACCTCCCTTCCTTGTTGTTCATGATTACTCATCATGCAAGAGGTTTTGCCCAATTCCACTGAGGGTGTATGTGTGTTAATGTATCATCCAAGCGGTATTTTGTTGTAATGCACGAGCACGAAAAGGTGGCAGTACCTACATTTCAAGTGCATTATCGTGTGTTTTCCGCAACATCCTCTTGCAATCTTTTCCTATAACCATTCAAACTTATCAGAAAGAGGGAATTAGAAACAACGGCCTGTTTCCTTCTTCTGTTGAGGTAAATGAACAGTATTACTTAATTTATTCATTTGAATTAATGCTCCCTACAGGCCGCTACAACCTTGTATTGCCAGCTGTGAGTTGCACCAACTGTTGCCTAACATGGTCTCCCACCATTAAGAACATCCAGCGTGATGGATACTGGCCTGGCACCATGAATTTCTGCACCCTGTATACATGATGTCTTTCAGTCTTTCTATGACCTTAAGATGGCCGCACCAGATGTATCACTTAAGGCGTACATCAAAATGCTTGATGAAAGAACAGGGCGCTTCGGAAGAGTGAGTTTTCAATTTTGCCAAGCTTAATGAAGATGCATGCAATGTTTATTACAGGGTTCCCACGGGTCCTTGAAATCCTTGAAAGTTTGTGAATCTGAAAAATAAATTTCAAGGCCCTGGAAAGTTTTTGAAAATAAACATGCATAGATACAGGTCCTTGAAAGTGCTTGAATTTATTTTGTGCAAGAAGTTTTCTTGAAAAAAATTCCATATTATTCCCTCCGGTCCGCTAATGTTATTTCGTCAACACTTCGTGGCCTATGCACACTAGCTTGCTTGATTTACGTTAGTTACGCGCATTTACGCGTTATGTCCATAGACTGTAAAAAATATGGACAAAGCGTCTGTGTCGTCACCCATACACTTTCTGAAGAACGGTTTTGAAGCCGTTTATGGGGGGTATGGGCGGCGCCATCTTGGAAAATCTTGTGAAATCCTAACCCCGCCCACCTTCTGGCCAATCCATATATGGGTAAAAGGGCGGGCTTTATTATGTCTATGGGTAAAGTACCTCGGAAGCTAACTTATCTGAGGCGATTTAATTCTAACTGTTGCAGTGCCACTGCCTATTTTTTACAGTAAGTTATATGGCCACTGCCCAGAAAAAATGATGCTAAATAGTGCTAACTAACGTTACGTGAAATAGTATTGGAATGTGTCGGTTAGTGCAGTTTATAGCAGAGCAACCCATTTTATGTACGATATTTCAATACAAATGTTCAGAAAGGATACAGAGGTGGTATGATGTGTTGTGTTCGTGTCAGATCATGGCCGAGACGTCAAATTTCAGGAATTCCACTTGGCGCAGCCTATGCTTGTTATCAGCTGTCAATCAAGCTGTCAATCAAAGTTAACCACGCCCTTATTTGGTATACATTTTATATCTAAATACTATCTAAACTAACGAGTTAGAAAAAAATTCACCCCCCTCACAGTTGTCAGGCACTCGGAACCTATCGAAAAATACAATAAAAGTCCATGGGACCAACCTGTAAAAACATGAATTTATGCTGTGAAAACGGACATTTTAACATGGGGTCTATGGACATTTGCTCGCTTTTGGGACCTGCCCCTAGCGGATTTTCGATGTATTGCAGTTTTTCGCACTTCCGGGTAGGCTTCATTTTTCAGATTAGAATGTTGCCCCTTGGTTATGTCAAGTGTTTCCCGCATGATGTACTTTGTGTTGTACGTTGCCATGACGTTCACGTGCGCACGAAACTACTACGATGGTACCTCATAGTTTGTTGTTGAACACCACATATGTGTCCCCACATTAAGTCCTTGGGGCGTCCAATAGTACCGCGGATGGGTTTACATTAGAGTTAGTGGAAAGCTCTGTGCGTCTCATGTTGACACTAAAGGGTGCCATGTGCGTTGGTATTAGACGCCAACAGACGTGACAAAAGCGTAAGTATATGACGCCCTGGGAATGAGAACGGGTTGACAAGTCTTGCAATTTTATTTTTTTTACCATAAATTATCATAGCCTGTCTAACGTCAGACCTCGTGAGACGTGGTCTGGGAACCACATGTTCATTTTCTCGTATTTGAGGCGTGGTTTACGAAATGCCCAGAGTCGTTTATTGGCCGCTACGAATGTCTATCGAATGCGCCTGTACATAGCTCATAGCCAATCGTTTCAATTATACCAGATGACGTATGTAGAGCGACAGAAATTCGACAAGGAAGAAGACGAAATAAACTTGCGTTCTAAACTACTTAGAACACTATCTAAGGCTGCATCGAAAGGTAACTTCGCGTCTGATGCCATGTTGGATCCATAGATATAAACAAACTGCTTCGGTGTGTCGCATAGACGTCATCATGGTCTTGCTGCTCCCTCCCCGTTCTGTGATTGGTTCCCTTTTTGAGAGGAAAATCTGGTCCATGGTGTCCAGGCTGCCTAGCAGCGTGAATAAAACCGTGCTGCGCACAAGGCAGCATGGGGAAGCCCAGGCTAAAATTATTATATGGCAGAAAGAGTAATAGGCCTGGTAATATGCTGGTAAGCGATTCTGAATGCAGGATTTGATTCGCAAGGATGCGGAAAGGTTGATTCTGGTTTGGCTTAATTTGCACTTATTTTAGTTGGCGGAGCAGAGATGGACAAAGTGACTGGCAATATATATGACAATAGTGTACATAAAAAATATAGTTACTCAACATTAATGTCATTAATATCACACACACACTCGTTCTGAACAAAAGTACCAGTATCTATTTAATAAAATGTTGGTCATGCAGTTCTCAGCTGAATAAGTGCATCATTAGAGAGTAACTGACAGAGAATAAGATACACAAAGTTCAACTTTAAGAAACATTTTATTGATCATCATTGGTGACATTTTCACACAGTTATGGTTCACAGAACCAACAAAATATCAGTTTGGTTTTAATGTTTTGTTCCAGGACTTTAATGGAGGGTGATGTAAAATGTGAAATGACATTAGCTTACTTTAATGAATAGATCAGAGGTCAAAATAATTGTTTTATCTACAGCGGGTCAGCGGGGCATTTACTGGGATGAACATGTGACATTCAATTAACCAAAAACAGGACAATCAAGGACACATCAATTCAATAATTTAACACTTCCCGTACACCTGATAATCCCAGCAGAGTTTGCTGCCCAAAACATTCAGTTTAGAGACAAACCACATATCATGCCATCTTCTGGATAATATGAATTCACTGTTTAAAAAAAAAAAATACTCAGATGTTTCTCGAAAAATGCCTTTGGAGAAATAGTGACAATATATGGATGGCAGCTCGGATCATTTTGTGAATTTGAGAAATATGAGTTCATATTGAAATCTCTGACTTTTGATTACAGACTTTGGTATCTTGGCAAATCTGAGCACAGTTTGAGGCATTGTTCAGATCTTTTCTGAAACTCTAGAGAAATGTAAAATTAGTGTGTATCTAAAGGGCATTTCTGTTTCTTACAAATATATCGCAAAATCATTAACTAGAACTACTTTCACTCTCCAGACTGATGAAGAGGCCAATCATCCTGCTCTCGAGAAAAGATCAACCGCACCGTCTGACACCTTCAAACTTAAAACATTCGTCGTACTGGACAAATAATCTGATTTAACTGCACACAGAATTAGAAGTTCATTTAGTACCAACTACACAGCTAAAACAATCAATACAATTAGTAAAATCAGGTAAATATTTAACATATGCTCATATTACGCTCATTCTGATCACATATGCAGTACTCGTCTACAACAGTAAAATAATGACCCTTAAATAAACCGTATAAATTAAAATCCTCACTCAACAGTCTGTGACCTTGATGATGTTGCACTTGTGAAAGATTTCAAGTCATGCAGAAAACACCAACTTTTTTTTTTTCCCTCGCATGCACTGGATGAAGTTTTTTGATCGTAAGAATAATGTTTCAATTACTACCATCTACAGGAAACGTCTTTACAGTTTTTAGACAATTGTAATTGTTAGTTTTCCAAAGATTTTTGGAAGACGTGACATATCTTAATACACTAAAAGAGAGTGTTTAGTGTATGTAAATGCTACACATTTCACTGAAAGCTGAAGCACAGACACTGGAACCATCACAGGTTGATACAGAAACAGAAAAATGCACTTTCAATAACGTTTGAAACTAACCGTACACTTGCTGATAAATCAATCCAGATGTTGATAGGACATACAGGAGTCACATTCATCCAGCTGTTTCCTATAAACCCACAAGATTTATCAGCCTCATAATACTGATTTAGCATGGAAATAAGCCTCGTGACAGTCCTAAACATTACAATACACGACTTCAAGGTGTCAAAAAGCTGTAGTTGTAAAGTAAATAACTTTTACTTACTTAAATGGACGTACAGGACATCAAACAGAAACACGTTTCACATCATCCTTTTATCACAACTCCTAGTTAAACGTTTTAAAAGGGGGTTAAGCTCAACAATATTATTTATATAAAACAAAAAATTGTCCATGTCATTGCTCTACTTTGTAACAAACATCCAGTCACAAGAAACCATCTCCTCATACAAATGAGGTTCAAGTATGCATAAACATTAATATTTTAACTCTACAGATTAGTGAAATGTCTCAAAGTGTCTTATTTAGTGTAACTATGAACATAAACACTAAACAAAACTAATGTTTGTAATCAATGCTGCATTCACGCTATGTCGGGTATAATTACCCAGTTTACAATGTAACGAATCTAGATCATTATTCTGAGTGTGTGTTACATTGACACAAGCAAAAATAATACTGAATAAAAGTGACTTCACAACTTCACAAAAGTCCCTGTGCAGCAATTGGCACTAATGCTACTTCAGTCTGTGATCATCAGTATGAGACGTGAGATCTTACACTAGAGGAAATGGACATCATCTCAATACAACGACTCTGAGGACGTGTTGTTGGTTAATAGAAGTACCATCGGTTGTACATTAAACCTCAGATAAAGGGTGAGGAATAGCAGTGAACATTAAAGTCAAAGTGCTTTTGTTTCAGCTCCTTTCATCAATAACACACACACACATCAGCTCAACTCTACACAACGCACTGATTCAGATGAATAGCAGCTAATAAAAAACATACTACAGTACACTAAGTCAAATCCACAGCTCTGTTCCCTAAACCTAGTAAGCTGCTTTCGTGTCTACTCTTACTAGTAACCTTCAAATACAACATCCTAACAGTCATGGAACCTCATAAGTGACTGATTTGACTTTTGATTTATTATTTTTTTGAGGGCAGAATCATTTGTGGAGTACCTTTTGTATTAACAACACGTCTACTATATTGTGTTTATTAGGGCTGGGTATTGACAGATTCCTCGACTCGATTAAATTCCAATTCAGAGTTGATTCAATTCTATATTGATGCGTTTATATATATAAATACATTCCTTTTCTCAAAGAATTCAAATTCCATATTCAATTGCTGTAAATTCTTTAGATATAATGATAAATTATATAAGACAGTTATTAGATCAATTTTGAATTAGAGGCTACTGTAAGTTGCTGTGTGAATGGTAGATTTCAAGACTCACACCTGAAAGTAAATTTGTTGTCAATCCCAAAAATTGACAGTGGCCGTGTTTACACCTGGTATAAAGGTGCGTTTCGGTCGATCGGATGAAGTGGACGACGCTAAATACAGGAGTAAACGGGTCTAAGATGTTTTGAGCTTGTCCACTTTCCACCACTTCCAGAGGTAGTTGAAAACACACTCGACTGGATTGCTTTCGTACTGTAAACGAATGTGTTCAAACAGCCACAAAAGACCGTCTTCTCTCCACATACTGACCTGATGAGTAACATTATGGGAAACGCTCTAGCCAGACAGGATTTAAACTTTGTCGGCTGAAGAAGTTTGTTTTGTAGATGAAAAACATACCAAGCACAATGTTCTCTCACCATTGCTGATTTATAACACACACTCACAGCGTTCGGCTGGTCTTGTGGTTCAGAGCAGAAACTAAAAATGTTTTTCTGTCGTCTCCGGTCGCGTTTATATGTTATTTGCGAGAGCTTATTTCATCCATTAGATCGAAAGATCTGAAAAAAACATACATTTCCCCGCCCATATAGACCCTCCCCTCGAAGAAATCAGGACAGAAGTGGTTGAAAGTGGACAAAAGAGACAGATTTAAAACCAGGTGTAAACGGGAATGTGTCGCCCTCGTCTACCAGGTGTGAACAGGGTCAAAATGAAAACGAAGATTGATAAAACATTTTTTTATAATGTATAGGTAGGCTGCTCACTAGGTTTGGGAACAGATCTTGTATACCAGCACTACACAGCCTTGGTACCAGACAACACTCGGACGTGTCTATAAAATCTAAAAGCTTTACATAGTCCAGTCGTGAAATCAAAAAAGACGAATGTGCAAGAAGCATGCTGACCAGAAGTGAAGAGATGATCTATTGTGCGGTAAAGAGGGTCTGCGGCAGCGAAAGAGTTTCACTTCAGTCCTCCTCCAACTGGAAACTCTGTGAGCCGATGTAGTTCAGTCACAAAGAGAGAAAAGTCACTGTACAGGAAGACTGGGTGGAGGACGCTCACAGAGACTGAAGAGAAGAGATCTTACACTCAGATGTTAGAGAAAGGGATGGACGAGAACTTTTGAGTCAGAAAAGGCAAAGGTCTTGTTCTTCTGGTTTATCTACAAGACATGTTAGCTTGTGCCCCATTTGGACTGAAGTCTGGTTTCTTTCCCTTTGTACATCATAAGGTGAATGAGGGGTTGTGTTTCCTGACTTCCTGTAGCAGGCGCTCTCGGTCCGACAGAGCTTTCTCCAGAGCCGACTGGACGTCAGTGAGTTTGGACTCCAGAGACTGTACCAACGGAGAAACACGTACATGTTACACCTATCCTGAACTAAATATTAATAACAAATTATATCAATTATGATCAGTTGAAGCACAAAAACAATCCTTTGAAACAGACAAACATACTAAAAAGAGACAATTTTAGAGAGAAGTTGAACTTGCAACAATACACCTTCATCCATGAATAATAAAAGTCGTTTAGACTTCAGACATGTAATTAAGATATCGCATGCCACGGTTGACGTTCGAGTCTTCTCGTTCTCGAAAGGAATCATAGCCAAGCACTGGAAAATTACAATCACTCTAACACTCTGAATTCCGCCAAAAAAGAACTCAATATTTGCCCTCAAAATTATGAAAGTCCATTTTTGCCAGATTAGATTAGTCATAATTCTGACATACAGTTGAAATAATTAAAAAAAAACTAGAGATTCTGACAAAAAAAAAATCTAAATTAAGTTGAAATTCACAAAAAGAATTATGACGTCAAAATTGACAATTATCAGGAAAGTCAATTATGACAAAGATGATATAAGTCAAAATGAAGAGATAGCCTAGTATGATATTTATTTATTTTTTTTGACCATGTCAAAATCTCATATTTATAATTTTTAGCGTTTTATCTCAATTTTGACTTCTTCATATTAATGATTTTTATATCACAATTATGATTTTTTTCTTACATGGCAGAAATGGGCTTCCGTACAAAACTCATTCGCACTGTTTATTTCAAATATGGTGCATCAAGATGCATTACGTTAGATTTGATGCTTTTGATTCTTCCATGTCCAGCCTTATGCATCTCTACATGCCATATCTGAATTGAATGTGAGCACAAATGAGATTTGAAAACTACAATGAATAGGCATATGTTTTAATATCTTAAACAGAACTCAAACAGGCCAAATACAGTAAATGCAATGGGACACTGTGCATATTAATCTCCTAATATACCATACCTTGTTGTTCTCCTCAGCTCTGAAGCAGGATTGGTCAGCTCTCTCTTGGTCCACTTCTGTCTCGATCCCTGATTGGCTCTGTGCAGCTGATGCGTGAGAGTGAAACAGAGGAGGCAAACGTTAGTTCAACAGGAACATCCTCAACATCTGAGCAGCTGCAGTAACCCGAACCCAAAGGACTCACGTCTCAAGCGGAGTATACCATCATCCAAACGCTCCAGCACAATGCCGTCCAGAGAGAAGAGCACAGGAACTGGTTGAGGAGCAGTCGGGAAGACACGAGGATTATCGTCCTGACAGAGAGAGAAAACAGAGAACATTTTTAGTTAGTTGGGGTTTTGGAGTAAGTTGATATACTATGATAGAGCAAATACAAAAATAAAACTCAAGGTTATTAAAGTTTAAATATTGCAGTATTTATTATTCTAAACGATTTATCCATTGACATCTTTTTAGTTTATTTTTTTAATGTGCCTTCGTCATGTCTTACTGTCACGAGGGCGGGGCGACCTGTCACTCACACGAGATCCACCAATAGCAAACCACGACCATCCAATCAATTCCCCTTGAACAAAATCAAGCTTCGCTCTACATTTGTTCTTGTTCGAGAAGCCGTTTCACTCGGATATACGTCACAATAGGAAAGAAAAGACTATCGCAACTTCGGTTTCATGCTGACTAAATGAGGCAAGGGTGTAGAGTCTGTGGTGATGCAAGATATTTTAAGGCATGAAGAATATATATTTTTTTTTTTCACAGGAAAAAACTTTTAAATGTGTCATTTTGGTGATCAAAGATGAGTTTTAAGGGATACAATTACAGGGGGACTTTAAGAGGTGCTGGACTCTAAAAAAGAGAACAGAAAACATCATACAATGTCCTTCATTACCTTAGTCCTGTCTTATTATACTCAGATGCTGTAGCTTGTACAGTAAACAACTAATCACATAACAGATAATCTATAAGGGAATCCCTAGTCTTCCATTAGCTGGAGATGATGAGAGATGTGGCCATTATTTGACCCTCGTTCTCACCTTTAGTGTAATAGCAGTGTCCCGTAACCACAGTCTCATTGGCTGTGGGTCTGCGCTGAGCTCGTCTTCCAGGAAGGGTCCCAGTGTGTTTAAGGTAGAAGCCAGGAGCTCTGCTCTGCACCCTGTCAAGCACATCTCCATGAACCCCACGCTCTCGGAGAGAGGCGAGTGTCTGGCGGCACGCGGGCCCATCTCTAGCCTGAGGGCCGCTGCGGGGGGGCGGGGGCCCGGAGACAGAGGAGAGGAAGCAGCAGCTGTGGCGACAGAGAGAGAGTGAAGATGTTGTGGTAAATCTGGAATGAGTATCACACTGCATGTATATCTAAAAAGACATGATGTTCACAGCAGATTGAGAATCAGTTACCATAGAAATAAAGAGCGAGAGAGGCAATTATAAGGGGTTGGTGCCAAGATAAATATATGGTACCCTGTGTGTTGTGAATAATTAGTGGTTTGGAATACAGACTTCATAACCAGGGAGTGAAAAGAGACGTACTACGAGTAGCATGTGTGTATCGCCTGATGTGTGCCTAAACAGTGTGCAATGGCGCGAGCAACACATTTGCTTTTCTTAACTCTAATGGCAATTCATAACTATTTTTCATTTTGGTGAATTAGTGGCTTCATTTAGTAAAAAATGTCTCATTCATATGTTTCCGTACGATCTGCTTACATTCCACTGACGATTAGATTTAGGTGTGGACCTTAATGCTTACTTTTTTTCAAAAAAAAATGTAAACATCACACAAATTGCCGTAAAATAGTTCCGTTTTCTCATGAGATCGGGTTGGATGGGCCTGTAATCGCTCCCACAGAAACTGAAAGCGTCTTTTGTTTGTCCATTTCACATACAGAATATCGTAACTGCAATCGCATGTACTTTTGTCGACTTCTGAAAAGCTGAATTAGCACAAGGGCATTTAAACGCCGAGGGTCAATCCTCTATCCTCAATCCGCTAAGGCTCGTAGTGAAAGTGATGACCATTAAGTTATCTTAAGTTAATGTAAAAAGGCGAGACAAAAAAAAAAAAAAAAGATTGTCAAAAAGCGAGGACGTGTGTGTTATGCCTTGAAGTGTAAACTAGGGGTGTCAAAATTAATCGTTTCTTCGATGCATCGCGATGCAGACGAGGACGATTCGGTATCGGTTCAGTAATAGACCATAACCGATTATAATGTACGGACTTTTCTGACGTCATTTGTCGCGTACGTGCATTGTGGCGGAAGCATACAATGGCAGAGGGAGGCGAGACGCGAGTGCGAGAATATTAAAAATGCTCCAACTACTTTAAAAGCCGACATCTGGGCACGTTTCGGCTTTTAGGAACAACCTGGTAAGCACGACCTGCAGAAGACACGCGCTGTACTGTGCGCTCATGTCACACACAAATAGAATATGCAGGAGGTAGGCTAATACCACTAACTTCATAAACCACGTTAGCCGTTTTCACCCCGAGCTGTTAACGCCTGGCAGAGTCAGAGAGATGCGCGGATGAGCTCCAACGCCGAATCCGCAGCCAAAAATAAACAGTCCACCCGCCCCAATAATATTCTCTGATTTAAGTATCCGCACCCGATGGTCAAATTACAATTATTCTGTGTTGTTACGCGTGATTATAAATGGATGATCCATTCGTCACCTTCAACAGCGGACTCGGCGACGGTTGATGCGCGCATCTTTAATGGTAACATAATAGCCTACACTGATTAATGAGCGCTGCTTTTAAATGAACATTTTTGTAAAACAAAATTTATTTGACAGATGTTCCTTTTCTTAATGGCATAAACAAGCTTTACTCCCTTGAAACTTTAACTGGAATGTCACTGTTTCTGTCACTGCGACTTCCCAAGCACACACACACGCGCACACATCACTTTTGAAGAGAAATTTAAAATTGAGGATGCGGTGCATCGCGATGCATTGTGATATCGAATTGAACTGAATCGATGACATGATAATCGTAATCGAACCGAACCGTGAGACCAGTGTAGGTTCACACCCCTAGTGTAAACACAGCCTAAATGATATCCTGACAATTCTTCTGCAATCACAATTATGGACACATTTAGCATCCTAACCCTGCGTCAGTGTTGGTCCCGCCAGCAGGTCTGTGAGTTTATGGTTGCCATGTTGTTTAGGCACAAGCTCCTGGGCTTCCAGCGCCACCACGATATCTTCACCGCGCATCTCCGTCAGGCACTCCATTCGACTCAGACACACAACTAACACAGACACCTGAAATAAAAGCAGAGCGTACATCAAAAATCAGTCACGCAACCAACTAAGAGTTAAGGAAAGAAAAGACTATCGCAACTTCTGTTTTATGCCGACTTTAAACCAGCACAATTTAGTAGAATATGTTTAAATATGGTGAAAATCCAGCTTTTAATGTTGTTTGTCTATGTGGTGTTTTTAATATGCTTTAAGACAAATAATGTGCAGATTCATAAGCCAACACCATTGCTGAGTATTTTCTCCTTAAAACTGCAGTGAACCAAAGACAGTTTCGAAAACGCGGTTTGAAATCACTGGTGTTTCTGACATCACAAACTACCTTGTAACCAATCACTTCAACGTGCCTGCGGGCTTTAGCATATCATTAACTATGAGCACTCTGAAGCATTGAGTCTCAAGAGAATCCAGGTTATCCCGGTATATTTTTTCTGCTGATATGAAAAATTGGGTACATTTAGCAATATAGTGTGTGTGATGTATATTACGATGTTATGACGAACTATGTGCGTTTCTCCACTGACGTTCTGAGTTGTTCAAAGCATTTCTAAGGATGTGGATTGTTAGAAGGCAGCTGTCTGACTGGTAAATATTAAATGAGTTATAAAAGTATAAATAAAACATAGTACCTTGCTGTTTTTCAGACTTTTAGACCACAAGCACTGCATTAAAGTGGACATCTTCCATTCAGTGGACAAGTGGCAGGTGTTTAGGCATCTAGATGTCATTCCACTAGATACAACTCACCATATCTTGGGCAATGTCTTCAATGCTCTGGGACAGAGAGCTGCTGAGGTCTGCCGATGACCCACCTTCTGTTCCTGGAGCGGGACTCACACAGCTTCCCGAGAGGACACCTGTCCCATTAGGACGCAAAGACTCCACACCAGACTCTGAATCACAACAACACAAATATATATAAATTAAAGACACTTATATAATTGTTATAGCTTTTAAAATACAAGTGCTTCAGTACCAGAGTCCATTAGGATGACAAAGTTTTCACTGATGTCACTGTCAATGGACAAGCCATCGTCCGCCAGACTACTCTCTAAAATGGCACTGTCACAGGAATTCTGGGAAGGCGACTGTTTCATGGAGTGAAGCCGCAGGTTCCCCATGATGGAGGGACTGGAATCCTCTGGCCGTGAGCTTTGCTCCCTATAGAAGCCATGTCATGTTAAACAAGGTTAATTCATGGAAAAGTAGAACAATTCTGTCATGATTTACTCACCCTCATGTCGTTCCAAACCCATAAGACTTTCGTTTATTTTCTAAACACAAACAAATAATTTTTTTATTCGGGAAAGTTCCACGAGCCGGGACTCGAACTCGGGTCGTCTGAAGTGCACCGCGCTACATGTCGGAGCGCTGCTCACGAGGCTTTTGGCTTCGACAAAGAAAGACATTTTAAAAGAAACCTGTGAGATTTCTGTCCCTCCACTGAAAGTCCATACAACCAAAACTACGTAAAGTAATCAAGATGAATAGAGAGGTTTAATCTGCAAATAATTTAATTTAGGCTTTTATTTAAATATAACACTGAACATCGCACATACTTAATATTAACTCAATCGAACTTTCCTGATGCATGGAACAAACCTTATTGGATCTTACGTGTCAATCAAGCACGTTTGAGCTGCTGTTGTTTGTATTTATATTTGATGTGTTCAAATTATGTGAGTTGATCAATGTTTATGTGTGGATAAAAGCCTAAATTTAAACCTGTTCATCATATAAAGCGTTTCTTCAGAAAACTTGAATTAAACTGCTTGATTCATTTGGATTACTTTTACAATGTCTTTATGAACTTTTTGAAGCATCAGTTTTGGTGAAACGGACTTTCAATGGAAGACAGAAATCTCACAGGTTTCGTAAACAAAAAAAAAAAAAAATAGTAAACTTTTCGAAGATGACCGAAAGTCTTATGGATTTGTACCAATATGAGAATGAGTAAAGATAATAGTGCTTTAATTTTTGGGTCAACTGACCCTTTTAGACTGATAACATACTAACAAATGAGAACATTTACTGTAACAATGCCCAAACACTTTCAAATACAGACCAATGTGTCTTCCTTAAAATATAAGCATTCACTAGAACAGCCACAAACAGCATCAGCTCTTTTCAATTATGTACTGTGTGCACTACATGTGAGCTCATCTAAAAGATGGCCAGATGGCCAGAGAACATAAGGTACATTGTTTCAAGCTTAACCACAAACTAAATGGCTCAGATCAGATCAGATAATCTTAGATGGAATCAACCATGGCCAAGTGATAGAATAGATGGCGTTTACAACTACTTTAATTAGCTATGGAAAGAGTTCATTAGCTAAGATAAAGTGTGAATTGTGTACAGGACTATAATCAGTATCAGCTGTAATTTTTCTGTATCTGTGCAATCCTAAGATCAAGACCTCAACAATGCAAATGGCTCAGAGGTCTTACTTGTTTTGAGTGAAGAGTTTGGTCATGCCAGATCCGCGGCTCAGGAGGCTGAAGGCATCTTTCGTGATGGACAGCGCCCCTTTGGTGAGATCCATGGAGGCACTGAGTGCGTCTTTGGTGACCCCTCTGGTGGCATTCAGGGCACTGGATAGCTCCCCCTCCAAGCTGAAAGAGGAGCTATGCCGGGACAGTAATGCAGGATTCACTGGAGAAAGCAGAGGAGACATGGCAGGAACAACGGCCTGAGCGTCACCATCCTGCCCCGTTTGTCCATCTATTCCCTCTTCAATGGCTTCGTAAGCCTCCTCCACCGAACCCTCCTGCTCAGCATCATCTTCTTGATCCTCGTTCCCTCGTGTCCTACCATCCTCCAGCAGGCCAGGCTCACCAGCATGGTGCGATGGCGAGAGATCAGAGTCCGTCAAGCTGGGAGTGTCCGTTTCCACTGGGGAATGGGCTTCTTCTGGCTCGCACGTTGCAGGAGGAAGAAGTAGAGCAAGCTCTATCGCCTCCATCAGGAAGGAGACACAAACCGAAGGAGGATCTGAAGGTTTATGTGTGGATTGTCCCAAACCATGGAAGTCCTTGGTCAAATCTCCAGCAAGTCGGGCAAGGTAGTCCTTCATCCGCAAAAGGGCTACAAATTGGTAGTGGTTGAGCCACATTTTAAGTGGAGTGATCGACTGGGCCAATATATGGATGGAGGCCAAAGGATAGTTGACTAGACCCTCGGTCTGGTCGAATTTATCAGCTATGACGTCATTTACATGCTGTGGTGAGTCAAGGAGAGGATGTTTGCTAGAACCGGTGGGGGATTTTGAATCGCCATCTATACTTGAACAATGAGAATCTTTTTTGAAGGCAGAAGGGCGGCACAACCACAAAGACATGGCAAAGGGCTCCACAAAGGGAAGGGTTTTCCCTCTGAGCCCTCGACGAGCCCCATCAAAGCCTAGAGTCACTCGGCACAGACTGACAGACCAGACGTCCTGCGAGCGAGAGGGACGTTTGTGCTCTAACGACAGGGACTTGTCTTCCACAAAGCGTTGAAGGAATGCTGATGGCAGCGGATGAAGGAGGCTCTGATCCCGAGGGAATGGTTGGCAAGCTGTGGGATGGAAGAAAGGACAGGCGGAGAAGCTGCCATAGGTGCTGTTGAGGTCCGAATGGGAACCGTGAGGAGAGTGACGCGTGTTGCTGAGGACGATTTGAGGAAGACTGATGCTCAATGACTGAGGGCGGTCTGGGTGATCCATAATGGAGGATTCCAGAGGAATGACCAGCTGAAGAAAACAAAATAAGTTTCAGCCAAAACACTTGCAGAATGTTATTAAAAGCACAAAGAGAGTAAGGGTGGGTTGCACCGAAAAGGATTGAATTAAGTAAAGTTTAATGCTAATCAAGGATTTGTTGATCAGGGTTTTATTTAAATCGAGTTGTGTTGCACCACTTAATTTAAAACACAGATAAACAAAATCAAGGATTACAATTCTAACCTGTGATTAAAACCTTCATCTATGATACATTTTCTCCACCATGATGGATTCGCCATTGTAATTAAACAGCAACAATAAACCAAACCAAAAACTGATTCAGAAGAAGAAGAGTGAGTTATACAGGCAGGCCCAGTTTTACGGGGGTGCGAGAAGGTGCTAAGCACCCTCAAACGAAAGCGAGAGCACCCTCAGTTGATACTATACTAATATAATATTGACTAAACGGATTTGGTAAACGCTCCAGTGCGTATTTGTGTTTGCGCTCTGGAGAACGTCAAATATTTTATTTACAACGTGTTTTTGCAGCGTTGAGAAATGTAGCCAATCACAAACATGTTTATTGATCTCTTGAATGCAGGAGCCAATCAGGTGTTTAAGCTCTATAGACCCTATATAACCCCGCCCCTTTTCAGCGCTGCGCTCATAGTGTTCGGTCTAGCGGATTTTATTTCCACAGCATGAAGGTAAGATCTTATGGATTTATGAATGAACTGCTCGTTTTAAAATCTGTCAGGTCTACTGACATTTTTGTTTTGACATCCGCTTCAAACATTACAATGCCCATGATAAATTTTGTTACCTGTACAATAAGTAAATCTCCTTTACTAGCTAATTACTCTTCGACAGCGATGCCATTGAAAAATAAAGAGCTAACGCAAGAACTGAAGTTCAAAAACAAAATTCGAAAGATGTCTGCACGCATAAGGTCTATATATTTGGAGGGGATCACAACTATAAACCATTCAGGTGTAAATGACACCAGATGATCAAATGTTTAGCACCAAAAGCTTCTTTACAAGATCCATACTGATCCATACATGACATTCCTTTTAAAGCCTGTTAGATCTCGTGGTTTACCTTCAGCTGTGTTGCATCCAGGCGGATATCGATGTGTTCGTCTGTCTTGCTGCTGTCCTGGAGGTGGTAAAAGGCTTTGACCTGATCTAGGGTCCTGTGTAGACCCCGTGAAAACAGAGTCATCCACAAGATGCTTGGAGCATCCAGACACAGCTGCAGACCATTCAGCTGGGCATAAAGATTAGAGCAGGGCACTAAAGAGAGAATGGGACAATGGGACAAATAAAAATGATAACTCTTTGCAAGCAGGACAGATCAAACTTCATACTGGGGTCCCACAAGGATGCGAGTTTGTAAATATAAATGACATGGCATGCATTAACAATAGTGATCAATGAATGTGAAAAACCCTACCTAAGACACCAGGAAGTCCAGGTTTATCAGGGAAGTAGTATTCAGTGAACTGAAGGTGTATTGCAGGAGTGTTTTCTGGTAGATGAAGGGATTTGCGGTTGCAGGAGAGGAGAGACTGCGTTCTCTTGCTGTGACGGCCCCCGGTGGACACCTAAAGAAACAGATGGGCTTTAATAACAAACATTCACATTCTTTGGACTTCAGCTTCCTGCCTTTCCCTCATAATCGTTCCTTGTGCAATTTCATTGGCTGTTGTGCTCACCAAGGATGCATTTATTTGACCAAAATGTGAAATATTATTACAATTTAAAATAACTTTTTTCTATTTGAAATTTTCAGTCTTCAGTGTCACATGATCCTTCAGAAATCATTCTAATATGATGATTTGCTGCTCAAGAAACATTTCTTATTACTATCAATGTTGAAAACAGGTGAGCTGCTTCATGGAAATTGTGATGTATGAATTTTTCAAACTGAAAAAAAAGAAAAAAAGATTCTTAAATACCTCAAACCTTTGACCAATAGTGTAACTCAGGTTTGTTTGTGCCAGAAAATTTAGCAATGGCAATTTCAGTTCGAAAAGTGAGCTGTTGAATAACTTATATACTTAGTGAGCGCTAAATGCATACATTTAATGTAACATTTATCTAGTGCTGTTATATTCCCACATTGTATCTGTTTATTCACCCTTGATAACTCAACTTTGAGTTATAGCTTTAACAGTAAAGACTTCTGTCTCTTATGAGCTACTGAGACAACTGTGAACACAAGAAAACATGCATTATATCATAACTGACAGCACTGATGACATGTAAAAGCCCTAAGGATGCATCATGTTATAAATTAAAGTCTCACATTGTCTTGTCGAGGCTATTGTTCTCTACTCTCATTTAACAAATACCATGTAATCTCAATGAAAATGATCAAATATATTTTTTGTACTTGAACCTCCCAGTTCTGTGCTTAATTTGATATGAGCGTAGTTAACCAAAGCATAACATCAGCAACATATCACAGGCTGCTTTCTCCTTGTGATGAAAAAGGGATGACATAAGCAGGTTTCTTTTGCAAGACGAGACTAATTTAGATGAAACTGACTTGTGTGTCACATAAAAAGCATGAGTAAACAAGCTTGTGGTAAGGAAAAGCAATAACAAAATGCATACTTCCTCTTTTAGCCGTCTCAGTGTAAGTCTAGGCATAATAGAACAAAAGTACCCATAATTACAGGCTTTTATGATAAACGGTTTGCTGTAATATGCTTAGACATCTACAGTGTTGTTCAAGTCACACATTATCCACATCTGAGATTCAAAATCTAATTTAAACCTGGAAATTAAATTTTATATTTGTAAATATAACTTTAAAGTGCCCATAATATGCTTTTTCAATCATTACCTTTCATGTAGTGTGTACTATAGCTGTTTGTGAATGTAAAAGGTCTGCAAAGATTTAAACATCAAAGTCCACAACAAATAAAGTTATGGTCTCCTAAAAGAAAGAATCGATTCGGAACTGCTGAAACGAGTCATCAGTAATTCCAGTCTTGCTTCCTGCTAAAACCTACGTAGGGTTGTAACACATTTGCATAATGTCAGCCTATGGTCTTCATTGACTGCCCGCAAACAACGTCTATTTTTACCCTCAAACACTGTAGTTGTAGCTGAAGCCTGGAAGAGTTTGTTTCATGTCAAATCCACTTTGATGCACTTTAAAGGACTCGGGCTGGAATTGATATGGTAAAACCGATGCCATCGTTACTGTTCGTATCATTGTGTATGAAGTGCTGCGGAAGAGCTGAAATTCAGATATGGTAATGAGCGTTTGGTTTTCAAAACATGCTGTAAGCGGGAGACCAATCACAACAGACTGAGCCATATGACCAATCAGAGCAGAGTAGACCGATCACAACAGACTGGGTCATCTGACCAATCAGAGCAGAGTAGACCAATCACAATAGACCAATCACAACTGGCTGGGCCATCTGACCAATCAGAGCAGAGTAGACCAATCACAACAGACCAATCACAAATGTCTGGGCCATCTCCAATCAGAGCAGAGTAGACCAATCACAACTGTCTGGGCATTCTGACCAATCAGAGCAGAGTAGACCAATCACAACTCTCTGGGCATTCTGACCAATCAGAGTAGAGTAGACCAATCACAACAGACTGGGTCATCTGACCAATCAGAGCAGAGTAGACCAATCACAACTGTCTGGGCCATCTGACCAATCAGAACAGAGTAGACCAATCACAATAGACCAATCACAACAGTCTGGGCCATCTGACCAATCAGAACAGAGTAGGTTTTCAGAAAGGAGGGGTTTAGAGAGACAGAATTCTTTATCAAACCATTTCAGACACTGTGAGAAAAGAGGTGATGTTGCAATGAGAAAATGGATTTATTAAAAAGGAGAAGTTTTATGAGAAAATTGACTTTTGATCTGCATTGTATAAAGCTTATAAAGGCTGTCACTGTCAAGTGTGTGTCTCAATAACTTTTGTTATGTTTGTGCAGAGACGTCTCAAACCTGATGGATGTCCAGATCGTCCACGCGGATCACCATACAGCTGGAGCGAAGTTTCTTCAGTGTGGTTCCCGAGGACGGGGCGGCTGCTGATGTCCGGCGCGAGGTCTGAGTCCGTTCAGGACTGAAATTAGACAGTGATTCCCCATCTGCTAAACACAAAACAAGACCAATTCAAATTCAATTCATGAAATTAACAAGAGAACTTCTCAAAATGAAAACAAAACCAGGCACGTTCATGACAAATACATAATTTTTTTAAGGAACCAGTGCATCACTTCAAATATTTTTTAGTGTTTAAACTACAAAATTATAAGAACTGTGCCTCTTGTTTTTTTTCAATAAAGTGGACTGATAAATCATGCACAACAACACCAACATTTATTGATGATTTGGGATGGATAGACAGTCAGAGAAAGTTTACCCTTGACTTTTTTGGCTGGAGAGTCTTTAGCAGACACATTTGGTTCTGTGTGAGGCCCAGGGATGCCCAGATCCTCCACGCTCCTCTGAAACTCCTGCAGCAGTTTGGCGGCCCACTGAGCACGAGACTCCATCGCCCCGCAGTGACGCTCCCAGTGCCGGCAGCCTTCACCTGTCCCACACACAGCACATGTCACTGAACAGCTGGCTTCACTCAACTACACATCTGCCAGTTACCCTGCAGTCAACCATTCACACAATACATCGATCGCTGCGTCGTTACAATAAGGGGAAAAAACAAGACTTCAAAAACAGTGACAACCTAAACAAAAAGCTCAGAGCAACATTACCGTTCAAAAGTTTGGGGCCAATACGTTTTTTTTTTTTTATAGAAATGAATACTTGTATTCAACAAGGATGCATTAAATTGATCAAAAGTGAGAGTAAAGTCATTTATAATGTTTCCATCTCCCATTATTCGCATTAACTCTTTTTTGCACAAGTCAAAAACCACCTCAACCGACGTAAAATCTTTTTTGCGAATTATTATTTATTTATTTATTTTCAGAAAATTTGGCATTTCCATCTCTCGTTTCTGATGCGATCCTTCAACATGTGCATAAAAACAGGGTGACGGAAACATAGCTAGTGTCATCATCAGAGCTCATTTCCTTTGTATATTCAGTATCCGACTCATTTTCGCGATGTCAACCATATTCTCAAAACTATCATTTTCCATGTCTTCATAATCAATATTTTGATCGCTGTGTCTGACAGCTTCTTCACCAGACCCACCATCAAGTGACAGTGACACTAATATGTGACTGCGTTCAGTACTTGCTCTGCAGTAAATCACTGAGCCAGTTCATTTCGTTTTGCTGATGATTCTTCCTATTCTTTTGTTTTTAATAATGAGTAAAAGATCAGGTTATCATTGTGTATCAGACATTGCCATCTCGTAGGAATGAAGGTGAATTGCACTTATTCAGTCATCAGAGATTCAATTATTGTTGTGCAGAAAAAAATATACTTACAGTTACACACCTCAGGTCACTATTCACAAAAAATGTATTGGAAAACACATTTCTTTTTAAAAAACAACAACTCTTTTTTTACATTGTTTATAATGAATTGATTGAGGGATACTAAGATGGTTGATGTCTAACTTCAAATGAATGAGGAGGAGGGAAGTAAAATATAAAATCATAATAAATTATAATAATAAAAATTGTTTCTTCATCATCAAATCATCATATTAGAATGATTTCTGAAGGGTCATGTGACACTCAAGAGTAAAAATGCTGAAAATTCAGCTTTGATCACAGGAATAAATTATTTTTATTTTAAAGTGTAAAAATATTTTTGCATATTACTGTTTTTACTGTATTTTTGATCAAATAAATGCAGCATTGGTGAGCAGAATGGACTTTTGAAAGGTAGTGTACATAGTCAAGCGAATTTATATGGCGTGACCTCAAAGCCAGAGACAGAAAAGTACAAGTTAAAACCTCAGAACCACAAGGCAATGATATGATATGAATCCCGTCTGTCACCTGGTCTGTGGAAAGGGTAGTAATCCCAGCCCAGCTTCCGGAGGGTCAGCTGCATCGCACCCTGTGTTCCTGGAGGCGGAGCTTCATCTGTGTGTACAGGATAAATCACATGGGTATGTCAGTGTTATGATGATATACGTAGCTAACTGCCAACAAGATAAGTTTAGTTCCCTTCAAAACTTTCAACTTTGTCATTATTTAATCTCCATGTGGTTCCAAACCTGTACGACTTTCTTTTTTCCATTAAACAAAAAAAGACGGTATTTATTTGAATGTGCAAACTACTTTTTACCACACAGTTATTTATTCACCCTATGAAAATAGACTAGAGCACTTCTAACATGTCAGCGAAATTAAAAGCACTTATTAAGTGATGGTCATATTCCCTATATTCACTCTAAAGCCAAGCTTCTAAGCTTTAAAACTACACCTATTTTGTGTTGGTTAAGCAAGTGGTTGTTAAGTAACGTGATAACTTATTAGCACCCCCCACTTCAGATTTAAAGTCTCCCTGTGGTGTAAATCAAGTTTTTAAGTTTAATATGCTTTAAGACAAACCATGTGCAAATTCACGTCAACACCATTGCTGAGTATTTTTTCCTTAAAACTGCAGTCTTAAAAACACGGTTTGAAATCGCTGGTGTTTCTGATGTCACAAACTACCTTGTAACCAATCAGATCAACGTGAGCTGGTGTGAGTGAGTGGAGGCGGGGATCATTTGCATATTCATAGAACCGTGTATACTAAATGAGGCAAGGGTGTAGAGTTACATTCAAGCTATTTTTAAGGCACGACAAACGTTTTTTTCAAGGAAAAAACTTTTAAATATATACTTTTGGTGAACAAAGATTAGTTTTAAGGGATTAATTGATTGGTAACTTAAACCAATCTATTATGGAAATCTATGTAAATTGACATCCCTAGTTAAAAGGGAAGGGTCAACAGTGTAATTATAGATTAATAATTAGAAATTAATAACATGTGTGTTTACATGCCGGTATTTTTAAATATAAAGACAATGTTAAACATGTATGTACACAAAAAGTGCATTGTCTCAAATTATTAATTTAAATGTTTGTGTATAGTAGTTAAAAACACAATATAAAGTGGGTCCCAGTGAATTAATTACAAAATTTCATTTTCAATGACCTATTCCTTTCAAGTAACTGGGTAGAAATACAATTAATGGTGATCTGAATTCATTACCAGAATCTGAACAGCTGTCGTTGCAGATGTGCAGGTCGAGACGGGAGATGAAAGTGTGGTAGGATGATTCTTTAACATCATGGAGGTCGAAATACTGGGCCAGTGTGTCGGGAGTCCCGACCACTTCGGGTGGAGGAGGTTCAGTCCACAGAGGGTGGATCCCAGGAGAGGGAGGCGCAGTCTGGCGCACAAACACACAAAGACATAAACACACACTCCGGCACTGTCTGAGTCATTCACAGGGAGTGGCTGACGCAGGATGGGCTACACTCGGGATTGAATATCTTATAGACGGCTTTACACAACATTTACTTTGTTGAGCTGTTTTGTAATGACAATTGTGTTCAAAAGCCTCACTACAACCTTTGCCCCAAAACCTGAGGCAGTGCAGTATCGGGCAAAGGGTTTGCTTTTCTTTTTGATCTGAAAATCTGATGTGCCGATAAGAGTATCTCTTTAACCATTAAAGAGGCTTTCGCACCGGAGGAACCTTTTCATAGTTCTCGAACTATTGGCGGAAGTTCCCGGATTTCGGCGTGTTCGCACCGTAGGAACTGGGAACAATTTTAGTTTTAGGAACTCCTTTTGGAGGAACTAATTTAGCTCCTACTTCAAAGTCGGGTCTAAACCAGCACTATAGGAACTACCAGTGACGTTAGTGACGCTGACTGGCCGAACGCACGCGAAACACAGACACCGGCCATTTAAAAAAATAAATAAAGCAGTGTAAACACAGTTTATAGCCTATATATATTTACTCCAGAAACTAACTCTACGAACATAGAAAACAGTGATAGATGGGCCTCTTAACCTTTACGCTGAGGAGAAAATCCAACGCAACTTTGAGGGGACCAAGCCAAACATGATTATGATTATGTATTTCTGCTCAGCTAGCGACACTGGACATCAACCACACGCCATACGCTAATAACTTTTCACTACTGTCTACTTTCTATGATAACAGTTCTAATAACGTATTAGACTGGACTGTTAGATAGAGTGTAAACTAATGAACACAGAGAATGCGAGCACTGTTTGCTCAGGCGTTCTCAGCGCCGTCAAAATAAAAGTCACAACAACAAGCGCGGCTCACGTCACTTCAGAGTTCCTACTGACGGTGCGAATGCAACCAGGAAAACGTTCCTAAGGGAACCATTAGTTCTCGGGGAACCACCCTGGTGGCTAGTTCCTAGACCTACCCGGTGCGAAAGCCCCTTAAGTTGTCTTCATAACATTTTTGAGAGGAATTTAAAGGGTCCAGTGTGGCACCTGTAGTGTTTCAGCAGCCATGCTCTTCCTCTGCTGCGCGGACTTCTCCATGGCCTCACTCAGAGACTTGGCGTAGTGGATGATGGCCTTGAGCTGGGAGTCTGTCAGCACCCACAGCAGATCATCCAGTATGAAGAGCAGCTTAGAGGCCAAGACATTACAGTCCTTCACCTGAGACGAGGAGGGTAGCAACGTCAGCACAGAATACATGCCGTTCCCCTCTGATTAGGGCTGCAAGATATACTGACATGAAACCAAAATCATGATATAAGCTTAGTGTGATTATCACATCGCAAAGGCTGTGATTTAATTCAATAAATATACAATGATATAAAATGATTGTGATTTTAACGGTAAAAATGCTACAGTGAAAAACTGTCAAACATATTGTGAATGTGGCATATGATAACTCAAGTGGAGATTCTTCAAAAGTAAAAATATATATATTTTCTTTAAATTATCTTCGTTCTGATTCTAAAAATCATTCTAGAATGATAAATCTTTCCAAATAGAGCTATTCAAGTAAGCTTGGTCATCAAAAATAAATCATAAACCATACATATATCGAAGAGAAACAAAATATCACAACGTCAGTTTTTTTTTCTAATATCATTCAGCGCAATTTCTGATAATTATGATGATATAATCTTAGTTCCAGTATCCCAAAAGCAACACACCACTATAACATCAGCTGAAACAGATGATGCCCTGTCACACAATGTCAGACATCAAAATATCAAAAATGATATCAAATGAATGAAACTCATAATGGTCACAAAACTGGTCAATATCTGCCCGGCAGAATGGAAAACCATGCAAACTTTGCAATCAGGCAAAAAACTAGAGCTAGATTAAAATTTTCTCATGTGACTTTGGCAAACAAGTGATGAAGAGGGTTTTTCTGTGAAGAGGATTTGTAAATAAATATGAAAAGTGTACCCTGCGTTTGAGAGCGATGCGTATACGTCCTTGGTTGGTAATGAGGCGCAGTGGCGTGCTGCCCAGATCCTGCTCGTCACTCTCGATCGCATCGGCCTCAATGCGCAGACTCTGCCAGTTGATCTCCTTGAACGTCAGGACCTGCAGGACACCAGAGTATAAGCCATCACACTCGATGAAAAACACCCACACAGGCAAGTCATGTCACTAATGCAAGCTTGGAGAGCAATCATGGAGATTTTAATCTTTCCACATTGAAGTAGAGTTTAAAGACTGGTAATAGCTACCCGAGGGCATTGCCAAGATGGCAATCGAATGGACTTTCTTCAAAATAAAACCTTTTTCCTTTTAAAATCCGTCTTTGCTTTCTATTATTGTCATAACTTTCATTAGCCTGACGTCGTCATACTCAATTCTAGTCAGAATGTGAGTCTGATACTTCTCCATTGAGCTTTGATTATGGGGCGTGTTTCAACCGAACCAGGAAAAAAAAATCCTCTGCACTCAATTGGATAGACCTACAACCAATCAGAGCAACGGAGTAAGTGACGTATGTTTTTCATTCATGTTTCCGATCGCGGTTCTCTGTTCCTCTTTTAAAATGAATGCGCTGTCGATATCTTCTATAACAGACGCGATGGCGGAATCTACACATGATGTTTTATAAACAAATTTCAGGAGGAGCACATTCAAATAATCAATCCAATCAACCGTCTATCAGCATGAGAGGAAAGCATATATTTATTCACTCGGTCAACTCACCTAACATGACAGTTTTCAGCATCCCTGCACTCACTCTTGGCTTGTTCTTCCACAGCCAGGAATACGGGGGGAGTACTTTGGGTTCGGGCCGAATACCGAGCCCGAAGCCTCTCCTCAGACAGCACGCCAAATATGCATTTATTCTATCTGACTTATTTGTAAGCGTGAACTCGTGAAATCTCAATTCTTCAGCGGCAGTCATTTGAATTCAACCCAAGCGCTCGTTGATGACGTGGATGATGACGTTACCGTTGCTTATCTGTCCATCATCGTATAAAGCCCGCCCTGACAATTTGATTGGTCCGAACAATTTTTGTTCGGGCATAATAGCTCCTCAACGGAGCGAGTCCAGACCGAACTTCCCGACCAAAAAATATTGTGGGCGGGGTTCGGGCTGGCACCCAGGCTAAACTTTCATTGCACTTACATGTAAACTGTCATTGAATTACTGCCTAACCTATGTGCAAGATTTAAGAAAGGCTGTATTGCCTACAAGAGTAGTAGGGCTGCACAGTTTTTTCGTTGCGATATTTTGATTTTCAGCAATATATATTGCGATATGAAAAAATAGAGATTTTGACTATATGACTTTGGAAAATTAATCATTCTAGAATGATTGGGTTGATTTTGTAGGTGAGTGCATCTGCATAGAAAATAAAAAGAATAAGAAAAAGCACCAACCACTTACTTTGGGTACCAAACATCCTTTAAGGGATAGTTCATCCAAAAATATAACCGTTAAATATCGTTATTTAAAAATATATTTATATTTTTATAAAATATAAATAGATATGTTTTCCTTACTATGAAAGTCAATGGCTACCGTTAACTGTCTGGTTACCCACATTCTTCAAAATATCTTGTGTGTTCAGTAGAAGAAACTCATACATGTTTAAAACAACTTGAGGGTGAGTAAATTATGATTTTTGGGTGAACTATTACTTTAAAGGATTATCGATTTGGGAAAAACTTTAAATTTGAGTGTTCATGAACAGAGTTATGACTGTTATAATAGGCCACAATTTCACTGTTGTTGACCCATTCAAAAATACTATAAAATAATTATTATTATGATTATCATGAAAATAAAAATGGAAATATATTACTTTTGTAATAATACTATTGTAATGTAAAATAAAAATAATTGGGCATTTAACAAAAAAATATATATATTATGGTATAAATGTAAAATTCAAATTCAAATATTTTACATCTAAGTTTGTTTTCAACCATTAAAACCCTCATGCTTTTATTTTGGAGGTTCTATTTTATTCTATACAGGTTTATATATCTCATTTTAAATCTAGTGAAATAATGACGATATAAGCGACCCAAGAGCACATGCAGAGATGGGGTTTGTGTGAAGCATTAGATCATGAACACGTTTAACTCTTAAACCCACAGTGCATTTATATTTTTTTATTAAATTGCACACTTTGCGGTTTGATAATTGCAGCCAATGCGATTTAGATGTTATAAATTTTGATTTATGAACATTCTTATGTATTTACATATTGTGTATATACTGTAACAGTAGTTGAGAAAACTGTCAGACATGTGTATTATGAAAATGGTTACACTCTAGTTTACAGTGTACTAACCTAAGAAAGTACTGGTAATATAAGGTAACTACATGGGTTAAGGTTAGGTTCAGGGTTAGTTCCTAGTTATTACCCAGTTATTGTAAGGCAACTAACCCTCAACCAAATCCTAATCCTACCCTAACCCTATAGTAAGTACATGTAGTTGCTTAACATTACTCAGTACTTAAATATATAATCACACTGTAACAACGACACCTTAAAATAAAGTGTAACCTTAAAGTGCTACCAGGAAAATAGTGTCAGTTTTGATTTCATGATGGCTAAAAAAAGACACATTACAATCGGAGCATTTGGCTTTCTACACCACTGACTGTGCTCCAGTGGGCGGCGTAACCCTGAAGGGCGAGCAGAAGCACAGCTCTATATTAAGAAAGCAGGAGAGGTCATCTCTGAGTGTAACATCCATCTCACATCTAACTGCATTACGGCTCATTTAGAAGATCTGGCAACCTGAATACTCAGTCCATATATCAAAATGACTGGCCGGATTTCATTACCTAATGCTGGTCTGGAAAAGTAATTGAGAGGGGACTTCTAATGAGCATGTGCTTCAGTGAGTGGAGAAAAGCAAGTGAAAGAGGAACAAATGGAGGAGAAGTGAAGTGTAGAAACACTTTGATCTGACAGATGTTGATCTGTGCTGCTTTTGTCCCCTGTTAGATCATGTAACCAATGCTAGTTTTCTCCCTTATATGATTCACTTGCTCTTTAAAATGAAGAAGCTGACAGTTCATACTGAACGGTGTTTTAACCAGGGTAATCCCTTCTAATGCCACAAAAACCTAATGAGGACATTTTTTTGCACTTCTTCAAGATAAATGCGACAAAGGTGCTGCATAACCTCGGGTGCTTCTTCCAGCAGGTGTCGTACGTGTCAAACTGAGGGGTCAGCGTTGCAGGACAGCCCAACATGAACACCGTACACCCGTTTTTACTGTTGCATGGCTCTTTCACTGCCGTCTGTACTGTACCTCGCCTCTCTTAGGATGAGTAACGCGTGTGTGCCGAAGGTCGCTCTTCTGCCATTTGGGGTTGAGGCTGCAGCCCTGGAGCTGCCAGAGCTCGAAGGAGGCGTGAAACGCTCGGGCCTGGACTTTAATCGTGATGGAGTTGATGATCACAGACATTCCTTCCACAACCTTCTCAGCGAAGCCGTACTCACTGCAGAGACAGACCGCAAACATCCGTTAGACAGAACGATCAATCCAGTTACTGTTCACTAAAACCAAAACTTTTCAATAACTGAAATAAATTAAAAGAGTTAGATGAACAACTTAAAATGTAAAAAAAAAAATTTGCCTGGGAAACTAACTGAAATTAACACGTTTAAAGGTAGGGTAGGCAATTTCTGAGAGGCTAGCAATAGCAAGCTAGCTTTGAAAGCATAAAGCCAGGGACACACCAATGGTTTTTGAGCGTCGGCCGACATGGTTGTTCAGAGCCGTTGGCTTTAGTCGAACGGCGTCGGGTTTTTTTTTTTTGGGCCGATTCAGCATTTAGAATCGGCCATCGGTGAGAGAGAGTGCTCTGATTGGCTGTTCAGCTTAGCGAACAAGTCAGTGCATAAAAATAAAAGCAAAACAGCGAGCAAAGTCAAGACTGTACAGATGGAAGGATGTTCTGATGTTACGTCATCTTACTTGAGTGTTCCTGGGCGAATATTTTAATATTAGCATGAGCGGAGTGGAATAAAGAAAGTGATCAGCAGGATTGATACTCAAAACGATTAGCACGCGCTGCTTTGTTTACGGTGTGTGTATCTGCAGCCTGCAGTGTCAGTTTCCCTTTTTAAATGACGAATATAGATGAATATATATATGCAGAAATAGACAGTTGTCTCATTTACACGCAGGCACAGAACGCGCATGCTAGCTGACAGTCGGCTGTAGTTCTCTCTGTGTGTGTTCAAGTTGTCCCGAAATAGGCGAGACGCGAGGCGACAACACAGTCGTCTTTCATCAGCGCTAGTTCTTTGCCGTCGGTTTGGTGTGTCCCTACATTAAGATCCCACTCTCCCTTTTCAGAGCATCTCAAAGAAAGCCACGCCTCCTTCAAAACACATGAATACACACGGTAGAGGCAAAGCCACTAGATGACAAGCATGCAACCTTTAGCCAAAAAAAAACGTAGAGGCTAATGCTAACGCTGGTACGCAGGAAAGGAGAGCAGAGGCCGTTTTTTATGAATGGATGTCAATGGAGAAAATCTTCACTACACTGAATAAAATGCTTTTGTGAGGAAACACCTTAACATTTAAGTAATCGACAGCCTGTTCACTAATCTTCTAAATGTGTTACGCTAAACAATAATTTTTATTGGGAACGATATATCGATTTTTACTATGATAAAAAAGGTTAGATTTGAATTGTAATGACTATTATAACTGCATGTATGCATATGATATGACACTGATATTATGCATTTTAATGAATAAAGACAAAATGAATAATTTAACTATAAATATTGTGCTATATTGTATGTTGTTTAATTAAAATAAAACATGAAGTGCTGTGTCAACTGCTGTGTGCCTAATGATGATGATGAAACGATTTTTATTGAATGATGGTAAAAAAAAAAAGACAATTTTAATGAAACCCTATGAGTTTTAGAACATTCTGGCTGGAGGCTGATATTATAAAGAATATTCTAATGATATTCTGTTTCCTATAGATTTGGCTTGTGTCCCCACTTCATAGCTTATATGGGATCTAATTTATGGCCACCTTTTGAGGAATCATTTGTTTGTAGTACATTTGTGCGATATGTTTTACTCTGCCAATACTTGGCATTAAGAGTTTGAACAAATAACAGGTTTGATGCTTGACTTAGCAAGCGCCACTAATGAATCTAAATGCCACTGTGCATGATGGAGAGGACATCATAGGGAGCTTTCAACACTCCCTGTATGATTTGTAAACCTCTGTGCATTTGTATGCTAAAAGGAGGACGGCAGATCACTCTGACCTTTGGCCTGCAGTGATGGCTATTGGAGAAGGGCCGTTTGGGGGCCGCGGTTCTTCACAGGTTCTCATTTCAACCTCTACTTTATCCAGGAACTGCAAAAGGAGAGGAAACAGAATTCAGTGGGTCAGAACTTCTGATGTACTGTTAGTCACTTGTTTTATTATGATCTACACTTCTCAAGACATACATTATCTATAGAATATGGAAACGTGAATCTCCCTGAAATCTTCAGAGTGAAGTTTTAAGTAACACTAGCTAACTTTAACTAGTTAATCTAATGTATGGGATGTTGTAGTGGCATTGATGCACAAAATGGATTCAAAATCTGCATACAATATTTTCATTCCTGAGTCTGTTCCGAACACAAGCTTATAAAACAGTCTTAACTTAATATTTTTCAACTAAAACCACATTGTATCTGATTAATAACTTCTCATTAACATGTTGAAATGCAAAAATATCAACATTTTGAAGGTTATTACCATGTTATTACTACATTAACCACCTTTTTATTAATTATAAAATGAGAAATTCTTTGAAACTTCACATTTTACATGAACTAAAGAAAATCACTGCAATACATGAAAACCTTTTAAAAAAAACTAATTATATTTACTTTTTTCACTTTTAGACGTAAATGGTGATCAATTCATCCAGCAATGGTTCATCAATAGTTGTGCATATTCATGTTTATCAACAAAATTCAGACGCAAAAGTGTGTGAGATATGAAATATATTACAGAAGTAATTGAGACAAATTTAACTCATATATATTAAAAAAAGAAGTTTGCACAAGACAACATTACAGCCTCAGTTAATACCCAATTCAAAATGTTATTTTATGATTATATCTAAAAATAAAAAATAAAAAACATTTTTTATTTTGAAACAAAAGTTTGGAAACATTACTATTTTTAATGTTTTTGAAAGAAGTTTCTTCTGCTCATCAAGCCTGCATTTATTTGATCAGAAATACTGAAAAAAAAAAAAAAGTAATATTGTGATATATTATTACAATTTAAAATAATTGGTTTTCAATTTATTATACTTTAAATTATCATTTATTTCTGTGATGCAAAGCTGAATTTTCAGGATCATTACTCCAGTCTGTCACATGATCCTTTAGAAATCATTCTAATATGATGATTCATCATCAAAGTTGGAAACAGTTCTGCTGCTTAATATTTTTTCATAACCTGTGATACTTTTTTAGGATACTTTGATGAATAAAAAGTAAAAAAAAAATTAAAATAAAAAAAAAGAAGCAAATGTTTTAAAAATAGAAATCTTTTGTAACAACAATATACACTACTGGTCAGCAATTTGGGGTCAGTAATTTTTTTTCTTTCTTTTTTTGAAATAAATCAATACTTTTATTCAGCAAGGATGTGTTAAACTGATAAAAAAGTGATAGTAAAGAAGATTTATATTATTAGAAAATATTTTTTTTATTTTGAATAAATGCAGTTCTTTTTAAACTTTTATTCATCAAATATATTAGGCAGCAGAACTGTTTCCAACACTCATAATAAATCTGAATATTAGAATGATTTCTAAAGGATCATGTGACAGACTGGATGTCACATGTGACACTGAAGACTGGAGTAATGATGCAGAAAATTCAACTTTGCATCACAGGAATGGAAGTATATTCAAATAGAAAACTATTATTTTAAGTTGTAATAATATTTCATTTTCATAACATTTTTTTCTGTATTTTTGATCAAATAAACGCAGCCTTGATAAGCATTAGAGACTTCTTTCAAAAATATAAAAAAACGTAATGTTTCCAAACTTTTGACCTGTACTGTATATTGATAGTCTTTGCTCATTTGCAAAGTTTTTAGTAGGGGAACCAAATTATCTATGCATCTCATACAAGTCAAAATGGATCGGAATGCGGAATCGGATCATGAGTGTTAAAAAAAGCACAAAAAATCCCAGACTTATTCAACCTTATCATTTGCAATGACTTACAAGAGTAGTTCATTCATTCTCACATATTTTGCATTTGTTTTTGCTTCAAATCAACTGTTACGGTTTTGCCATTAATCTCTGATGTGATTGGTTTGTTTAAATTCTAAAACTGCTGAAACGCCAATGGAGAAATTAGCTGTAAATCAAGCCACTGAAAAAGTGTGCAGTCACTGTTGCACAGAACTCTATCTGACCTTCTCAGACGCTGTAACATCTGAGTGAAACACAGAAATAAAATAAAGGTACTTTTGCAGAAGTGAAAGGGGACTGGAGATCATGTGATAAGCATGGGGATGGCAGAATGTGACTGAGAAGCATGACGTAAGAGTGGAAACACACTCGGGGAGATTCTTACCAAACATATGGGACTGGTCTTCAGCTTCGTCCATTGTATCTGACATGGGGGGGAAAAAAAGACTACAGTTTAACTACAGTTCTCCAAGCTATAACGTTATTCATGACAGTATCCTCTCACATTAATGATGATTCCTCCACCCTACCCGTATAGCAGCCTTGTTGCAGTAGACGCGGGTGACGGCCAGCCAGGTGGGCAGATCCAGCATGTTCTGCAGGACCTCCTCATCCAGCTCCAGGTTGGACAGCTGACCCTCTCCCTTCAGTGTGCTCAGGTTGATCTTATCTGGGGAGAGGTTCTTAGTGAACCTACACAAGACCAAAGCACTGATTGGTTAGAGGGTTTAAGAGTTATGAGTCAATAAGGGTCCACCATAAATAAATGGTGTTTAAACCATGTACCAAATTCTTCAGAACTCATGTTTTACACCGTTTTCTAGAAGATTTGAACTTAAAGGGGTCCTATTATGCTTTTATACATGTAAAATTCTTTAAATTCTTTAAGGCCCTGATATACGGTGGCCGAGAGAGCTCAACGCGCTGCAACTGAAGAAAACACATGCAAATAGAAAAACACCCGCAAATTAAGAAAACATCTTCATCAGTTTCACAACACATGTGTGCTCCAAATACTCACAACACAACCAAATACAGAAACGCGCTGCAAAAGTTCACAACACAAACAAATACAAAAACGTGCTGCAAATAGGACAGAACACAACGGAAATGTTTCCGGGGAACCCAATAAGTGACGGACCCGACTGGGACGTGCTTACAGCTGTCTACTTTTATTATTATTTAATTTTTTTTGCAAAACATACAGAGATGACACGTTTATGACATACAACTTTGAATACAATATACAAAATGTATTTACAATATGTTCAATGTCATAAGAATACTAAAAAGAACAATGAGCTGAAGACTAAAATAAATAAAAAAAGAGAGAGAAAAAGAACATGAGGGAAAGACATTAATCTATACATCAGTTACGTTGTACACATTTTGTCATGTTATGTTAAAATAAGTTTCATAAGAAATGTTAGAATGCAGCTAGGGTCCAAATATGAGACGGCAAGTTTTAAAGTTGAGACACTCACACACAGATATAACGCATATTTTAAAAACTTTCTTGTATAAAATGTATATTTATTTGCAACCGTTATGTTAACAGCAATAATACTATATTTCTGGTAAGAACAGCTATTCAGCTGATGGACACGCACTGCGTTGTCATGGGAACATCCCAGGTGAAAATAATGAGGAAATTACGTTGTCTTGCGTTGCTCCCTTCATCAACATAATGGAACACAAGTGCCCCGCTCCCTCCAAAGTGCCCAATTCAAGGGCTCTGCCGTCTGCCCTTTTAAGAGAGTAGGGCATAGGTAAAGCTCACGAGCAATAAGCACGTCCCAGCCGGGTCCGTCACTTATTGGGTTCCCCGGAAACATTTCCGTTGTGTTCTGTTCTATTTGCAGCGCGTTTCTGTATTTGTTTGTGTTGTGAACTTTTGCAGCGCGTTTCTGTATTTGGTTGTGTTGTGAGTATTTGGAGCACACATGTGTTGTGAAACTGATGAAGATGTTTTCTTAATTTGCGGGTGTTTTTCTATTTGCATGTGTTTTCTTCAGTTGCAGCGCGTTGAGCTCTCTCGGCCACCGTACTGATATACTTAAAGTGAAATCGAAGAACTAACAGGTGTGACGTCATTTAGAAAAAAATCAGGCCAAAACGAAGTTCGCTTCAGGAGTTTGAAACAACAAAAACGAACTTCACCATGAGTATATCAGGGCCTTTAATGTGTAATGTTGCAAAGTAATAAAGCACAAAGTCCCTCCAGCGGGAGTTATTCTCTATATCAGTAACACTGTTGCTGAACTCCCTGAAACGCCTCCAGTGTAGTCTTGAGTTTTCTCCCGGGAACGAACACGTCACAATATTCCTCATTTAAATAATTCCTGTCCACTGCATACGTAAAATAAAGGGGCGGGGCCTGGTCGAGTTAGTAGTGTGTTGAAACTCACGGTTATGGTAAGGGGCGGGACATTTCTCAAACACACTTGAAGTGCTTGACCAATCACAACACACTGATCCAGCCGACCAATCAGAGCACATTGAGCTTTTCTGAAAGGCAGGAACTAAACAGAGCGATACTGACAGACTGGGAAGAGAGGAGCTGCAACAATGGAGAATATGAGACATTTTTTTTTAACATTCAGTGATGAAAACCTATTCTAGTAGAGTCCAAAAACAAAATCAAGACTTTGAAAGAGGGCATAAATTTCCCTTTTAATGACTTGAAAATGTCATACGGTGTAACCATCAAGTAAAAAGTAAAAAGTAATAATGTATTTTCCTTGCACCTGTTAAAAAACCCAATAATTTAAGAACAATTTTAAACAAGTATTTTAATGTATTTAACATAAAAAAATATATATTTTACAAATTAGTCAATGACAAATAAAGCTTAAATATATATATATATTTAAAAAAAAAAAATCTTTTCAAAATTGATGTAATGCATATTTGTCAGCAACAATGTGTTTAAACAAGTTTTAATTGTTAAATAACTCTTCAAAGTGTTGAATTATTTATTTTTTTACTTTTTTGGTCAGGTGGTATATATTTGCATATATATAACATAAAATTCATAACATAAAATTTTGCCATAGTATTTTATTTTATTTTTAATTTCTTATTATTAAGAAATCGTTTTAAATAGTTTCCTAAGTCAGTTCATTCATGTGGACGGTTGTGCCACCTGACATTTTGTGTGTTTAAGATACCAAAACATTAAATAACATTTATTATTTGAATGAACTGAAAATGAATTAAAACTAAATAAGTTATGCAAAATAAAGTGATACACGTCAATAATTTATCAAATTATTTTAAAAGGAAATAATGCAATAAGACAAAATAAATGCATGTCATGTCATTGACCCAAATGTAATAAATGATTAATTCACAAATAAATATTATTATGTTTATATTTATGTTATACATTATCTTTATGTCATCATTAGGAGAAAACGTAATAACCAATAACATTTCAGGTCATGGGAACATATAAAAGTCTTATTCTTTAAAAAAAAATCTTGCCATTTCCATTTCATTCCCCATTCGGTCACATTTGACGCGATCCTATTTTAAAGGAACTGATGTCTGAGCTGAAACCCCATCACAAAGACAGTCATTGACTAACTGTGGGTAATAAGATTACAACAGGCCTGCAGTAAGACTGCCTTAAGCCCACGGGAGCGTTTCTAACCCCTGCCCTCAAAACCTGCTGAGATCACAGACACAAGCACACAGAGCACATCTAACATTCACTGTACAGCACTGCGGTCACCAGCTTAAACAGTAAACACTTCCTAAGATGAAAACAGCACATTCACTACAAACGCAGAACACAGAGTGGCCGCTTCAAAACACTGAGGCGCTTCATGCATTTGAATGGGAAATCTCCATCTGTTCAAAGACTTCAAAGATTAACCTAGCCTTCAGAAGACCAAAGAGAGGGAAATTTACCACACCACTTCAGTCACATTCAACATGGTGCGATTAACCATATATGCTGCAGTACATGATTGTGATTCTCTGTGATGCTTTAATGTGTTATTGTTGATGACAATGAGAATTTAATTACATATTTTGCCGTATTCAATACTTCAGCAGTTTTCTAGCCGAGACTGAAAAAAAAGTGCAAATGAGAATTTTTGGCAGAAAATTTTTGATCACTGTAGAGTAAAGAGCAGCGTGAACATTCCTCAAAGCTTCTCCTTTTGTGTTTTACTGAAAAAAAGAAAATCATACAGGATTGTGTGACTGTTATTCCTCTGAGAAAGAGAGAAAATGAACTGAAACTAAAGCCAAACACATTTTTTTTTTTACTGAAATAAGGTATACAAAAATAACTTAAACTTATTTTAATACAGCTAGTGGCCAAGGTTTCTGTTTTCTATAACTTTTTATAACTTAATGTACTAAAATAACTAAAACTGAAATAATTTGTTCAAAGCTATACAGACATTTTAAAAAGAAAAAAATGAATAAAATCGACAAAAACAATAAAATTACTAAAACTAAAAAGAAAAAAGAAAAAGAGAAAAAAATATCAGTAAAACTATAATAATATCTCAAGGGTACTAAAGGTACGTTTACATGACAACAATGTAGTAAATACGGAAAATGTTTTTCTTTCGCATTTTCACATACAGACGACTGTTGTCAATCCGTGAAAACGACTAAAATCGCTGTATTATTCATGCCAGGCCAGTAGGTGGCGATGTCACTTTGTAAAGAAACACTACGCACCTATAGACTGAACACGATGATGTCACCGTTTTCACAAATGCACATTTCTGTAGTTTACAAGGAGACGATAAAGGTATAGTTTTGCAAAAACCTGCACTTTTGAAACCCGTTTTCAAAAGTTTGCTTGAACGGAGTTTAATTGAACGGCCAAAACAAATAAAAAGTTTTCCGTTTTTAGTTGAAAACAGAGTAGTGTAAATGTCCCCTAAAATAACACTGATAATAAATTAAATAAGAAGACGGGAAGACAGTGGAAGAGGTTGTAGAAGATGATGAAAGGGTTTTCTAGTCAGAGTGACCCGGTTGACATAAAGCAGAAAGAACAGAGAGGACTATGGGACAAACAACAGCCTGACGTCTGTAAACTCAGCATGTCTCTGCGGTCTCCAGGTGTGTTTATCTCATCCGTCGTCTTTCTCTATCTCTTCTTCTGAGAGGGTTAGTCACTTCAATGTAGGGCAGGGTGACAGCAAAAACATCAGTGTTTATGTATATGAACATATGTATATGCTCATCGTATTTCTGTACTCATATTTCTTAAAGGGATAGTTGACCCAAAAATAACATATACTTCTATGCTCCACATAACGTGAATGTTTATTAATGTAATCCAGACGTATACTGCATCCGCCATGTTGTCGTTATCATGTGATTTAGACTAGAGCATCAGTTGCGTCACTTCACTGCCATTCTTAAAGGGATACTTCAGGATTTAGCATTAAGCTTTGTATTAGTAGAAAACCTGTAGTATTTTCGAATTACCGTGCTTCCCTCCCTCATATCCCCCTGAGACGAGAGATTTATGTATTTTTATGTCTGGAAAAAATCCTCAGATGACGTAAAAATCGTCATTTTGCTTCATCGGAGGACTTTATTGCCAGAGGCTAAAGACTACAGCCAGTAGTAGGGGCCAGTAGTAGGGGCCTATGTTCTCAACCCGCCCATAGGGGGTGGGATCTCACTCACAGAATGTACACATAGTGTCAGCCATCTTTCTTTGGAAGCTAAGCTAGCAGGCTCTTGTTCTGTGGAGAAAGCTGAGTAGTAGGGGTTACCATCCTCTTTTTCCCGGACATGTCCGGCCGTCGAGATCGTTCAAAATGTCAGAGATTCGGCTTTTGCTTTCTGCAGTCGCCATTCATTGTTTACATGCACACCTTTTGTTTCAATCTAACTGAATTCATTCCGATTAGTGAATCTGAATGTAGTGTTTACATGAACGCTAAACAAGTGATCAGTTGATGTGCGTTTTAACATTGCTAAGAAAATTCCCGCTCCTCCGTGAGAGATACGAGACCTCAGTAATCACGCCACCGGCCTCTCATCGTTCTCCCGCGGCCCTCAGCCTCATCCTGCTCGCCACAGTAAACATGATGAATGGCGACTGTAGAACGCAAAAGCCGAATCCCAGACATTTTGGGCGATCTCGAAATCCCGGGCAGACTCACAGAGACTCACTAGTAGCTTAGCCTTGCTGTTTTCAACTGCGCGCTCTTACCGATAGGCGTGGCTTGGGAGTGGCCTCCTAGGGCAGCGAAGCAAGTGCATTCTGGGAGTTGTTGTCTTTCATCCACATGAGCCAAAAATACATTTTCTGGCTTTTCTCAGTCTAGAAAGCTCCAAATTCAAAAATAATTTCACATTTCTTCTACATAAATGACCCATTTTAAATACACATTCATCTTTCCAGAGGTGAAGTATCCCTTTAAATCCGGCTCCCGTGGCCTCATGGGATAGTAAAGTGACCATCGAATACACACTTCAGAATCTCACCGGAAATAGTACATCATCCGGGGGCTTTTTACCTACTGAATATCATGAATTCAGACACACTTCTTCTCAGTCAAAAACTGTTGTTCGCATACTATATACAGTATAAGGGAAATACGCAATTTCAGATGCAGCCCAGAAGTCTCATTTATAAAACTGTGCGTAGGAACCTTACTAAAAGTGTACGTGCGCCCGAAAGCCAAAAATGGCGTACGCAAAAAAATATTCAGACTTATAAAACCGTTCGTACGCCAGAACCTGCGCAGAATTCACTTAATAAATCCCAGTCAGCGGAAGATTGTGCGTACATGCGTCTCCACCCCGAAATAACCATATATGGAGCTTACAACGCCTAGTTTTACTATGCAGATCCTCATCTGCATATCATTTGCATATGATTATTCATCCACGTGATAACGTTTAACGGTACAAGACACATTACATTAATAAAAATCATGTAGTTGCCTATCCTTGCCTTGTTTTTGAATACATAAATCAAATAGTGTCAAATACATTTCAGAGAAAGTTTTTCTCAGTCTTTTCCACTGGCCGAATTGTATTTTTAATTGATTTATATTTTTTATGGAAACAGATGGGCCTTGGGCATTATTTGCACGAAACTATTTTCTCAGACAATCTGGTATTATCATGATAAGCAATTATCTCTGTGGTTAAAACATTAAAACACAGCACGCCACAGGAAAAGTGTTCAAAAACATCGCATCCACAACAAATATTTCTATTGACTGTGTAAAAATGTGTAACTCTCACTAATGATTTCATGTTTGAGTGTGTAACTCCATTAATTTGAATGGCATATTTAATCTAAATGTTTATACCAGAAGTAAAACATAGTTTAAATCATTATTTTATTTATTTAAACTGTTATTTGCGCCAGTTTCACTAAACGGCCCAACGCGCTCGCTGGCGCGGACATTTAAGAAGGGATGGATATTTGCTTCAAGTGACAGGCTTGGTGAGTGAAATTATATTTTGTTTTATCTTTCTGTATATGTTTAATTTTCTTTAGATTTTCTGTCTAAAAGTGACCAAAAAGACATTTAACTCCAGCTCACCATCGGTGTCGCCAAACTGCTCCATCTCCAAAACGTTCGTACGCATGGGTCAGAGTTTGCGTGCAGGTGCGCAAATTTTCCCGTCAAGTTTGTTTTTATAAATCACAACTTGTGCGTCGGAAGTGGCGTACGCCTCTTTCAGGGCCTGTTTTGTGCGTACACAACGGTTATAAATGAGGCCCCAGGGCAGTAGAGCAAAAAGTACTCAGATCATGACCTACTACTTGGACACCGGGAGATGATTTATAAATGGCACTGAAGCAACGCAACTAATGCTGGTAGATCACATGATAATGGCCTCGTTTACACTGTCAGTGAAATGTGACCCAATTCCGATTTTTTGCTCATATGTGACACAGATCGTTGTTCTATGACTGTGTAAACAGGGAAAAAAACGCATGCATTCGGATATTTCGAGATCGGTTTCAGGCCTCGCTCATATGTGGAAATAAATCAGATGTAAATCAGATGTGTGCCAATGCGACTGTCATGTAAACAGGCTGATCGGATTTTCTGAGGCATTAGGCAACGTCTCCACGGTTTAATGACGAGAGAAACCGCGACGTGCATCTGCATCTGCGAAACGTTGTGTCGTCGTAGGAGAGGAATGTGGACAAACGTTGACACAACATATCAAAGGTTGGCTTGCTCATCCAAAAATTTCGGACCCACTGCTCCTCGTTAAAGCCCGCCACAATATGCTCCCAGCCTCCCACCAGTCCTGAGAGCTCTCTCGCACACAATAACTGAAGTATATGCGCAATGATGCAATGATGATGGCCCTTTTCGTCCTCCTCCGCCTTTAAAATCATGGTGATGTTTGGCAAACTTCGCATATATCGCAGAGCTAGCATCAAGCATATTTCTCGTTCGTCCATACAATAACCCCCTTTAAGCATGCACGATGTTTCAGATAGTATGGCAAGTGTGAACACATGAATCGGATATGGGTCACAATTGAAAGAACGTGTAAACGGACGGTCCAAAATAATCGGATATAGGCAACAAATCAGAATTGGGCATCAAGACCTGCAGTGTAAACGAGGCCAATGACAACAAGGCGGATGTAGTACGTCTGGATTACATACATACTACACACTATACTATATAGGACATAGAACAATATAACTTTTTAGTGGTCGCAAAGTAATTACGTACTCAAAATAAGTACCTACTCAAGAGAGTATGCGATTTCGGACGTAGCCCAGAAAATATAATAATACACCCAACAAAAAGTACACTTGAGGGCAGATTTGCTAAGCTTGCTCACTCCAGTGCAAACCTTCTTTTGGCGTTAAAAACAATACTGTTAGGATTCACTAAAGACAAGTACGGAAGAGGATTAGGGCCAAGCAATAATAAAAAAATAAAACCATCTCGAGATTAAAGTCACTATAATGCGAGATTAAACTCCTTAAATTTTGAGAAAAAAAGTCGAAATACAATCTTGAGAATAAACTCATTAAATATCAAGAATAAAGTCGTTGTGTTTCGAGAAAAAACTCCTTAAATTTCGAGAAAAAAGTCTAAATACAGTCTTGAGAATAAACTCATTACATTTCGAGAATAAAGTCGTTGTGTTTCGAGAAAAAACTCGTTAAATTTCGAGAAAAAAACTCGAAATACAATCTTGAGAATAAACTCATTCAATTTCGAGAATAAAGTCGTGTTTCGAGAAAAAAACTCGAAATAATCGTGAGAATAAACTCATTAAATTTCTAGAATAAAGTTGTTGTGTTTCGAGAAAAAAAGTCGAAATGAAATATAGAGAATAACGCATTCGATCAGTGTTCATTATAGCCTACTGATAGAGGACATGGCAGAGTTCGATCACTTGGTCAAGCTATATTTTAGACTTTCTTTCAGTAACAATGAATAGAACATTCTTAGGTCTAGGTCGGCTAGGTCTTTTTAGAAGAAAAAATCAGTCCAATTTGCGTGATGTACTCGCTTTTGTCCAACATGAAATTCATCGAGGTTTCGTGGTTTCCCAGGATAACATAAGACACATTATTAAACTTGTTGATCCTCAAGGTGTGGAATTTCGACGAAGGAGACGCTTGCGAAGACGCCAGTACATTTGCGCTGGCCCAAATGCATTCTGGCATTTGTACAGCTATGATAAATTAAAACTGTAAGGCATTGCCATTAATGGCTGTATAGATGGTCGTTACATTCTGTGGATGGAGGCGTACACAACCAACAACGATTAATAATGCGTTTTATGGTATCCTGGGAAACCAGAAACCTCGATGAGGTTGATATCAGTAGGCTATGAACACTGATCGAATGCGTTATTCTCTACATTTCATTTTGACTTTATTCTCGAAATTTAATGAGTTTATTCTCACGATTATTTGGGTTTTTTTCTCGAAATTTAACGAGTTTTTTTCTCGAAACACGACTTTATTCTCTAAATTTAATGAGTTTATTCTCAAGATTGTATTTCGAGTTTTTTTTCTCGCAATTTAACGAGTTTTTTCTCGAAACACAACGACTTTATTCTCAAAATGTAATGAGTTTATTCTCAAGATTGTATTTCGAGTTTTTTCTTGAAATTTAACGAGTTTTTTTCTCGAAACACAACGACTTTATTCTCGAAATGTAATGAGTTTATTCTCAAGATTGTATTTCGACTTTTTTTCTCGAAATTTAACGAGTTTAATCTCGCATTATAATGACTTTAATCTCGAGATGGTTTTATTTTTTTATTATTGCTTGGCCCTAATCCTCTTCCGTAGACAAGCAAAAGACGCAATGGGATGAGAGCATTTATCATGGTGATTTACTAAGGTTTGCGTTTGTCAATTTACTGGTATTTGCGCCATTATTTACTACCCCAAGAAAAGCATGTCTTAATTCCAGATGCTAATTTGCGCTGCTCTTGGTAGATTGTGTTGGTCATTATGGGAATGATCCGGTTGCGTCTGTGTTCTTTCATTTGCGCAAAACTTTCCACTCCCATCGGCACTTTTATGGGATTGATCTCTTACGCTAATTTGACACGTTTAGTAAATCTGGCCCTTGAATGGGTAAGAGGGCTGGATCTGGTCGTATCTCCTCACACCATCATTATCCATTCCTCTTTTCTTACGCTCCTGTAGTTTCCCCCGTTCCTCTCCCACAGACCTTAACAAACTACTAACTACTAACATGTCAGGCTGACGACCGTAGACGAGTTCAGCGTTCTGTGAAGAGACCACAGCTACACATCACGCAAGCCTAGATTATAAATACTCCTTTCACTAAATCCTTCCTTCTCAGAAAAAAAATAAAAGAAAAAAATCATGCATACTTGATGACAAAAAGCCTTCTGATAAAAGGACAGTTTCTGTGCGACAACAGCATCAACGCCTCTGGGTGTAATGGTTAAATGGTATGTAATGGTTTCCTTCCTTTGTTGACACTTCAAACTGGGCGAGGGCTTCTTTTTTCAATAGTCAATAGCCTTTACTTTATGACACAATCACAAGCCAAGACTTGCTGGCATTAGAGGGAGAGACGTTCTCATTCTAGAGAGATTTGATTGGACCCCTGAGTGCAAGACGAGTCATCAATATTCATCAATGTTTTTTCAGTTTTCCAGGAAGATTAAGACTGTACATTTTAAATGTGTATAACAGCTTGAAGCTGACTTTGTTCATGGGGTTCATGGCCTGATAACCATAAGGTTGCTGGGTTCAATCCCCAGATAGAGCGAGTCACAAGCTATCGCCTGGCCAAGGCACTTAACCCCAGGTTACTCCAGCAGGATTGTCCTGGATATCCATATCACTTAGCAGATGAACAAGCAGATTCAATCTACTTCAGTAGTCTTGGCTGTGTTTTTTCCCAGTCACACACTAATTAAACTGCAAAACAACAGCCGGGACAGAAAAGAAAAGAAGAGATTTGTACAAATGTAAGTGGCGCATGTCTGTGCAACTCACCAACACGATGATCAAGGTGTTCTGGACAGTTACGTGATATTCTGGTGTCCAGCCCTTGTATTAAGATTAAAAATCAATAATCAAAAATATATATTTATTTTGGTTTTTATGATATATGCGGTTCAAACTGACCCAGAAACATCATAATCGTAATAGAAATTATTATATATAACAAGTTGAAATCACTAAAGCGGGGGCCCCTAGAATCGTCACCACCTTTTGCCCCGCTAGCGGCGGTTTATGACCCTAAATTAGAAAAATTTACAAAACTTCAGGAAAAGTATCATCGGTTCATTTCCAACCATTCAAAAATCTAAAGGGTCAAATTGACCCACAACCCAATACAAGAGCTAGCCTAGATATGGCCCTTCTAATGTACATCTAATGCATGTATTGTATTTTCTTCAAGCCAAAAATCATAAGTCTGATCAAGTAAGGCCAATTCACACCAAGAATAATAACTATAACGATAACTATATTAGCATCCACACACCAGCAGACAATATCATTCTGATTATTATGATATAATAAAAATCTCACGTCATCCTTCATTTGAAGAATCATTTATGTTTGTAGCATAAAAGTTTTGTAATGTCAACATTTAATATATAGTGGTAGAGGTCTGCTGAAATCCCTACCCCTCAGTATGAGCACTAGTAGTGATGCTAGTCTTAATAAACACTACTAAAGAGAAGGTCCGGGAGTGTGCGCACGTCAAACAAGCATAACAAGCAAGGAGAGGCCGAGCTGAATGAGGGAGAGCTGGCAGAGCTTCAGCTGAGACTCAGAACAGCAGGAACTAGCATGTGCTTTAACACCCACAGAGAGCCTGCTGGGAAATAACAGCCCAAACACTACAAGGACTTGATGTAGAAATTATGTAGAACTGTCTTCCTCATTCTTTGGTGTTTCTCTATGCCAGAATATCGTCATTATATAAGATTTTTATTCAAAATACTATAGTATAGGGGTGTAACGGTACATGTATTGGTACCGAACCTAGGGCTGGGTCGATATATCAGATGACATTGTTATGTTATTGTAATGTTATGGACGTATCGCCTGTGATAATTAATGCGATATGGCTCAGCTTGTCAGTGAACTACGGCTCTGTGTAGTAAATGCCGCTCCATCTGAAAGCAGGTGATGGCGATTTACTACTAATCAAGGAACCGGCTTTACTGACGAGATGCGCATAACAATGTCATGCGATATATCGCCCTGCTCTACTCCAGTCCAGAAGGGGGCGCTCACGGTAATGCAACACTGTTGAGCAGCAGAAGAAGAGACGATCTACGCACCGACCCAAAGCAAGAGTTCGGACGTCACGCAAGAGCTTGCTTGTAGCCGATACGCTGAGTTTAGATTAAAGGGGTGGTTGAATATGATTTCACTTTTCTAACTTTAGTTAGTGTGTAATGTTGCTGTTTGAGCATAAACAACATCTGCAAAGTTACAATGCTCGAAGTTCAAAACAAAGGGAGATATTTGCTTTTAAAGAAATAGCTTTTTAAGGACTACAACAAACGGCTGGTAGGAACTACACAACATTCCTCTAGGGTTAGTGACATCACTAACCCTAAAATTTACATAAACCCCGCCCCCAGAACACGATTTATAGATTATCAAGACAGAATATGCTAATCAATGACTAGAAGATAACTACACATAAGCTACATAAATTCACCAACTAACCGTTCAGAAATGTTGTCTACATGTTGTCACTTCTTCTCAAGTCTCTCCATCATTGTCTGACTTCGGTTTGAACATAAAAGGCTAAACGTTTTTGAAATTTCCAGTGCATGTGAGTGTGAGGTAAAAGGACACGAGCTCTTGAAGCTCCGCCCTCTGTGCCGGGAGCAGCAGCTCATTTGCATTTAAAGGGACAGACACAAAAACAGTGCGTTTTTGCTCAGTCTCAAAAAGTGACAACTTTAACATGCTGTATAAAAATATCTGTGGGGTATTTTGAGCTAAAACTTCACACACACACTCATCAAAGACTTATTTTACGTCTTATGAAAAGGGCATCATACCACCCCCTTTAATATTTGTGACGCGCTCCACAAACTTCACGGAAAGGAAACCGGGACGGCAGAAAGTGGCATCCTGAATCGAATGTCTTGCTCTTCTCTGTATCTGTCTCTGTCTCACTCCAATCCAGTGATGAAATATACGTGTCCTGGAAACGGGAAGCCTCAGGTGTCTCTTCACTCGCTGTTTCCTCGAGGAAGAGTGAAGTAGGTTCGGATTGTAGATGGCTCTTTTTCTCGCTCAACTTTCTGTGATTTCTTGAAAAAGCGTAATATTGAACTTTGTGCATCCGCCATTGTCACGAAAGTTAATGAACTCTCACGCGCAAAGACAATGACAGCGTATATATGCAAGAGTGCATTGTTTCCCGCTTAGTGTTTAATACACTAAAGGAGGATGTACTGTGGCAACTTCCTCAGGAGAGACGACTGTAAGTTGCTCTACTGTCTGTTCAAAATAAATGAAAAGAAACCTAGCATTGTGGACTAGTCGCTTTCCTTGCTGTACCGAACTCATATCGAACCGTGACCTAAAACCGAGGTACGTACCGGACCGTGTCTCCTGTGTACCGTTACACCCCTAACTATCAATGATTATAAAGTAGCACTGCCCACAAATAAGACATATTCCTGGACCTGCATCTCCTGCTAGTTCACAAAACTTCTGTCAAACAAATATACCATCAACAACCCCCTTAAATCAAAAGGAAATGTCTGGAATTGGATTGGTAGGATGTGCTTGATATTAATAATGCTCCAGGACGAGTAACATCTTTAACTCTCGGGAGTCACCTGAGGTTCAGAGCCTGAATCAAGGTCACGGTGGTGATTTTACTGATCAGACTAAATCAATAAACACCAAAGGCATGAAGAGTTAAAATCACTGTTGAATAAACCTTTTTATTTCTGCTTAAACTATTGGTATATCACATAAACATGCTGATTATGGAGTTTTCCCCAAGCCTAAAATGTTTAATATGCTACTACTCTGTCACAGGCCCAGTGTGTGTGTATGTGTGTTTGTGTGTGTGTAGGTCAGTTGTGTTGTTTCAACATAACGTTGTGTTGTTTCAGCATAACACCAGCATAGATGCTGCAATCTATTATCATGTCACCTAACTGACCACAAATATACATTTATATTAATTTTAAATATATAAACTACAGGGACTGCTACACACTGAGCGTATGTCTGTGTTTGTTTATTAGCGGTGTGACTGTGTGAGTCCCGTGAAAACACTGACACTGATGAATCATCAAATGACACCCAAACAGCATATTACCTGGACAGATGCTTCAGGATCTGCTTTTTAATGATTCCGGCCATCCCGTCAGACTGGCTACCTCTCCAGCATCTTCAGAAATCTTTTGCTGACACACACACACTCACGCAGACGCAGACACACACACAAACACACACTCACACCCCGCTCACGACTGACACCGCTGCTGCTCCAGCGCAGACTCTGCCAATCAGAATCGCCGCAACGACTGCGTGTCAAAATAAAAGTCCTTACTGAGAAGAGACTCAACCACTAGAGGGCCTCAGCAAACTAAAGAAGGGGCCTCAAGATGATTTTTTTTTAATTTATTTATTTTTATAAAAATAAAAATAAAGACAAGCATTAAAGTAAGAACTAAAACAACTGAGATATTTATTTTATGAATTCACCCCTCAACATCTATCTTTTTTTCCTTTGAACAATTATAAAAGTGTTATTTCTAGACATGGAAAAGTCGTATAAATTAATAAAACAGTATAAATCCTTGGATATCTTTGTGCATTTTTATGCATAATTATATATTTTTTAATTATGTTTTTCATATTTTATAATTATAAATATTTATGATTTTTTTTAACTCTATTATATTTTAGCAGATAGAAATTGTGAGTAAAAAATCATTTTAATGGGCCCTTGAAGTCAAAAGATTTGAGAATCATCTTACTAAACTAAATACGATATCTGGAGACAATATAATATATCACATTGTTAATGATACAGCATGCTGCATTAAAACTGCATTTTAAGCGAGTTCCAAAAAGTGGCCTGTATATAAAATTATAACGAAATAAATGTTAAAGTTTAAAGAACAGTAACTGCAATTATAATGATAATAATAATATTAATAAATAATACGGTTCCATCATTACCATACATTAATGAATTGCTAATGTATGTTGTCTTTTATTCCCATTCTGAAGAAAATGACTGAAGCTTCTCATAGTTTTATAATAGATCATGCCAACATGTATTTACTTAAAATTGGTTTACTCCAGACAGTGTTACGTATAGTGTTGTTTTAAACTAAACACCTGTGAATCAACAAAAAGCATTCAAAGTACACATATATAATATATCAGTTCTATCAGATAACAACAGTAAAACAAATAAATTCATCTCTTTTACAATCTCTATCATGGCTATTATATTACTCATTTTTTGTTGTAACTACAGTAATTTTAAGAAAAATATTTATTTTTATGATTCAGATTAGTTTTATATAGTGTAAAATCACTTCACAAAATCAATCAGGTAAGCGATGAGCTTTTATTTTGAATTTCGTGAACATGTTTTGAGAGGAACAAAATAGTTTTGATCCTGGCTTCACGCTTCCTGATTTCCATAAACACGCTAATATTTCTAATATTCAGTTCTCGTTGTTTTCTTTTAGCTGATTGTGTATTGATGTACTGTTTAGAAACTAACAGAGGAGGTATGTATGTTACGTGCCCTTTGTGTCTGCGAAAAGCACATTAGTACTTTTAGAAAGGGAGATGATACTGCATTTGATATAAACTAACAGGTATGAGCTCCATAAAGACAAGCTAAACAAATATATTAAATAACAACATATAAAGTCTGACAGCTGTCATCTTCTTCTGGTCTTTAGATTTTTGCTGGTCTTTTACTGTACTGTCAGGCTGGTTCCAGTTGTGGTTGATTCTGATTCTGATTCTGATTATTAATTGTTATGGTGGGGTTGAGTTAGTTTTGTGTTACTTTACTGCCAGACTGACACTTATTATAATTGATGATATTTGTTAGCATTAGGCACAAACCAAAATACATCATTAGAGAATAATTACATTACTGCACAACACAACACCAGCATGTTTATAGGGAATCAGAAATGATATTAAGTTTGTTCAGACTGTGTTCCTCTGCTTCTCTTTGGCAGGCGCCTGAAGAACCCACAATGCCTTATTTTGGCTCGGAGGAGACGGTGAAAGAGCTCAAGCGAGCTCTGGCCAATCCCCACGTCCAAGCAGACCGCCTCCGCTACAAAAACTACATCACCAAAGTCATCAGGTCCGTCAAGTGCTCATCTGCCTTTTCTGATGAAGAGAGGACTTTCAGAAGCACCAAGCAATGGAAAACCTGGAAATATCAGAATCAAATTATATTTATTTAAAATTAAAATGTAGAGTTTTCCGGCCTGGAATACTTCTGGAAATTAATAAAATCTTAAAAATCATGGAAATATCTATACATATTTCTAGTTGTGCTCAGCTCGTAAATAATTCATCAGCTAGATATTGCTTGTGTAGTAGAGTATTAACTTTTGAGTCGGTTCTGAATTAATCAGTTTAACTGGTTTTCAAATCATTTTGAATGATTTATTAGCATATGACATATCAATGATTTCTTATCCAGTAGTTATTATCCATCAATCACACATGACTGGAAAAGTCAAAAAGTGTGGGCATTCATATAGTTAAAAATATCATGAAGTAATCTTGAATATTCTAAGCCTTCTGAAGAATATATACAAATATATTACATGAGAAACAGAACAACATTTATGTCATTGTTCATTATGCGTCTCGATTTCCACCTTAACCCTTATCATTAGTTAGGCTACGTCTACACTAATCCGGATACATTTGAAAACGCATTTGTTTCTCCTGCGAAAACTGAGCTTTTTGAAGACACTATCCCAAGTGGATGAATTAAAAAAATTGTTTTATTTATTATGTTTTAAGCATGCACAGCAATTGTGATGTGAAAAGCTCGAAAATGCTAGTGTGGACTGAGCATTTTGAAATGAAAATAATTAATGTAGATATATCCTGAGACACAACTTCATAAATGATATGATTTCACAAATCATATGATTTCAAAAAATCATAAAGAGATTTCTCAGGCTGTTGTTTGTTTCTTTGTAGGTACATGACACAGGGTCTGGATGTCTCTGCTTTATTTATGGACATGGTAAAAGCCAGTGCCACGGTCGATATTGTTCAGAAGAAGCTGGTATATCTGTACATGTGCACCTATGCCAGTGACAAACCTGACCTGGCGCTACTGGCAATCAACACCCTCCGTAAGGATTGCGCTGATCCCAATCCGATGGTGCGAGGGTTGGCCCTAAGGAACATGTGCAACTTCAGGTTTGTATGTCTGGCATCATTTGTTTTAGACCCAGAATATCAAGCCATCACCTAGTAACCTCCTAACAACCACCCAGAACACCACAACAACAGCTAAGCAAGGCTGCAGCAATGATCCAGAACACTGCAACAATTAGCCTTGCAACACCCTAGCCTAGCAACTATCCAGGACACCTAAGCAATCACTTAGCAACACCCTAGCAACCACACAAACACTGCAACAAAATCTTAGCAACACCCTAAAAAGCAACACCCTAGCAACCATCCAGGACGCTTTAGCAATCATTTAGCAACATCCTAGCTACCACTCAAACAATGCAACAACATCTTGGCAACACCCTAGCAACTATCCAGGACACCTAAGCAATCACTTAGCAACACCCTAGCAACCACACAAACACTGCAACAAAATCTTAGCAACACCCTAAAAAGCAACACCCTAGCAACCATCCAGGACGCTTTAGCAATCATTTAGCAACAACCTAGCTACCACTCAAACAATGCAACAACATCTTGGCAACACCCTAGCAACTATCCAGGACACCTAAGCAATCACTTAGCAACACCCTAGCAACCACACAAACACTGCAACAAAATCTTAGCAACACCCTAAAAGCAACACCCTAGCAACCATCCAGGACGCTTTAGCAATCATTTAGCAACATCCTAGCTACCACTCAAACAATGCAACAACATCTTGGCAACACCCTAACAACACTAAAGTAATCACTTAGCAACACCTTAGCAACTACCCAAACATCGCAACACCCTAACAAGAAACATACTATCAACCACACATGACACCCTATCAATCACTTAGTAGCCAACAAAACACCACAACAACATCTTAGCAACACCCTAGCACCAACACAAGACACCCTATCAATCACTTAGTAACACCCCAGCAACCATCCGAACACTGAAACAGCATCATAGCAATACCCTAATAAGAAACACCCTAGAAACCTCCCAGGACACCATGACAACATCCAAGAGATGCTCCAGCAATGACACAGAACACCACAACAATCGGCCTTACCACTCAGGACACCTTGGAAATCACTTAGCAATCACCTAGCACCCTCCCAGAACACTGCAATAGCCTAGCAACACCCTAGCAACCACCCAGGACACCGTAGCAATCACAACCTATTGACCTTTCAAAACAACAGCCTAGCAACACCCTAACAACAAACTCTCTGAAAACCACACCCATAACACTGGCATCAAAATCACAGTAAGGCACAGTCTAAAGTGGAATATTTCTGGAATAAATCCTAACATACTGTATTATGATTAATTGGCTTGTTTTTCAGAATGCCAGGTATGCCAGAGTACATAGAGCAGCCCATTGTTGCAGGTCTGCGAGACAAGGCCAGTTACGTAAGGAGAGTCGCTGTGCTTGGATGTGCCAAACTGCACAGTCTACAGCCCTACACAGACATGGGTACAAGTCTCCGTTTATCTGAATTTAAACAGTTGATAAGAAATTTGCTAAACATAATGTGATATTAACTGTTGCTATCTTATTTTATTTTGGTTAATAATGTGCATGGATGCACATGAATACATGAGCTGGATGATTTGGGTCACACTGTTCCCTTAAAGGAATGTTTTAAGTGCAGCGTCTGTGACGAATAACAGCATGTCACACACACTTAACTGAACAGAACATTCCCTCAGCATCACATACTTGTAGATAACATGTTGGACAGGGCTCCAGACTGACCTAATGGTGGCGTTTTGCAAACTTTTTTCCCTGCCGGTGCAACTAAACTTTGTTAGAGGTCACGTTAGTGCGACCACCACGTTTGCCCAACTGATAAGAGCTGCCTTTTATGTTGCATATGAGAAACGGCAAATTAAACAAAAGTGAAAGGAAACCGCGCTACTCGATTGAGCTCGGACCGCTACAACACAGCGGTGTTAATTCACCACAGAATTAACAACATTGCAGTGAGATCTATTGAGAAGCATTCAATTTTGCCGCATAATTCTCTGTTATAAACCACAGATATCAGATCAAACAGGGCTGACACAGGAGTAACATTGTAACAAGTTATAGAAGGCTTTTCAGTCCACAAATCACCAACATTCATGCTAACTGTAACCATGGTATTGTGGCAGAAATAGTCGAATGTTGTTGTTTTTGTACATTATTCATCTCAAGGTTCGTACAACCTTTTAAGAGTGGAAGTCAAGCATTTTTCAAGTGCTTCACACTTTTTTCCAGCACTTCAGAGCTCTAAATATTATCCAATTTTCCAATCCAATATTCCAATATTATCCAATCCAAAATATTAGCCAAATTATTTTTTAATGTGATGGTTTGAAAAACGTTTAAACCCAAAACTTAGTGGCAAACAAACACTTTTATTAAAGGAGTCATAACCTAGTATTACATTGGATACCTACTGCTGTATTATAGTCTTTCAGGCCCTTCTAAAAAAGAAAAGTGGAAAAAAAATAAACACAGACCTACTTTTACCCTTATTTCTGAAGGCATTATTGTCTCGCGAGATCAATGCGATGTTTTGGCTGTCGTGGACGCTCTATATGGCTCTGCACGCCAGTTGAAAGGGTTGTTGGGACAGCGTCATTAAAAATTAATTTCATCCACTGGTCCCTGATAGTTTCGTCCGATTTTGGGAGATAAAACACATTTACATGTTTTTTATGGCAATCAACCACAGAGCAAGTCCGGTGTGCACTCGGTTTCTCCATCTTTCTCGACTGAACTGAATATGAGGGGGAGAGGGGAAGGGGGGCTTCCTGCTGCGGTGTCCATATATGGTATATCCTACTACCTCATGACGTCAAGAGGGAGCTGAAATCAAAATCTCGTATTTGAGTGCGCGTGCACGCGCGCTGGTTTATTTACCCTGAGGTAAACAAACGCTTCACTTTTAAATATCGGCTTCCCGGCCAGTGTATAATCGTTAGTCGATCATAACATACATTGATTCTCGTGGAAAAGTGAAAATTGCAGGTTATGACTCCTTTAAAAAATAAAAGACAAAAAAAATTTACCACTATAACCAGTAGATGGCAGCAGAGGAGCACTAATTTACTTAATAGCCATTTCCGCTCCCTAGTATATGGAAAAATTTAGGATATCATAAAGTCTCATAAAAAACAAAAACTTTTCTTCCAATTTTGACTGAATTACAAAGAAAACAAGTATAGAGCGCTCGTTTTATAATCACTGAAGCTGTCGGTCAGTTCACTGTGATACTACACAAGAACATTTAATGAGAGTAGAATATTTCAATTTTTTCCTATAAAAATGTGGGTATTGCACGTTACTGTTGTTAATAAAAGTTAATTTTATCTGCGTCTCAACTCAAGCTCTGTGCTTCACTGTCAAATGTGCATTTCCAAGAAATAAACATGTAATATTATTTATTAGTAACTGCACTTACTAATGGAAAACAATAGTAATTTTATGATTAAATTACCTTTATGTTTAAGCCTCTCAGGTGCTCAGGTGACTTAGTGGCACCGGTGCCACTGCTCTCAAATGTTAGTCTGGAGTCCTGTTGGATCATCAAAAACAGGCCAAAACTAGGAAATCCCAATTTGTTTATCACCATGATACTAAACAGCAGTACAATACTGTGGTATTCCCTGTCTTTTCTAAAGGTTCAGTGTGTTTATAGCCTCAAGGGCTTTGAATAGCCTTTCTATAAGGGTCCAGTTTATGTCTTTTACATGATGAATGTACAGTAGAGCATCTGAATGAAGTCTCTTTGTATATAAGTGTCTGCTAAATGAATACATTGTGTCCTTTAGATGGCAGTATAGTGAACGAGCTGTATGCTCTTCTGAGGGACCCGGACCCTGTGGTTGTGGTGAACTGTCTTCGTGCGTTGGAGGAAATTCTCAAAGATGAGGGTGGTGTGGTTATTAACAAACCCATTGCTCATCACCTTCTCAACAGGTGTGCCATTTTTGCCATTACGTTCAATGGATTGTTCATCTAAATAATGTAATTTTGTCATGAAAACTCATCCTCATGTTTTAAAAAAAGAAGAAGAAAAAAACGTGTCAAGTGTTTAGAAATATGCTCTTTTTATTCATGTTGGTTTCGTATGGTTATGTAATAACATATTCCTTACACCTTAAATACATGTACAAACCCTAATAAGTGTTTTCAAAGTATTTTTAACACTTCTAATTCATAAATATTATTACATTTTTGCACAACATTTTACTATTATAGTATTCATATTTTCAGTTTACATTTTAACTTTAAGTTTTTAAGTTTTTGTAATTTTGTTATGGGATTTTGTCATTTTTATTAGTTTCATTTTATATGCATATTTTTCTATTTAGTTTTTATTTGATTTAATTAAAATGTCGGTTTTAGTCATTTTAGTACTTAAACTTATTTATTTCAGTCATTTGGCAACATTTCTAATTTAAGTTTAAGAATTATGTTACTAAGGGAAACAATGCTGTTCTTTTGAACTTTCTTCTGTTCTTCAAAAGAATACAGTTTCCACCAAAATATTAAGCCAGCAGTTAAATATAAAGTTTGTTTTCATGTAATATTTATATTTGAGTTTATTTAATTTAATTTGAAGTATTTTACAACAATACATAATCAGAAGAAAAAAGGAAGAGAAAAGAAAGAAAAATACATGCTGCCAATTACTTAATGTTATCAAAATTACTGAAATGAATACCTTAAATATAAAGTCATGCCTTAAATTAATTCTACTATATAATAGGTGTATCTAAATTCTATATATTTGGAAATTAATATATAATGTACTTCAATATGTTAGAAAAGAAAAGGTTATTAAAAATATTTAAAGGATACACACATAAATACTTACATTTATTTTATTTCAGCTTTATTTCAATTACTGACCGTGGTTTTTAATAGTTTTAGTTAACAATAACAACCACATGACATTTTACAACCTAAACTAAAGGGTCTCCACTTTCTATTTTGTTTAGTTTTTAGTTTCTTCCTGCATTTTTGAAGGACAAAGGTGTTCAAATGCTAACAGCATCACGAATCATGTCATTGACCCATTTAGCAGGTTTTCTAATGACGGACTTTGTGTTTGTATGTGTTTTCTCCTTCAGAATGAAGGACCTGGACAGTTGGGCTCAGAGTGAGGTCCTCACCTTCCTGCTACGCTACCGCCCTCGTAGCGATGACGAGTTGTTCGACATCCTCAGCCTATTAGACGCCTTCCTCCAAAGCGCCCACGCACATGTCTCAGTTTCCACGCTCCGCCTCTTCCTTCATTTAGCCGCCGCCCACCCGGCTGTGCAGGCCGACGCCCTCCTGCACACAAGCGCCCCCCTGCTGGCCACGTGCGGTTCTGCATCACGCGAACTTCGCTTCGCTGGGCTCTGTCACGTTCAGCAGGTCATGCGGAGTCAGCCGGGCCTTTTCGCCACACATTACAAACGCTTCTTTTGTGGTTACTCTGAACCGAGTTTCATTAAGTTTCGCAAGATGGAGATCCTGGTGGAGCTGGTGAACGATGAAAACGTGGCTTTGGTTTTGGAGGAGCTGAGAAGTTACTGCACTGATGTGTCTCCTGAGCTCGCCCAGGCAGCCATTGCCGCTATAGGTAACGCATCTCACAAATATACGTTACAACAGGGAAGAAAAGACTGTTACAACTTCTGTTTCATGCTGACTTTAAAATTGTGCGCATTGTGTATAGTTTACAACCCTAGCTGCTTCATGCTAGGATATAATAATTTATCTAACAGATTTAATCATTCTTACTCTTGGGATTACTCTATTTGAAACTATAATGTTTTCAAGTAAAGGGACACAATCTGTCATCTTTCAGTGGCCAATGCCGACTCTCACTAAAAATCAGGGGTAAAATGTGAGGACACACAAGATTTTTATTTTTAAAAGTCTAATGAAATACACTAACCGTCTGTTTGTCCTTTTAAAAGTAATTGAATGCCCTGTTACATATATTAGATTAACGCTTTAAAGCTTGTCATGTATCACAACTATTCAGTGTTTTCAACCACATCATCTTTATTTTAGGTTTCAGACATTTAAATACACAAAAACAATACATTTGTAGTTTGTAAAATACACACTGATGTCTATGGAAGCAGCAATAACAATCCTCAATTGACAACGTGTTTTATTGATATCAGATACATATTGTGTAAGTAACTTTTTTCTTTTCCAACTTCACCGGCCACTTACTTTTTTATTTCTGGAGAAGTGGATGAATTGACGTGTTGTAAATCCGACAGATCTGATTCTCTGAACTGTGGCGCCCATCTCGCATTATAGATCAGCTAACATGATCATTTAAATGAAAAAAACACATTCACACCTCGAGAAAGATGCTTGCTACAAACAGTTTCGATGTTTCAGTAGATGATACCCAACCAACCACCCACAGCCAGAGTAGCCCTGGCAGCATCGCCGGAAAAGCCATGCAACACACTCGCACTTTCACACCACCGTAACAAACACTTTGCGACCCAACATATATATAGATTCTCATCTATTACACAATCTCACAGTTTGACAAGTATGTCATTGGAAAGCACCACGTGGTGTCATGAATAATTAAGATTTTCATAGGATAAGAAAACTAAGTCTCATGAATAATTATGAGACACCGATGCGTCATCTAAGTAAGTACTAAAGTGGACACGATGTAGATTTTAAACCCGAAAGAAGAAAATAACCTCAAAATTAACCAGTTTTCCCCTACAATTAAATCTAACAGATGCTAACATTGTCTTCAATGATGTTCATCACACATACCTTATTTAGTTTAGGGTTTCATGACCCTTTAACTTTAATATCACGGCGCTGTGCTGCAGTTCTCTCAATACGTCATACTCCAGGATTCCCCTGCCGTCGGGACATATTAAATGCTTAACGTAGCTTAAAGGGTTAGTTCACCCAAAAATGAAAATTCTGTCAGTAATTATTCACCCTCATGTTGTTCCAACCCCGTAAGACCTTCGTTCATCTTCGGAACACAAATTAAGATATTTTTTATTAAATCTGAGAGCTGGCTCACTCCTCCATAGGCTTCTAAGACACTATAACTTGCTGGCCCTGAAAATGTATTAAAGACATCGTTAATATAGTCCAAGTGACTCCAGTGGCTCAATCTTAAGTTTATAAAGCGACGAGAATACTTTTTGTGCGCAAAAACAAACAAAAATAACGACTTTATTCCACTTTTCATTTCCTTCTCTCTGGGCCTCGAGTCTTTTCACATAGTGTTTCTGCATAGCGCGTCTGTGTTGCACGTCACCACGTATCACACACATGACCAGCGTCGCCCAATAGTGAGCCTACGTGCAACACAGACACGCTAGATTGAGCCACTGGAGTCACTTGGACTATATTAACGATGTCTTTAATACATTTTCTGGGCCAGCAAGTTATAATGTCTTAGAAGTCTATGGAGGAGTGATCCAGCTCTCAGATTTAATCAAAACTATCTTAATTTGTGTTCCGAAGATGAACGAAGGTCTTACGGGGTTGGAACAACATGAGGGTGAGTAATTACTGACAGAATTTTCATTTTTGGGTGAACTAACCCTTTAATGGACTAATACAGTGATATAAAAGACCAAACTCGCACCTTATTTGGGATGTAGGCTATACTATATAGGCAACAAATATTGTCACGTGTGTACCTTACTTCTCACTGCTGCTTCCTGATGATGTAGAGCTGTGGTTCTCAAACTGGAGTATGTGAGGTGACAGAGGGCAAACAAAAATGCTGAGTTTTGCCATTCATTTAATTCTACCCCACCTTAAAACAACATTAAAACCTTTGTCCTGTGATGTCCTGAATTGCTCCCTTCACCCAATTTGGTGCATACCCGAATATGCATACACAGTTTCTCTTACTTCAAAATAACGGTGTTACACATGTTGGTCATGGTGCTCTTTTTGAACTTGTTGTTTGGCTTCAGTTTTGTTGGTGAAGGTAGGGTGTATTTTGTCTGTGCTGCATCACAATTTCCTCCCCATCTTCATTTCTACAGGTGACAGTCCCGTTGTAGACTGGGGTGTAATACGATAACTAAATGCTCTATGCAACTTGGTCTCAATAGTGTTTCCCAGAACTTTTTTCATGAATTCCTTAAAAGTTTGTACTGCCCACTCAGCAAGACCATTGGATGATGGATGATACGGTGCAGAGGTGACGTGTTATTTCATTCCTAGACATGAATTCTTTGCTCGCGTCAATGCCAAAACACTGAGCGTTATCATTTCAGGAATGCCATGTGTACTGAAGCTATTTCTGAGGCACTCAAGAGTAAAGAGTGAAGAGTAATTTCCTTGATAATGCATAGATACACTCAGAATGGGTGTTGACTAAGATTAAAAACATTTTCCCCAGAAATGGACCAGCATAGTCAATGGCCCTGTCCCAAATGGCACACTTCATATGCACTTTCGGTCTTGTGGACTTACAGTGGCTGCCCAATGCATGTGTCCGTTAAGTCCATGAGATCCATGGCCAAGTCCAAGTCCCATTTGTCATTTTAGATTTCAGAAGGGTGCTCGCGAGTGTCCCCTTTTGCAGTTGAAATGAGCACTTTTGCCGAGCCCGCACTGGTGCGAGCTCCACAGCAGACCTCTTACCAACAGTCGAAGTGGCGTCATGCCACGAAAGTGTGGACTCGTAGGAAGACCGTGAGTGTTTAGGTGTCATTTGGGACAGGGGCCAATATGAACTCACAGAGGGCCACACAGAGGGGCTTTTTTCTGTTCTTGACACACAACACAATCTCAATGTCAGCATCTAAATTGGGCCACCACAGGTAACTCCTGGCCAGGCCTTTCATCCTTGACATACCTGGGTGAGACTGATGTAGCTGTTCCACATAATCACGCAGTCTAGAGAGGACAAGATGTCGGGTGGTCCAGTGCTTGATTTGCTCTGATGTTGTCAAAGGACTAACAGCGCTGTTCAACGCATTTCCATGGCTCTGTAAGAAATGACATGCTCATATGCCCTCAACATCCAACATCACTGGCCATCTCATAATTTTGGCACAGCTTTCAGTTCTGAGTAAAGGTTTATGGTCTGTACTGATCACAAATTAGCCATAAATTTAGCCAAAACAGCCATAAAGATATGTATGGACCTCTTCCTCTTTCCAACACCAGGGGGCGTCCTTCAAAAACCTGTGCAACGGAGCAAGCAGAGTTGAGAACCGGTTATAGAAATTGCTTCCTGAATATGCATCCTGTACTGATTGGAATTTTTTTGGGAATGAAATGAATACCACTTTATGTGCCAGGAAAATGACTTCCTTTTCCGAGAATTTACACTTTCCCCTATTCTACCGCAAACCATACTCCTCCCACCGCTGCAACACTTGATCCAGCATCCTCAAATGCTCTTGGTAATCTCGTCCTGTCAACAAGATATCATCCAGGTATACTGTTACCTTTGGAATGTCCTTCAGGACCCCTTCCATAGTCCTCTGGAAGATTGCTGGACTGGAAGTACTACCTTTAAAGGTAATCTGGCGTACATGAACAATTCTTTGGATTGACGTGTTGTAAATCCGACAGATCTGATTCTCTGAACTGTGGCACCCATCTCGCATTATAGATCAGCTAACATGATCATTTAAATGAAAAAAACACATTCACACCTCGAGAAAGATGCTTGCTACAAACAGTTTCGATGTTTCAGTAGATGATACCCAACCAACCACCCACAGCCAGAGTAGCCCTGGCAGCATCGCCGGAAAAGCCATGCAATACACTCGCACTTTCACACCACCGTAACAAACACTTTGCGACCCAACATATATATAGATTCTCATCTATTACACAATCTCACAGTTTGACAAGTATGTCATTGGAAAGCACCACGTGGTGTCATGAAAAATTAAGATTTTCATAGGATAAGAAAACTAAGTCTCATGAATAATTATGAGACACCGATGCGTCATCTAAGTAAGTACTAAAGTGGACACGATGTAGATTTTAAACCCGAAAGAAGAAAATAACCTCAAAATTAACCAGTTTTCCCCTACAATTAAATCTAACAGATGCTAACATTGTCTTCAATGATGTTCATCACACATACCTCAGAAAATTTAGTTTAGGGTTTCATGACCCTTTAACTTTAATATCACGGCGCTGTGCTGCAGTTCTCTCAATACGTCATACTCCAGGATTCCCCTGCCGTCGGGACATATTAAATGCTTAACGTAGCTTAAAGGGTTAGTTCACCCAAAAATGAAAATTCTGTCAGTAATTATTCACCCTCATGTTGTTCCAACCCCGTAAGACCTTCGTTCATCTTCGGAACACAAATTAAGATATTTTTTATTAAATCTGAGAGCTGGCTCACTCCTCCATAGGCTTCTAAGACACTATAATTTGCTGGCCCTGAAAATGTATTAAAGACATCGTTAATATAGTCCAAGTGACTCCAGTGGCTCAATCTTAAGTTTATAAAGCGACGAGAATACTTTTTGTGCGCAAAAACAAACAAAAATAACGACTTTATTCCACTTTTCATTTCCTTCTCTCTGGGCCTCGAGTCTTTTCACATAGTGTTTCTGCATAGCGCGTCTGTGTTGCACGTCACCACGTATCACACACATGACCAGCGTCGCCCAATAGTGAGCCTACGTGCAACACAGACACGCTAGATTGAGCCACTGGAGTCACTTGGACTATATTAACGATGTCTTTAATACATTTTCTGGGCCAGCAAGTTATAATGTCTTAGAAGCCTATGGAGGAGTGATCCAGCTCTCAGATTTAATCAAAACTATCTTAATTTGTGTTCCGAAGATGAACGAAGGTCTTACGGGGTTGGAACAACATGAGGGTGAGTAATTACTGACAGAATTTTCATTTTTGGGTGAACTAACCCTTTAATGGACTAATACAGTGATATAAAAGACCAAACTCGCACCTTATTTGGGATGTAGGCTATACTATATAGGCAACAAATATTGTCACGTGTGTACCTTACTTCTCACTGCTGCTTCCTGATGATGTAGAGCTGTGGTTCTCAAACTGGAGTATGTGAGGTGACAGAGGGCAAACAAAAATGCTGAGTTTTGCCATTCATTTAATTCTACCCCACCTTAAAACAACATTAAAACCTATGTCCTGTGATGTCCTGAATTGCTCCCTTCACCCAATTTGGTCCATACCCGAATATGCATACACAGTTTCTCTTACTTCAAAATAACGGTGTTACACATGTTGGTCATGGTGCTCTTTTTGAACTTGTTGTTTGGCTTCAGTTTTGTTGGTGAAGTTAGGGTGTATTTTGTCTGTGCTGCATCACAATTTCCTCCCCATCATCATTTCTGCAGGTGACAGTCCCGTTGTAGACTGGGGTGTGATACGATAACTAAATGCTCTATGCAACTTGGTCTCAATAGTGTTTCCCAGAACTTTTTTCATGAATTCCTTAAAAGTTTGTACTGCCCACTCAGCAAGACCATTGGATGATGGATGATACGGTGCAGAGGTGACGTGTTATTTCATTCCTAGACATGAATTCTTTGCTCGCTTCAATGCCAAAACACTGAGCGTTATCATTTCAGGAATGCCATGTGTACTGAAGCTATTTCTGAGGCACTCAAGAGTAAAGAGTGACGAGTAATTTCCTTGATAATGCATAGATACACTCAGAATGGGTGTTGACTAAGATTAAAAACATTTTCCCCAGAAATGGACCAGCATAGTCAATGGCCCTGTCCCAAATGGCACACTTCATATGCACTTTCGATCTTGTGGACTTACAGTGGCTGCCCAATGCATGTGTCCGTTAAGTCCATCAGATCCATGGCCAAGTCCAAGTCCCATTTGTCATTTTAGGTTTCAGAAGGGTGCTCGCGAGTGTCCCCTTTTGCAGTTGAAATGAGCACTTTTGCCGAGCCCGCACTGGTGCGAGCTCCACAGCAGACCTCTTACCAACAGTCGAAGTGGCGTCATGCCACGAAAGTGTGGACTCGTAGGAAGACCGTGAGTGTTTAGGTGTCATTTGGGACAGGGGCCAATATGAACTCACAGAGGGCCACACAGAGGGGCTTTTTTCTGTTCTTGACACACAGCACAATCTCAATGTCAGCATCTAAATTGGGCCACCACAGGTAACTCCTGGCCAGGCCTTTCATCCTTGACATACCTGGGTGAGACTGATGTAGCTGTTCCACATAATCACGCAGTCTAGAGAGGACAAGATGTCGGGTGGTCCAGTGCTTGATTTGCTCTGATGTTGTCAAAGGATTAACAGCGCTGTTCAACGCATTTCCATGGCTCTGTAAGAAATGACATACTCATATGCCCTCAACATCCAACATCACTGGCCATCTCATAATTTTGGCACAGCTTTCAGTTCTGAGTAAAGGTTTATGGTCTGTACTGATCACAAATTAGCCATACATTTAGCCAAAACAGCCATAAAGATATGTATGGACCTCTTCCTCTTTCCAACACCAGGGGGCGTCCTTCAAAAATCTGTGCAACGGAGCAAGTAGAGTTGAGAACCGTTTATAGAATGAATGAATACCACTTTATGTGCCAGGAAAATGACTTCCTTTTCCGTGAATTTACACTTTCCCCTTTTCAACCGCAAACCATACTTCTCCCACCGCTGCAACACTTGATCCAGCATCCTCAAATGCTCTTGGTAATCTCGTCCTGTCAACAAGATATCATCCAGGTATACTGTTACCTTTGGAATGTCCTTCAGGACCACTTCCATAGTCCTCTGGAAGATTGCTGGACTGGAAGTACTACCTTTAAAGGTAATCTGGCGTACATGAACAATTCTTTGTGTATTCACTGTCACATACTTCTTTGACGCCTCATCTACCAGAATCTGTTTATGTGTGACTCATATCTAACTTGCTGTATTTTTCTCCTCCAGCTAAAACTGCAAACATATCCTCCATTCAGGGAATGGGATACGATTACAGTGACGACTCTCTGTTAATGGTCCACAAAGTCTCACTGCTTCATCTGGCTTTAAAACAGGCACAACAGGTGCGGCCCGCTCTGAGAATTTTTACAGGCTCAACTGGTCTTTAATCAGGCGATCAAGTTCAGCTTAAATTTTCTCTCTCATGGCAAAAGGCAGTGACCGTAATTAACAAAAATGAGGCTTTGCATCGCTTGGTACGTGAATCTTAGCAGTGGCTCCTTTTTAATGTTCCACGTTTCTCTTTGAAAATGGTTTCATGTAATTCCTTAAAATGTCCTGCAACAACTCTGAGCTGCCTTTCATCTCGCTGAGTTCCAGCTCTGTGAGCCATTGATCATCCTAATTGATCAGGCCCAGATCTTGCCACCACCACTGCTGTGAGTTCTTTGGAAAGCCCTTTGTGTTTGACTTAACTTTGGTGGTACCTAGAGCGTTCACTGTGTGTTTTTAAACTGACAGAGCTTGTTTTCAGTTCAGCCAGTTTCTTTTTAGCTCCCATTTTGTCATATTCCATCTGTTATAATACAGTCACACAGTGTCGTACATCCAGTGTCGATCTCAAAATAGCATCTGTGTGATGGGGAGTACATGGGGCTGTGGTGTCTCTATACTATACATGGTAAAAACATATTCAGGCTGATCTTCCTCATCCTCTTTAAGGTAATTGCCCTCTTTGATTGTTTTCATCTCCCCCATTTCCAAGCTTTCCAGCCTTTATCAACACTAGTTTCTTGTGGTTTCATTCTACATACTCTTTCACTTGTCAGATTTTACCACAATTATAAAACTTTTCCTTGGCAAACTTACAGTCTTTCAGCCAATGGTTACTTCCACCTCATCGATAGCACATTCCTGTAACACTCGACTTACTTTTTTTCTCCTGTGTCCATCTTGAAGACAGTGGTACCCAGTCGATTTCTTTTATCTTTGTGCAAATCTGCCATATCCGTATTAGCAGCTGAAATAGCCTGAGCTTTTCTTTAGCGCCGTCTCAAACGATAGTCCATCTTCAGCCAGTAATCTCCGTTGTATGCTGTCATCATTAACACCACATACTAATCTGTCTCTCAGCATAACTGTGAGCGTGTCCCCAAAATTACAATCTTGTGCAAGCTTTCTCAGTTCGGCCACATATTCTACTATACTTTCATCGGGGCGTCAGTTACATGAATTCAACTTCCACCATTGAACAATTTCGCTGGGCTTCGGATTAAAACGATTTTTCAGCAAACTCACCAGTTCCTCATAACCCTTTTCAGGGGTGCAAACAGCGCGCTTTTCGGCACCTCCCGCTTTTTTCACGTCAGTTTGGGTGACTTGTGTGAATCGTGCAGATCCGAAGATTTTTTTTTTTAAGGGGGGGGGGTTTGAGAGGGTCTGATTATAATTTAACCAACAGTAATTCTGGATTGCGTCCACCAACAAGTAAATAGGGAATAAGCGAATCAGAACACTGCGCGCCAAACCAGCAGTATGTGCGCAAGCGTGAACCATAGTGTTTCTGTCTCACTCTGGATCTGCCACTGCATCACATTTCTCTCTGCGTGGCGTGGAGTGTCCGTTTTTATGTCGGCTCTCATGTTAACTGGTTAGAGCTTGTGTTAGAGCACAATGCCTGCGTGACACACACACTTCTCGAGCCGCGCCGAAACCGCGTGCTAGAAATAGAACCTCAACCGACGCCTATTTTTCACGCGACACGCAAGAGTGTTGGAAGTTTTCAGACAAAATAGAAGGCGCAAATACATATTAATAAATTACATTTTGATGCTTGAAAGTCTCTCGGTTTTGACAAATGCATATATAATTGTAATTTAAAAAATAGGCCTAATTATCGATTTTCAAATATTGCCCCTGTCAATAGGCCTACAGAACGAAACATTCTGTAGCCTATTTTGCCGTCAATACTGCCGACATTGTCTTTGCTGTATCAGGCTATATATATTATGTTTAACATCCAAATGTAGATGGTCTGTCGGCGCACAGAGCCACGCAGTCGCAGACAGCACGTTAAGTTCGTGAACACCAAATTCCCTTTTCTTTCTTATCTATTTGTGTTTGAACAGACATGTGCACGAAAAAATAAGCCAGTGTCCGTCTCAACGAGTTTCCCCGTAAACGCAGTCAAAATAAAACGGATGCGTGTCATTACCGGTATTAGATACGTGCATTCGTCTTAAAGGGACAGCACCCAATATACCTGCAGCTGTTTGTGTCACCAAAATTAATCAAACAACAAAAGAGAAAGAGAAAAATCACGTTTTGTCAAAAGATAAACTGTATTAATACTTAATACAGTTAATTTACCTGAAAAACATAAAGCACTGCTTTATTTCTCGTGTATTTGTGTTTTATTGTATTTATATTTGTATTTTGTTTATTAGTTTCTATGCAGATGCACTAGGCCTACCCTACACAATTACCCCAATCATCCTAGAATTATTAATTCTTTACAAAAAGAGCTATTCAAATCATCAGGTGAAATTGTTTTCAGGAAGTAGCAGTAAAGCAAGAAGAAGTTCAAGATAGTTTTTCTAAATTTCATTTGACTCTATGTGCCTATAGGGGTGGGTTGGGGATGGTGGCAATGTAGTATCTGGATATTTGCCGCGGGATGAGGGCTTCGATTACCTCTCTCTTTTTTGACCATACATGTGTTTGCACCCCTGCCTTTTATCCTGGTCTCTCAGGAATTAATAAACTCCTCATCGGTGTGTATGTCTGCGCTTCAACACAGCTCAAAAATATGGCTTGTTTTTTCCTCTGGTTCCTCAACATCATTTGCCACAAAAAAAATGGTTCAATATTTCACAATACTCCTCCCATGATTGTGACTTATTATCAAATGGAGCCACGGATCCCACCATGCCATTCATCGCTCTGTTCAGTCAGTACTTCACGTGGTAGCTATTAGATTGCATCTCACCCCGTTGACATCCTGTACTCAGGAAACAGCTGCTCCACAATTCCGACTTTCGCTGTATGTTGTATCTTAGATACAAAGGAAAGTTAGGAGAGGATGCATCTTGATGGTCTCTTTTATTTAGGACTCATCTCAGTGGCCAGCAATACACACACAAGTGCGCTTACACTGCGTTTTTCTCTGCTTTTAACAGTGCTACAGCCCACAAACACAATGTGCCACCGCCCCTACAACCCAATACTAACATACAACAATTTTCTAATTTCATTAAACATTTGATTTCATATCATACATTTTTTTATTAAACATGGACCTTTATTTTCATTAAAAAGGTTTATTTCTGCTATTGTAGGCTCGTTTTGTAAATGTAAGCAATTAATTTGGACAAGCGCAAGCTGGGTGCCTGTAAGATGGTACAGATGTTCACAGCATCGGCTTGAAGTCGTGCATCTTCGGAAGCGGAGCCTCGTGCAAAGTTACAAAAAATGGGGTCATGGGGTCACGTGCACGACAGAAACATACATTAGCCGAACTCTGTCTGTTTTACGCATTGTTATTTTCAACAAACCATATTATAGACTCGTCTTCAGTTTTAAGATGAAGTGCGTGCCAAACCATGGCTGGAGAAGGGTACGGTTCGTTTAATCTTACAGAGAACTGTTACACCCCTAATGGTTATATTTAAGCCTGGTTCACACGGGACGATTTAAAAATTGTCGGCCGATTTTCCAAACCTGAGAGACCCCACACACGGCGATAAAAAATCACGGGTCTAACAGTTTTGGTCGTACAGTGTGTGGTGCGCAGCCACACGGCAAAATCAACACATAACACACAAACCGATTTGACTCCCGAGCATTCCCAGGTCAGACGGGAAATCTCGCAAAATCCCTCTAGATCAAACGTGACTTCAGAGTAAACAATCATGGCGGACGAAGAGGATGCAGTGGCGATAGTTTGTAGTTTGTTTTTAACCGAAAAAAAACGTTATAAAAAGAAAAGGCGATGGTCAAAGAAGTGGAGACAACTTTCTGGTGCGCCATGCCGCCGGCTGTTTTGATTTTGTTTCCCGGTGCTTCCTCGCCGCCTCGTCACCTCGCTTTCTGATTGGCTACACGCCACAGTCCACAGGCTGCATGCTCGTTTGTCCCCGGGGGACACCACACACGAGGAGAAATCGGGCCAAAAAAATCCAACTTGTTGGATATCCCCGATTTGAGATCGGAGCGGTCCCGACGTCTTTCCGAGCAGACGAGAGCAGTCTTAACACACCACACACGGCAGGAATATCCGATCAGATTATTTTACGATAATCGGAGCATCCTTAAGATTGTCGGAAGGGGTGAATCGGCGCTAAAATCGGCCTAATTATCCTGCCGTGTGAACCAGGCTTTAAGGGATGCTGCTTTGGGACATTACTTGTCCTTATCCCCAAAGCCCCCAAAACACTTTATTCCCACTTTTCGAATAATCTTATATAAAATAAAGACCTCTCCGAGCTGATGTGCAATGGGAATATAGACGCTCCTGAATTTCCTTAATGGCTTTTTCTTCATTTGTGACAAGTTAAATATGACAAGTAAGGCCCTAATGTCCATGTAGAGTAATCAGGGAGAACAGAAACAGGTGTGATGAACTAATTAACAGAGTCTAGGAGACTAACTAGGGAACTAAGGAAAATGGGAACACTGAAACAGAGCATAAATCTCTTGTCCCATAATATAAATCATAGTTGAATTATTTATCATTGCAACTTTGTGCTAAAATTACTATCACTGTTACTTCTAAATGTATTATATAACGTAACAATGTTGCTCTTTTCAAGGTCGTATTGCACGAACATACAGTGAGAAGTGTCTGGATATACTGACCGGACTGCTCGCATTGAAACAAGATCACATCACTTCAGGTATGAGAGAAATCTGAGCCACACCTGTGCATGCTATGCAGGTTTTATATCTTGTAGTTAATGAGTAAAGGAGGCGGTTTACCTAAGGTTTTTTTCCCGCTAAAAGAAATACTGTGGGATTAACACTGTTTGCTTTCCACAAACCTATTAGCAGGTGCTTTCTCCAGCCTGGATAAAAGCTTTGTTTGCTAACAAACATTATCAGTTCACAGAATCAACCCGCTCTCCTATCGTACCTCTAATCTGTTGTTTTCTGCTTCCCTGCGTGTCTCTGTTTAGCCGTGATCCAGACGTTCAGGGATTTGGTGTGGTTCTGTCCTCAGAGTACGGCTGCTGTTTGTCAGACCGTTGAGGCCTGTGTTGACAATCCTCAAGATAGTGAGGTGAGATCATTCACCTGCTTTCTGTTTTGATCAGACACAACAAGCTGAGCACCTTATTTTGCAATCCCATCCAACTCATCCATGACAAAATGGACAAAATAAAAGCGTTGTAAGGAAAATTATTTATTTGTCTGCTAATATAATTTCAAGAATTTCAGCATAAGTCTTGCAATCAGAAAGCTTTTAAGATAATGAGAAACACTAATTCAGTCAAGTGGGTCAAACGATGAATCCTGGTTCACAATTAGAGTTAAGGGACCCTAAAAATGATGTTGTTGGACCAGTTTCATACACTACTATTTTAAAGTTTGGTGTCAGTAAGATTCATCAAAGAATCCTGAGAAACAATTATCATAGTTTTTTCACAAAAATACTAAGAATCACAACTTTGATAAAAAATCTGAAATGTTTCTTGAGCATCAAATCATCAAACTAGAATGATTTCTGAAGGATCATGTGACACTGAAGACTGGAGTGATTATGCTGAAAATTCACAGGAATAAATTACATTTTACAACATTTTACAATAGCAAACAGTTCTTTTAAATTGCTGTAATATTTCACAGTATTACTGTTTTTACTGTATTTTTGATCAAATAAATGCAGCCTTGGTGAGCAGAAGAGACGTCTTTCTAAAACATGTAAAACCCCCAAACTTCTGAACAGTAGTGTATATATTGTTGAACATATGATAAACATCTCATTCTCCACAGTTTTGCATCTTAAGTGTGATTTATACGTTATCCTTACATGATTGCACTATGTTCTTTCACCATTTATAATAAATGGTCTTTTATCCCTCATATAAAGATTTTAAAATATAGAGATTTTAAAGGTTTTGGTTAAAACTAAGTTGGGAGCAGAAAGCTCAGTTTTACCAAACCGGTAACACTTTAGAATACTGTTCCTTCATTAATGAATAATTACACAGGAACAATAGAGTAACGCATTATTAACATTCTAGTAACTACTATTAACTAACAAGAAACTCTGATTAACAAATTAGTAAGTAATAGCGCTCAGATGAATGTAGTAGTTCATTATCAGCTAATCAGTAACTACTATTTTTTTAATACCTCCCAGAGAACTACTATCTACAGGTTCATAATTAACATGAATAATGCATAATTTATAATAAAAGGTAATGATAACCCATTAGTAATGACTCAAGTATTACAACATCATTCTAAAGGAACTACTAATTATTTGGATCAGTATTCTAAAGTGAAAAACATGATAAATACCTAATATTGACTGAAGTCATTGTAAGCTTTTGAGATTTGTGTAAGATTTTGAATAGTAATTCCTTCCGATGGATTTGGTAACACTTTAGTCATTACTAGTGTGTTCCCATGATCTTCACTTTAGAATACTGATCCAAATAATTAGTAGTTCCTTTAGAATGATGTTGTAATACTTGAGTCATTACTATCAAAAACCTTACAAAAGCCTTAAAACTTACAATGACTTCAGTCAATATTAGGTATTTATCATGTTTTTCACTTTAGAATACTGATCCAAATTATTAGTAGTTCCTTTAGAAGGATGTAGTAACACTTGATTAATTACTAATGAGTTACCATTACCTTATTATATATTATGCATTATTAATATTAATTATGAACCTGTATAGTAGTCTTCAGTGAGGTATGAAAAATAGTAGTTACTGATTAGCTAATAGTGAACTACCACATTCGACTGAGCGCTATGACTTACTAATTCGTTAATCAGAGTTTCTTGTTAGTTAATAGTAGTTACTACAATGTTAATAGTGCGTTACTCATTTGTTCCTGTGTAGTTATTCATTAATGAAGGAACAGTATTCTAAAGTGTTACCGTTAAACCTTTACAGAACACTGATCCTATCACATCTGGACTATGGAAGCATAGTTTATGACCCCATAAAATCACATATCCGGCATTTAGACTCTGTACCGCATCAAGGCGTATGTCTGGCACAAGGGTCCTTCGGATCATCACCAATTCAAAGCCTGTATGTAGAGGTTAATACATTTCTCTGCAGAACAGATGCCTCAAATTAGTTTTACATGCAGAACACTAAAGCTAAAGACCCAGAAACACAATGCAGCCTATCATGCGGTCTTCTGAATATTCATTTTAAAGTCGACATGAAACGGAAGTTGTGATGGACTTTCCTTTTCTGTTGTGACGTATATCCGAGTGAAATGGCTTCTTGAACAAGAACAAATGTAGGGCGGAGCTTGATCTTGTCCATGAGGAATTCATTGGATGGTTGTGGTTTGCTATGGATGACGCATTTTTGTATGCCAAAACGCGGAAACGAGTTAGCATTTTAGCACTTCCGGTTCCAATGTCTCGAAGTCAATGGGTTTTTTGAATGGGTTTTCACTGAAATAAGGTCTGTGGTGAACACAAGCTCAAGATACTTTCACGTTTTATTCTACGACATAAAATCACTATCACCCCACTCATGATTTATTTAAGCTGTTATGTGGTTGCTAACAAGTGGCTAAATGAGTCTACAGAGGCCGTCAGGGACATTAAACGTCATCACGCCGAACAGGTAAACTCAGCCTGCTTTTACTGCCTCGTTGTGCTTACAATCGCGCTCTTACAAACTGTCCTGTCGGAAGCTTAATGGTGGTGACCTTGAAGTCATGTGACCGCCGTGTAGTTCGTTTGCAGTCTAACTTTCTGGCGACTGCATTTAGGCTTCAAAATTCATAAAAGCTGTTTTTGTGAAAATGATTTTGGACAAAACGTGTAAGTTTCATAAACTTTTGTTGATCACAGAGCTTGTTTTTTGCTATAATCGAAAAGCCTATATATGGAAAAATCCTATTGGGTTTTTGTCAAGGGACCCAGTGTGATGCTAGCTTCCGAATGGGTCAACAAATGGATGTCATCCCTGCACAACTCTATTGGTGGATCTCATGTGAGTGACAGGTTATTGCCCCGCCCTCACGCCAATAAACACGTCATCAGTGCGTACTGCAATATTTCATAAGAATGAAGATTGTTGGGGAAATTCTTTTCTCAACTTTTATCAATAATTGTAAGACAGTAGGATATCTCAAAGGTTAACAAAGATCAGCTTTATTTCTTGCAAGAAAGGCTGTTCACACATCAGTCAGAGTCTGATATGAGAAGCGCCCCGACTTCTGCTTTTTGCCCAGCTTATATACACAAAACACATCCTGGTCTGTCTCAAAAGATCGCCTTAGTGACCTTAAAAGGCAACACGTAAATTCTATCTAGACAGAACAATATCACGTCTGCAAAAGTTTCCTGTTTTTAGCTGCAGCTTTTTCATACATTTTGCTTATCTCTATTTCTATCAAAGCTGCGCACATAATACTTTTCACACTTGTACAACAATAGGTCACTTTGAGTACACATAGTCTCTTTGCTACTAAGTCGTCTATCACCCAGGACATTTTGTCCCTGCAAGCTTATATGATTATATTTCTTTAAATGCTTATGAGTAAAAATAAATGTTCAACGTTAACACAAGTTGCACACATCTGAAAGTAAAAAACACATCTAAATGTAAAATTTCCAATACAAGATTTGTCCATTTGATTTTATGGTGACTTTGCCCCGGTTTCACAGACAAGGCTTAAGCTAGTCCCAGACTAAAATGCATGTTTGAGTTGTTGGAACTGAAAGCATATCTTAAAAATGATGTCAGTGCCATTGTTTTGTCTCAAGATGCACATCAGTAATGTTTTTTTTTTCTAAGGCACATTTTTAAAAGCTACTGAACTAAGACCTAATCCTGGCTTAACCTAAGCCCTGTCTGTGAAACCAGACCTTTAACAGCTGATCTAAACATCCTAAAATAAAAAAGTTTCATCAAGTTTTCATTACATCTTCTCTGATAGGTCAGACATATATATATATATATATATATATGTCTGACCTATCAGAGAAGATCAGATCCTTCTGTTGTTTCTCACAGGGAAAACAGGCTCTGCTATGGCTTCTGGGAGAGCATGGTGAGCAGATCAGTAGCGCCCCCTATGTTATGGAGGGCTACATAGACGGGCTAAAGACGGAGCTGTCCTCGGCGGTGAAGATGGAGCTGCTGAGCGCCTCAGTGAAGATGTTCCTGTGCCGTCCTGCTGAGACGCAAGACATGCTGGGCCGTCTTTTACATTACTGTATTGGTGTGTAAAACATGTTTACAGATAATTTAGTCAAATAGAAGCACCATTGGACAAAACTAGTTGTGTTCCTCTAGCTGAACACAAAAATGTTTGACTGTAGAAATAATTATAATCTCTCTCTCTCTTTATATATATATATATATATGTGTGTGTGTGTGTGTCTGTGTGTACTACTGTTCAAAAGTTTGGGGTCAGTAAGATTATTTTGTGTTTTTTAGAGAATGTTCATCAAAGCTGCATTTATTTAATCAAAATATAGTATAAATATAGTGAAAGATTTTTATAATGTAAAGTATCTGTATATGCATTTTAAAATATAGTTTATACCTGTGATCAAAGCTGAATTTTCAGCATCATTACTCCAGTCTTCAGTGTCACATGATCCTTCAGAAATCAGTCTAATATGATGATTTGCTGCTTAAGAAACATTTCTGATGATCATCAATGTTGAAAACAGCTTCTGCTGCTTCATATTTTTGTGGAAACTGTGATTAATTGTTTCCAGAATGAAAAAGAAACCCATGATACTGTTCTCGTTCTAGTTTATGTTTTCAGTCTGTATGATTAATCCTGAGAAACTCTCACTTTATTTTTGAATACCTTTGACACATTTAGTCAAGAGCTTCTTGCTTCTGTGATTCACTTACAATGCTTTTTGTCCCTTCCCAGAGGAGGAGAGCAACATGTGTGTGCGTGACCGGGCTTTGCTGTACTACAGACTTCTTCAGCGTGGAGTTGAAGAGACTAGGAAAGCTGTAACTGGACCCAAATCTGATCCGTCCATGAGCGTCCTCACCGGTCGGCAAGAGGAGCCCATTAGTCTGTGGGCCTCAACCTTCAACACACTGGGTCCGCTGTCTGGACGGGATTTATGCCTTCAGACTGTTATCATATCAGCCTCTGCGCAGCCGTCCAGCAGTGCAGAAGAGGAGCTGTTGCCAGGTGAGCCGACATCATTTTGTGTCATTTTTGTATTGTTTTTTATTAATTCATAATTAAGGCCCGATTACACATGGTGCGAGGACCCTCTTTGAATTGCCCTATTTATTAAAAAATATATATATTTTAAAGAGGACCTATTATGCTTCTTTTTTTTTTTTACATTTACAACTTTATTTAAAAAAAAATTTTTATTGCAGAAATACATACATAAATTTTAGGAAATACACATATCGACCAAAAAAAAAAACGACTTTCTTTCTTTCTTACAACGTTTAGTGTGTAATGTTGCTATTTGAGCATGAAAAAGCTCTTCAAAGTTACAAAGTCCCTCCAGCGGGAGTTATATCAGTGTCCGGTTGACCAATCACAACACACTGATCCAGCCAACCAATCAGAGCACATTGAGCTTTTCAGAAGGAGGGGCTTCATAGAGACGAACTAAACAGAGCGTTACTGACAGACTGGGAAGAGAGGAGCTGCAACAATGACAAATATGGGGAAAATAATGTTTTTTTATTTATTTTATTTTTTACATTCAAGCATGTTAAACCTATTTTAAATAGAGCCAAAAACCAAAATCAAGACTTTGTTGGGCATAAAATGGCCTCTTTAATTTGAATGACTTTAATTGATTTATTTTTACATCATTTTAATTAATTGTGATTGAATTAAATATAGTTAAATGATAATGTTATATATTTAATTTAAAGTTTTATAGTAAATTGAATAATAATACAGCATCATATAACTGTCTCGCCCTCATATAACCTTTCTCTGACTAACAGGGAGTAAAGATGTAACCCTGTCCAGCCCAAATGACACAGATGAGGAGATCAGTCTATCTCTGGGTCCTCCTCTATCCCATGAAACCTTTGAGAAAATGTGGTTGGACTTGGAGATTCTCCACAGGCAAACTCTGGGTTTCCCTCGACCCAAAGCCGCTGCGGATACTTTACAGGCCGCCTTACAGCTGGTGAAGATCCAGACTCTGGCCTTCACGCCGGGCGACACTGTGCCCTGGAAGGCCTATCTTTACACCAGGGGCACTGGGACCCTGATCCTCGCTGAACTGTTGCAGGAAGACCCCGAGGCCCCTGGCAGCGAAGGAAGCTTAGTGGTATCTGTCAAACAGCAGCCTGGAAACCAACACACCATTAGAGGTTTTGTAGCGATAATCAAGAGTGTGTTGCAGACTCTTAATTTTGATCGTTAATGAAAACTATTGAAGTATTACCACAAGGACAATGAGGACAATGCACAATATACAGTACCTTCTACACAAATCATCTAATGGTCTGTCTAGACAACAACAACAAAAAACGTACAATAAAATAGTAATATGCTGTTGGAATCTACAGACAATTAGTATTATTTTAGCACTACATAACATTGGCTTACACACATGCACATTCAGCGCACACGTGGTGAATTAAAACACACGTCTCTTTGGAGGTGTGAGAAACTTCATGAATCAATATTGATAATACTTTGTGTGTTATTCACAGACTTAGTCAAACATTATAAATGTGTGTTATTCTTATCTAGCAACCAAATACATAATTGTATCTCTATCTCAGGTTACAATCTCTTGCAGACAAAAGCAATGTGTACTGTACTGCAGAGTCCTGCACGGGTCCAATTTTTTAAATCCGCACCCGCCCGTACCCGCACTGCTTAAAACCGAATCCGACCCGTTTTCCGACAGCAGCACTAATTCAAATCCGCACCCGACCCGACCCGCTTAAAATAGAACCGACACCCGACCCGCACCCGAAATAAAATCAGTTTAGACAATCACATTATAGACACACTTACAAAAATGTTTATTGCCCGGTCATACAGAAGTTATTACACAACCATTAACACAAGGACAACTTAAGCCGAATCTGTCAAACGGCCGGTACATGAAGAACATAGCCAACGTTACCACAAAACTCGAGTAAGTTAGCCTAATAACAGACGCGGCTACAACACTATTTTCTGCCACGCAATTTTGTCTAGCTTACATCTGCCAATTTTGGGTTCAAACACGCCCTGCCAGCACACAACACATATTTAACAGTGTTAAATGTGAAAAATACTGTTCGATAGAACTGCTTACTGCGTGCTTCCTCGGCGATGAATCCACATTTGCGGCAATCCAACACGAAAATGCATGCAGCAAATCCTTTCACAATATTGTTTTCTTCAGATATCTCCAAATTTCTCCCACACAATGGACTTGATTTTTGATAACGTATTGTCGACAACTTTACAATCTCCTAGTCCTAGCTATTCTTTTCTCCAACTCTTCAGCATCCATCTCGCCGACTGCAAGCAGATCGCGCGCGCGGTTATGACGTCTTTTTTTTCAAAGTGAAAGTAGGTATAGTATAGAGACAGACTCCTGAGAGGGCGTGGGCACAAATAAACTGATGTGGATTTTAAATTATTTTATCAACATGAAAAACAGGCATATTTTTGTAAGTGTGTTCCTAAAAATAGGCACGTGATTGTTTTAAACCCGTGTTTAAACCCGTGGGTACCCGAACCCGTGCAGGTCTCTACTGTACTGGAACATAAGGCCAAATATGAAGGTCTGGGTAGATTAGATGGTAAGTAAACAATCTGTTCTCGTAATCAGTATGTTGAATGCATGAGAAATGGGCAGGAATAAAGATCTGAGCGACATTGACAAGGGCCGATTGTTATGGCAAGGCGACTGGGTCAGAGTGTGTCTGAAACGGCAAGACTTGTGTGTTTCTCCTGGTGAGCAGTGGTGAGAATATACCAACAGTGATCCTGAAGAGAGACAAACTACAAACCGGCGACTGGGTGTTGGGAACCCAAGGCAATGAAGGCTATCCCGTCTGGTCCGAGCCAACAGAAGCTCTACTGTGGCACAAGTCACATAATTGTAATAATGGTAATGAGAGTAATGTGTCACAACACACAGTGAATCACACTCTGCTGTGAATGGGGCTGCGTAACCGCAGACCAATCAGAGAGCCTATGTTGACCCCTGTCCACCGCCGAAAGCGCCTACACTGGGCGAGTGTCAGAACTGGACCCCGGAGCAGTGGAAGAAGGTCGCCTGGTCTGATGTCAGTATCGAATTGAGTTCCCTTTTGCGTCTTATCGCACTATCATAGGATAGGCCTACATGTGGACCATCCTCGGTCGGCCACTCTCTCTCTCTCTGAGAAATTAGCATGTTATTGACAACCCTAATATATGTGTATAATAGGGGTGTAACGATACTAGAGGTCGACAAATATGGGTTTTTTTCAGGCCGATGCCGATCTTTTGAAATCCGGGTCTGAGTGCTGCCGATTTATTTTGGCCGATTATGTGCTTGTTTTTAAACTCTATTTGAAAGATAAAATGTAACAAATAATTACTTAAGATAGACAAGATTTCTCAACAAATACATTTATTTAACACTTGACCAATCTGCACTTGTATAAAAGACAAAAAGACCTTGAGATATGTTTGGTAATTGTACCTGAATGAATTGAAAATTAATTTGCTACATTTCAGATTAATATATTTGTTTTCCTTAAAATTTTAATAAACAGTAACTTAAACACTTTGCAGTTTGAATGATATCAGTCTTGTATAAACAAAATGACGGAGAATATTTTTATGTTTCCACTGTTCGATCGCATCCGCGCCTCACACCCACACGCACACAAATATAAGTAAACACTTTGCGACTTTAAACACACGCGACTTTTCGATCGCGCCCGCGCCCCCCTCTTTTTTATTATTTCTCTGCATTGAGTGACAACCCTCTCAAATATAAGACACTCAAACAGAACAAATAAAAGTCTCATATTCTCATAGTCTGTAATTGCAAAATACTTGCTTACTTATTGTGACATGATAGCAACCCTTCTGCTGTGCTAATGCAACCTCAACTACGCTATCAATATCCAAAGTAGCCGAACGTCATGTCGCCTATTCATGTTTTTTCTCGAAGTTGGCAGTAACATATCAAAAGTTTTTAATTAAATATAAAGGAGTTTTCTCCAAGGAACTCGATTGGATATATAATAATATACTTGGATATTGGCCGATGCCGATTATGTTAAAAAATGCAAATAAATCGCCCGATTAATCGTCCGACCCCTAAACGATACCCTCATGTCACGATTCGATACATATCACGATGCTGAACTCACGATACGATATTATTGCGATACTCCAAGAAACATGATAAAAGGTTTACAAAAATGTTACTTTTGATTAAAATGCTAAATTTGGTTTTACATTGTGGGTGTAAATGAATACTGTGCTGGTAACCCAATGCCTGATTTTGACTGCATGAATGCATGAGGACTTTTACGTGCTTTTCCCAAATCACTGAAGTGACGTCGACGACCGGGTTAGCAGTAGCATAAGCCATCAGTCAGTGTTTGGCTTGAGGTCATGGTGCAAAGGACCCTAGGTTGATTTTACTCCGAATCATCCCTTTAAGGACCACATTTGGAAGTGGCACAAATCAGAATCGAAAAGATCAGATTCCATGTGGTTTGTGCTGTTCACACTGTCATGACAAAAACAGATCTAAAAAAAAAATTGGGCTACATTTGCGTGCAATCGGATTTGGGCCACATGTGCCTGCAGTCTGTTCAACGCTACTGGAATTGCTCGCCAGTTCAGTGCTGAATAGTGTAAGGATCTGTCTCAGCGTACAGTGACGCACAGTTTAAGAGAATTCAGACTGAAATACCACTCTTGGTCGAGCTAAGAATCAAAAGACTTGGCTAACCTTTGCTGAGGAGCAAGTTGTGTGGAGAGAGGAGAACTGATCCAAAGTTCAAACTTTAGTGATGAGAGCAAGTTTAATTTGGCATCCAACTGGGAAAGACTCAACACAAAGTGCGAAAGAAGTCAGTGGAAGGTGGAGGATGAAGTGCCATGGTTTGGGGGATGTTTTCTCCAGCAGGAGTCGGGCTTAGCAACATGGCAGGATGAATGCAACTGTTAATCAGAACCTCCTTTGGCAACATGCAAAAATCTCCCAATCACCCCTCACTTTGAATGCAGGACAATGGCCCCCTGTAATACTGCAAAATGGTTAAAGTAGTTCCTTGAAGCTAAGAACACTGAAATAATGAAATACCTAGCCCAGAGTCCTGATCTAAACCTGACTGAAAATCTCTGGAAAATCCTTGGCGACAAAGTTATGGCTAAAAAACCCACTACAGTTACCAAACTGTGGAAGAGACTCCGAGTATATTATGCAAACACAGAGTATATTATGTATTTAATGTCAAATGTAGACTACTGTACTTAATCTGACTTAATCATATGAAATTCACAATAAACAGTACAACACCTTGAACAAGTGAAACGTACATTTCTCTGTATGGAAACCAACAGGACGTTTAAAAATATAGCTAACATAAAAATAAAGTAAGTATAAATGGCTGATAATTAAAACACAAACAAACAATAAATAATCAACTTAAAACACAAAAATTGTTAAACCCACCGTATCATGCCATTTCTGTAGGAAATCCTCACTCATCCCTGAAAATGAAATGATTATGATTAATATAATGTATTTACTTTGACAAATGCAAAAAAAAAACTTACTTTATATTCTTTAATAATAATCATTAATTATTCATTATAAAGGCAAAGAATACAGAAGTTCATTGTAAAAGCAAGTAATCGAACTGTCCACGGGAAAATCAAATCTATAAAAAAAAGGAATGACAACAAATTCCAGCTTCAATGATAAAATGAGAAACAGATTCAATATTTTTAGCAGATAAAAGCTTAAAGGGGTCATATAATGCCATTTTTGTACAAGCTAATATGATTCTTTAGGGTCTAAATTAAAAGTTTGTAATATACTTTAATTAAAAATTCTCCTTAGTATTGTAAGAAAACACTCATTTTACCTGGTCAAAAACAGCTCTGTTTTCAGCACGCCGTTTAAGTGCATGTGTCTTTAAATGATAATGAGCTTTGCTCACCCCGCCCCTCTGTTCTGTGCGTACACCGTTTGTAATAATAACACAATAACCATAACGCGTTGTTCATTATAAACGTGGGATTATGAATTATATTGAGAACGTCGTAGCACTACATAGAAAACATGCCGTAATGTACCCTGAGTGTAAACAGCCGCATTCATCGTGAAGCGTGCAAGTGATTTGCAAAGATTAATATAAAGGTTAATAAAACGTTACACTCACTTCAGTTATTCTGGAGGTGCAGCAGGAACACGAATAGTTGGTACCGATCCTTTTTTCAGGAGCAGCTTCTTAGCAAAACCAGCTTTATAACATTACTGACCCTCCTTTATAAAGCAGTCTGGTGAAATGATTCGTGCAAATGAAAGCATTGACATTGATCGTGGGGAATATTCCCTTCGAAAACAAAACTGCGTCTTCAGCGGTTCGGATTTAGAAACATCAAAATGACTGCTGTGTTCCTTATTACACCCAAGAACAGAACACCACAATCGCTTAGACGCCATTCTGCTCATAGACAGTGCTCCAGCGTATCAACAATGACCGCGCCGGTCCGCGCGGACTATGATTGACAGCTCGCTCACAACAATCGTGGGAGGGGCGTAGATTTTGTGACTTTGAGAGAGGGGAAAACATATAAGAAGATTAAAAAAGAAACCACTGGATGGATTTTTATCATTATATGATGGTTGTGTACAGGCACTGCCAACACACATTTCAGTACAATCAACTTGTAAAAGTGCATGTACCATTATATGACCCCTTTAATATAAATTAGCAATATTATAGACAACTCACTGTAGCCTATTCTCTGTTGTTCTGTTGTCAGTTTTGTCTTATTGCCTCAAAGCACGTTTCACTCATTCAAGTCTTTGCATTGATACAGTTGCATCTGACATTAAATGCCCATACTCTGTGACTTTAAGCACACTATTTGTAACAACAACGCATTTTTGAAAATGAAAGAAACTGAGAAACTGAACTGAAACTGAGGTGGTGTACCTGTCTTCAGTAGCCTATTTCAACACAAATTTGCAGTAACAGATAAAACGTTTCAGCTATTTATTTATTTATTCATTTAGGCTGCCTAAATTCAGAAAGCCGGGGTGGATGTATGATTAAAGGAAATCTACATATCAAGAGAACAAAACACGTCGTTTGATTGACTCATGACACCATTCATTTCTCCGATGGTAATCTACCAATCGATAAGGAAATGGCTTCATAGCCACAATAACCAATAACCGGGTTAACATTTAAACGATCATCACTCCTCATGACAGCAGCGCTTGGGCAGGGCCATCCGTTAGATAAACGCATAACACACTTCACTGAAGGAAAGAAAGACCGTATTAAACACGAAGAGTGACTCAACGACAATAGGAAGTGATCTAACTCGTGGACAGAGACATGCGATCTATAAAATAATCTATTTGAAGATATAAAATATCACTTTTACTTTTAGGCTACTGTTGCATATGATATAAAGGTAAGTGGATTAAACACATTTGCTTGAACTTTGTGTCAAAGCATAGCCTACACTGCTTAACTGGACAATATTTTGGAAATACAGGCGTTTTCGGACTTTTTTTGGTATCGTGGATGCGTTGAGAACGTTCGAATGGAAAATGTTGTCATTAGGTGCGTTCAGGACTTTATATAACATCGATGCTAATTATAACATCGTATTTGTATTCCGAATTTAAAAAATCGATCGTTTTCTTTGTAGATAAGAAGAACAAGATAAAATCGACCATATATGAAATAGCCTACAGAATTGTTTATACTGCTATAATAATATGCAACTATAAAACGTATATAGCTAACTATATTTCTAAATATTTATTTTGGTTTGTTTGCTTTTATTATGGTCTGATTTGACGTTTCCTTTCACCTGGCTACCCTGTAAAACCGGCTTATTAACAAAAAAACTACCCTAACTTGTTTGCATTGCAAATATAGTTTTAAGGAGCGCAATGTCAGCGTCAGTGAGCTTAGGTCAACACACATGCGAGATCTATTAAACTAAAACCTGTTCTGTTCTGAAAATATATTTCATTCAGTGCCAATAATAGTAAAACTGTAGAGGCGAAAGTTCACCTTTGCTCATGAGGAAACAGTCAGTCATGGTTTAAAGAAAGGCATGTATCAGTAGGCTAAACATGCAGTTAAAACACATAATAAAATGAATGAATGATTATATAAATGTATCAGCTTTAATGCACTTAAACAAAATAACAAAAAGAAGTATTGAAAATGTATCATTTAACTTACAATCTGCAAAGGATTGGAAACATATGTTCAAATACGCCATTTAATGTCAAAGACCTTTACATAAACATAATTTATAAAAATAAAAAAAATCACAATCTGCAATTTCCTGACGCTGTTTGGATGAAGTAAAACAACCACAGATGTTGCAACAAACAGTGTGGGCTTAAGTTACTTACAAAAGTAATGCATTAGAATACTGTGTAACTTTGTTACTTTTTATGGAAAGAAATGCATTACCTTACGTTTACGTTTTTGTCACCTGGGTTGGGCTGGGTTATGCCAATAAATGGGAAAACAAAGTAACTTGCGTTACTTCTTTGAAAAAGTAACTCGGATATTTAGTTGTAAATGTTAAAATAAAGCATTACTTTACTAGTTACTTTGAAAAAAGTAATCTGATTACGTAACTTGTTGATAAAGAGCATGTTAATCTGGCTCAGAGGAAGATAGGAATCGTGTCTTTGTGTTCGGTTTTCTGGTGATTAAGGGATGACTTTTTCACCTTATGGTTGTCGAAAGCAAAAATACCATGAAACATGTTTTGTGGGAAAGTGTGATGTCCCTATATATATGTGACCATTTTTGGAATCAGCACCCCAAATTTAGTATGAAAATATTGCATTTTATTGAGAAAATATGATGCAGGGCGGTGTAATACATTTTCATGTTCACAAATATATCTTTACCCTCTTCTTGCAGCTTTTCCCTGCCCTCTGTTTGACAGCTTACTAGTTTGAGAAGCACTATTTTGCTCTTCTAAATGACAGTGTTGAATGTGTCAGCTGAATGGTTCATAATCGGACATTAATTATTCAAACTGGGTCATGTGAATAATTGAACAATGCAGCTACTGATTAAAGACAATCAAACATGTTGGAAAAACAGCATTTGGAGCGACAAGTGACACAAGTAAGACTTTATTGTTGCTGCTACAGTATTTAAGTGCATATGTGTCTTTTAACAGAAGAAAGTGGGTGATGAGATGCTATCTGAAAAAATTCCTCCTGGTCGGAGCTGGTCTTCTCATTATGACCAGCGTCTACATCTACACGCACAGAGCAGAATCAGGAGCGCTCAAGGTAAGATTGTGCTAATAGCATGATTATTAAAAAAACTGTCATCATTTTCTCACCCTCATGTCATTCCAAACCTGACTTTTCTTCTTTCGCCGAACACAAAAGCAACCAGACCGATTCAATTGACTTCCATTGAATGGACAGAAAATATTCTTTTATGTTCCACAGCAGAAAGAAAAAATGTCAAACAGGTTTGAAACGACAAAAGGGTGGAGTATCTCTTCAAGAAATCCACTGAATCTTTACTTAAAAGTGGTTGATTCTGTTGTATGTCCTGTGTCCCCAAATGACACACTATACATTATGCACTTATACTATGCACTGTGTTGAGTATGAATTTTATTCGGTTATTCTGTCAATCAACTCTGATAGTCCCTCCCCCTCTGTAACACAAGGAAAGCTGTGACAGTCGAGCGCATGAAGTGTCCAACATTCTGCACTTCGTTTTTAAGTGCATCATCCGGGTATTTAAAGGCACTTTTTAGAATTTTCAGTGTGAAGTCGCTCAAACTATTTAGGCTGGCATAGAATAATGCAGAAGTGCGTGAATTGGGACACACTGTTGCACACCACAAGTTGTACTAGCAGTTCAGTTTCATTGTAATGCTGTTCAGACTTGTTTCCAGTTCATTTGAGGGAGAGCCTACTGTTTTTCTTCAGCACTCACAACAAAATGTTTCCTAGGTGATATACTTTATGTTTGAAAGCGTTGTGATCAAGCGGAAACCTTCCGGTCTCTCTCTTGAATCTGACACGGAAGTGTCTTACACTGCAATTCATCGACCGGCCACTAGAGACAGCCTCCAAAAGAGAGTCAATCACATAAACCCCCATGTTAATATGCCCAACTTTACAGCAGAAAAAAATGTTTACAGCCTGGTGCAAAAAGTGGTTTTGGCCTATATAGCTAATTTTGCCCTTCATGACAACTGTGAGGGGGGTGAATTTTTTTTATAACTCATCCGTTTAAATTATATTAAGCTTTACATTTCTGCATAATTAAGGGCGTGGCCACTTGATTGACAGGTGGATTGCCGCTTCTGTCACTACTAGCCGTTTGTCTGCTGTCTGTTAGCGTCGAGTCACCTCAGCTAATCCTTATCTTTGCCCGTTTCCGGTCATCCGGGAGTGGCGCGCTGACAAGATGGCGACGGCCGGTGTGGTGGTGAATATTACCAGAGAATGTCTAATATGGCGAGAACTTTCACTCTCAGTACACTTCCGGCTTCTGAAATGGTTGCAGTTCCTCTCTGATTCCATATGAGGGCGCTCACAGGACGAGTGCAGAATGAATGGAGGTCTATGGCGCTATACCAATAAAAATCCACTTTTCTCAGGATATAATTTTTTGTCTAGTAATTTGAATATTGTATTCGAAAGGAGATGCAAATAAATTACACATTGCTGGGTGTTAGATTTTTTTGAGTCACTTATTTGGTTTAAAAAGTCTTTTAAAGTGTCAATGACGTCATACACATGTACGACCAGAGATACTGCTTTACGGAAATCCTTCAGTCACTCTGGTGCGTTCGCGCTCTGCACTTTCTTTTCACTCGAGGCATCGACAACACAGCTGACACAGGTAAACACACGTGCTAGAAGAGTTTTTGTTTTGTTTGTTTCTGGTCCCGCTGCGGATGACACGATGCCATCAAGCGGTATCTCTGGTCGTAATCAGTACTTCACTGACCAATCAGCGTTCATTAGCAGAATGCTAGCGTGTTATGGGCAACAACAACTCAACCTGTAAGAAATCAAAAGGACATAAGTACTCGTTCATTCAACTTTCGACCTAAAACCCATGTTGAACTTGCAAAATCTACAATCAGATCTGAGATTTCTCAACGGCAATCGGGTGAAAGAGACAAATTTAGCCGTCTAGCCCCATTGACTCCCATTCATTTTGCACTCATGGCGATCGCCCCCAGTGGAACTCTGGTGGTACTACAACCAAAATTCGGTACAATAGGGCTTAATAGGGAGTGGGCAGGCTCTCCGTAGACGGGCTCTGATATTACGGTTACTCCGGTGTGAATAGTCCGGGCGTAGGACCCAAGCAATCTGATTGGCGCAAAGCCCGTTTTATGGGTAATCGCTCTAGTGCCTGGTTACAAATCACACAAAATCATTTTATTATAGAAGACGTTTGTACTACGTTATAACGAGTCATTAATGTATTTTAAATTATACGTTTCATATACTAGTATTTAACCGAAGCTTTAGATTGTGAAATTAAACATTTCTCGTTGTTAGTGTGTTTTTTAGTTAGCTAGATAGTAGCATAGCATACAGCTAACGTTATCCGATGATCGTGCTGTGAGCTTATAGCCTACTGCACTGATACTGCCTTACCGTATTCACAGCCATTCGTAATGCAATTATAATTGTCATTATTTTTTATCGCAATAATCAGCGCAATATGTTACAGGTACACTTTTATTTATTAAAAGAGCCATAAGATGTTTATTTGTGTATATTACTGTTTTTCTTATTAACAGTTTAGACATTTAAATAAATCACAAAATGCTAGCTATGTTTTGTGGGTATAAATATTAAAGGCAGGGTAGGTAGGAATGGTCTAAAAAACTTCTTTTTCAAATTTGTTTAAACTTTATGTACATATCAATACATAATTAAAATGTAAGTACTCTGAAAAAGAAAGTATAAAAATCGAGTGTCTGTAGACCTCTCACGACTGTTTTAAAGACAGTTCATTATTTCCATTCACTCCACCCCCTCCCTTCTGGGCTCCTTCCAAAGCCACGCCCCCAAAACACATGAACGCGCGACTCCAACCGCTGAGCTGAAGACGCATTATTTACCTGAGACAAGCAGAGAGGAAGGAGCACAGTGCATGTAGTGACATCATGTCAGAATCACATGTAATAAAAAAATCTAACGCTAATTGCTTATGAATATAAACAAATAAGATGTATTTTAGTACTCACTATCAAGCTAGCATATTGATATTGGTCAATTTAAAATATATATTTTTTGATTTGCTAACGAGCTAGTTATATAAGCTAAAAACAGGTTGCATTGATACACTTTTTTCCATTACCATCAGTTACATTGTGATGAAGATGAATTTCGTGTAAGATTCATAACATATATGGTGTTCTGCATGTAGGGATGTGGGAGATATTGACAAAAATGAATATCTCGATATTTTTTTCCAATATCTAGATATCGATATTCAGGCGATATTTTTGCCATCCTTCAAAGAAATGTGAGCAAACTGGCAAAGAAGGTCCAGTTGGTCTTTTGACTTGCTGCATTTGACCTATATTATTCTAGGCTATAGAAAAAAACAATAAAGGAGCTAACTAAACATAATCTGTGGCAGCCCCTACTTTTTCCACTTACAAAAAAAACAAAACAAAAAACTTAACTAGGCACTTCTTGCAACAGTGATTATTAAATCAAACAACAATATTGTTGATGATCAATTCAAAGTAAAAAAAAAAAAAAAACATTTTCAAAACGGTATAAATCCATTCATTTTTCCCCCAAAACGCTATAAATCCATCTTTTTTTTTTTTTTTCTAAATTTATGGTTTGTCTTTTTAAAAAAGTTTTTGTCTTTTATTTTTCGTGTTTGCATTTATGAGGAAAAAACAATATTACTTGACAGTTCTCCATTATGGACGCGAGCGCTCTGAAAGCTGCACTAAGACTTTCAAACTTTAACAGAGACCTCAAAACAGAAAGCACAAAGCCTTTCTTTAAAACGAATTTCGTTTTGTATTAATTGTATCTTAATTTTTTTTTTTTTTTTTTTTCATTAATTCATTAATATTTTCATTCCTGGATTAAATACATAAAGTAAATATAGGCTATCAATCACAACATAAGGTGCTTGAACTGGAGATTATATCATCGTGAACCGAAACGTAGCCTCGCCTCACAGGCCTAAAAAATGTGAAATATATTTACAGAAATCTGGTTCTAAACAAAACCATCCAAAACAAAATAAAACTATGTAGCCTAATAAATGTGCATTTCTCCGGTGCATGCGTTCACTAGCCTACTGCGAAGATCGCGAGTCAATATATCGTCAACTTCATCTTTGCAGCCGACACAGAAGTTAATAAACAATTAAAATGTCTTATTGCAATATTTTACACATTCATAATCATTACTTTTGCTGGTTCTTTGAGGCAGCTTTTTAGGTTTATGGCGTTTTGGAAAAGAGCTCTTCACGTACAAACACCGTTTCACCAAGGCACAGCGGCCCTTCAGCACATAAGAACAAAAAGAGAAAAAGCACAGACTTACTAATTACGAAACTTTGATGTGGTTGAACAGGTGAAACTGTCACAAACTCCTCTGCAACTCAAACCTTCTCAGTACGAGTTATGAAGGAAGAGAACAGCATTACAGTTTTCAGCGCGTCCTCCTCTGATTGCTGTGTTGTGACTGGAAAAGTGCGTGCAGGAGCACATGCGCAAAACGTAGGTTTGTAAAATGTCCTTTTGTAAAATAAAAATAATTTTAGGGCGAAGCAGAGGAGGTCGTGCAAGAGGCCGTGGCGTGCAACTAGGGTCCGAGGAAGTAGAGGCTGAGGACGGGGTGGTCGCTGGAAAGCTACGCCGATATTGACACGCGTTTTATTTCTTTGTTTATCCAAAGACTTTTTGTTCATTACCTTTTCTTGTACTGTCTTCTTTTTTTGCCTTGTTTGCCTTCGCTAACTGCATATGCCGGTAATGTGAATTTTGATTGCTCTTTCTCTGCCATTGTTTTGCTATTCCTAGGTTCCGTGCCTCTCGAATTCCTCAAATCAAACGTGCGCGCGCAAGTGGGCAGATCCCGTGGCAAAAGGGTGGTTGCCATGGTTGCGAGAGAGTGACAGTCGCCTAAGCCAATCCTTTGATTCGTCCCGAATCGAAATAATGAGCTGTGTTTAATACAGATTAAACGGTCTAGAGTCACTTGATTTTTATACTCTTTTTTTCAGAGTACTTACATTTTAATTATGTATTGATATATATAGAAAGTTTTAACAAATTTGGATCTTTTATTTTTTTAAAGTCCTACCTACCCTGCCTTTAATTAGTTGTCTAGCCTTGACTAAAGAACACTGTAATACAATTATGGAATCACAATCTTAATGTAATTAATCAAACCCCTTAATTCATATAATAATCTTTTATTTTAAAGAAATAACATTTATAAGTATATTTTGTGACGCAGTTATTTGTTATTAAGCAATAGGCATAATATGCTTTTTTTTATTACAAGCATGTAATTTGTGTACTAATGCATATGATTTATGTCATAATTAATTCTTAATACAGAACATCATACAACACAATAACATTTAATGTAATAAAATTAGAGAACCAAAACTTATATAAAAATTTAATTAAATTACACAATACAATACATAATGAATTCAACTGAATTATTAGATGTAATATATTACATTTTTATTAACACAAAACTACAAGCAAAATGCACATCGTTTTAGGACATTTATAGAGCTTTTTAAAATACACAACAATACAAAGCAGCTTTAAACAGACATGCTATGTCTTTACTTTTCTAAAAACTTTTGTGATAGTCCTCTGGCTATACATTGTGAAGATTTAAAAACAATTAATGTTGAGTTAGCTGTGTAAAATATTTAATGAACTGTAAGGTTAAAGTTTTTTGAGAGCTAATGAGACACAAATTGATGCAGTGTCTTTTGCTGTATGAAAAGTCAAATCTTTAGTTTGAACGAAGTAAATTCATGTTGTATGTGCAGTCAATTCTTTGTGGAACCATCCTAAGGCCTAGATGATGCAGTCAGTCAAGTTCCCCTTTAGATGGTTGGGTTGTGACCTGGTAGGTGAGGAGGCTGGACTAGGTGTCATGGACTGACTTGAGGGAACTCTGCAAAAACACACAAACATGCTGCAACACGTCACGTGCAACTGCACACTTGCACAGTCTTTAGTGCTATGGAACATCACTCACTTGTTTTGCTTTGGTATGCAAGCCCGAAGGTGTAACGCAGCAGACGCAGTTAGCTCGTTGAACCTGGGATGTTGTGACATTAAAAGGCTATTTTAATGACACACTCCACAAGATAAGATATATCAGCCCAAAAGTGACTGAAACCTTCCGTTCGTCTCAGTATTATAAGGCTGATCTGTACAACAAAAGATAAAAAAAAGTAATTACTTAATGAGTTAGTTTAATGAGTTAGTTCACCAAAACATATAAAAAAACAGCCATCAGTTTCTCCCAAATGATACCAGGGTGAGAAAATGTGTTTTTTTGGTGATATAAAAAATGTGAGTACTTATTTGTACCAACACGATCCCATAAAATGCTTACCTCAGGAATCAATTCACACATTAAAAGGTCGATATGTTCAAGCTTTATGTCCTTCTTTTGCTCAAACACAATGTTGTCGATGTGTCCTAGAAGTTCCTCAACATGTGCTGACAAGGCTGGATGAAAGCTCTTAGGTTTTACCATGTTCCCAGTCTTCATTTGCCACCATTTGTTCCACGTGGGTTTCACAGAGCCTTTCACAATTCCTTGAAACAACTCCTGAAAAAAATATTTAGTATAGCAAACAATATCTAGCCACTTTAAATTTTGTAAAGTCTTATATGTACCTGAATTTCAGAATCACTGACAAGAGCACAAATTCCTTTTTTTTCCACCTCCTCAACTGTCCTAAATTTAAAAAATCATCGATCTACTTGATTTATTAAACTTTTAAGTTGATTCATATGAATGAGGACACACATTTTACACATACCTTTTATACGTCATATGCTGAACAGCATATGCTGCCATTGATGATGCATGATATCTTCTCAGATGCCACAGATCGTCTCCCTGTATCACCTCGTTTTTCATAGAGGTCCATTTGTCCCTCACCTCCATTTCTGCCATCTAATGCAATAAATACAGTTGTTAAAGTAATGTAGATAAAAATAAAATAAAATAAATAAATAAAAGCATTTATTTAACTTACTGTACAAACCAAAACCCCACAGTTGTTAGAGTCAGCCAGCCTCCACTGTTCTGGGTACTCAACAGTCCATTTTCCCAAGTCCCAAGTATTTCGGAAGGCATTGCTTTTGTACAAAAGAAAAAAGAAATTAATAAATGTACATAAGTAAATAAAGATCACAATTTTAACATTTACAAAGCACATAATACCAAAGTATAGCCAGGTCCATCGCAGAAATTGACTTGTAGTTGCCACTGGGGTCGTAAACTCGAATACGATTCAGCAAACCATCCAAGACCTTTACAACATAAACAGAAACCGCTTTAACCAAAGTAACAACTGTTGAGTAAAAATGTATTTTTTAATCCACACATACCCACAAAATGAAGTGGTTTCCCTTTTCGGGGCTCTGTCCACCAACAATTCTTGGAATAAGGACTGTGTCATTCCCATCAAGGTCCTTTAAAATATTTTTAATTAAATAAGTAAGTAAATGTGTCCCCTGCCACTGAAATTTAATTAATAGATTTTGATTTACCTTCAGACAAGAAATGTGACTGTCATCCACATGTTTCTTGATAGTGAAGGATCGCCACCAGAGCACGAACGCGTGCACTTGTAAAGCAGTTCCACCATGTGCTTTACAGAGCTGTGCAATCCTTGTGTCAAGAATCTAAAAGAAATAGTAGATTTCAATAAAATGTTGTTGAATAATATAAATAGTACATATAGGAGGTTCGTGTACAAACGCCCATACAAATAAGCTTCCATTGGACGCATACGGAGGGCTCGCCTGAGTCCCAAAATTTCTCCAATCATGCATTCATGTCCATGTCCAAATTTGGGGCCCCTGGGACTTTTCTATAAAACTCCCACCCACCCATTAAATGAATGGGTTTGCCACAGTGGTTTCGCGAACACCGCTTGGAAAGGGCCGATCGACTAGGGGGCGCCATTTTCCATCTCGCCACGGCCCCCTGGAGCGGGCGGAAAAGTTTGGTGTTAAAAAGTTTCATTCTCGTTAATTAAACCACCCCTACTGTACTAAGCACACTCGACTGAACACATCACACTCATTTTAAAGTCATTTTAGTGCTTGATGTGCATAAAAATGCAGTGTCCGTGAAAACATTATTTTGCATCCTCTGAATAGGTTGGATCTGGGACATTTATGTGTTTTTGCTCTCCCGTCATGTGTGATATCAATTCTCGTTAATTAAACCACCCCCACTGTACTAAGCACACTCAACTGAACACATCACACAAATTTTCAAGTCATTATATACACAACCCTGTCTCTTTTTGTTAAATTTCAGTTTTATTGATCAATAATAGCAATTATTAAAGTATAAGTAGCCATACAAGTCAAGAAATAAAGTAATTAAACGATTCAGTCAAACATAAGTCAGCAGGCTACAACGTTAAAGATAAATAGCCTAAATAATTTAACGTTATATAAAGTTATGAAACTAAAACTTTGCCGTCAGCCAAAACGATTTGCCAGGGAACAAATTATAGATTAATGATATCAAAGATCGTCCCACAAGACGAATTATATCTCATGTTTAACCACTCCACTAGACTAGAGAGCAGCAGCAGCTCTAGCCGAGGTAAGGCTGTTCCAGGCGGGATACATGAGTGCTGAGCACCCGGTGATCCCTTGGATCTCACATCTCCGAAAACGTCAGATAAAATTTTTAAATAGGCGCTATCTGTATAAACAAACAACATGTTTGAGATTGAAACAACTACATTATCGACTGAAAAACTCTTAAAACTACATTTCGTGACACAATAACAGTAGTATTTTTAAATTTCGCGGTCTTTCTCCTGCTATTGACGCCACTTGAGATTTTAAATATTAGCTATAGAATATACACAATTTACATATACATTATAAAATTTTATTTAATCTTACCTTGCATATAGCAGCGGGATTTAGCATTCTACATAAAGCTACCACATAATAACACTAAAACAGCTCACGTTAGCTACAAGTTATCGCGAGAACAGATTTAGATCAGGCATACTACTGGCATACTAATGGGGTCCTACGCCCGGACTCAACACACCGAGTAACCGTATTATTCATCACACCTGCTTAAGCTACGTTCACACTACACGCGACCAAGCGACGCGATACCATTCATTTTCAATGGGGAGCGGGCGACTTCCGGTGACACGCGCAGTCGCGACCGTTGGCGACTGGATGGGGCGTGTCTGGCGACGCGACAAAGTTGAGAAATGTTTAACTTTATGTAAATGAAGAGCGACTTTCGGGAGCGACAACCAATAGGAGTGAAGTCAGTGGAGCACACGTGATCCGTCACGCTTCAGTTCTGCGTCAGACCGAGGCAAGATGAATGAGAAGTTTATTTTAGCAGTCCAATAATGTATGATATGTCTCCGTGTACATACAGTGGTACTCGCCGTGCTGACTCCGAGCCTGAATGGTTTCGTGAACTCAGAAAGACCAGTATTTGCCCATTTGCTGCAGTTAAAGGGATAGTTCACTTTGAAAATAAATTTTGGTATGTTTTAGCTTACCTCAAGGGCATCCAAGATGTAGGTGTCTTTTTTTCCGCAGTAGTTTCAATTTTGATATTTTTAGGTCAAACCGTTCTTGTCTGTCAGTCATATAATGCAGGTCTATGGTCACTGTCTCAAAGAGCATGCACAAAGTCCAAATTAAAACAATTCCCCATCGTAAGTACACATTGATGGCCTAAGACACGAAACGAGCGGTTTGTGTGAGAAAACGAACAGTATTTATATCGTTGTTATCTCTTGAAAACAGCACACGTCCAAATGATCTGACGGCGCGGACGGGTATAGATATATACATAGATGTCGCCTTGGCTACGGTTTCGTTCCAATGAACTGCAGTAGCGAAGGCGACATCTAGTGTATACATCTATACCCGCCCGCTGGCGGGTATAGATGTATACACTAGATGTCGCTAGGCTACAGTTTCGTTCCAATGAACTGCAGTAGCCAAGGCGACATCTATGTATATATCTATACCCGCCCGCGCCGTCAGATCATTTGGACGTGTGCTGTTTTCAAGAGATAACAACGATATAAATACTGTTCGTTTTCTCACACAAACCGCTCGTTTCGTGTCTTAGGCCATCAATGTGTACTTATGATGGGGAATTGTTTCATTTGGACGATGGGGAATTGTTTTAATTTGGACTCTGTGCTTGTGTTTTGAGACAGTGACCATCGACCTGCATTATATGACTGACAGACAAGATCGGTTTGACCTAAAAATATCAAAATTGAAACTACTGCGGAAACAAAGACACCTACATCTTGGATGCCCTTGAGGTAAGCTAAAACATATCAAAAATTTATTTCAAAGTGAACTATCCCTTTAAATAGCCGCGATAGCAAAGAGCACTCGCTGTTTCTCATTCATCTTTAATATTATGCATTTAATGTACTGATTCCATTTATATTTAGACTTTTCCTTCCAAAATGTTAGCTTGTAGAGGCAAGAAAACAGATTTGTTGTCTACAACATGGAGTAACATCTGTGAATGTCACTCACAAACATTACTAGGCAACCAGTAGTGGGAACGCCCACTAACGACCTCACCGCCAGCCACTGGCGACATGCAGCGACAAAGTCGCTTGTAGTGTGAACGGGGCTTTAGGCTTCAAAATCACTCTTCAGAAACCTACGGGTGACGTCACGGACACTACGTCCATATTATTTTACAGTCCATGGTTGTGATATGCTGAACGCTTAAGGGCAGGTGCTCATTCATGTGAGTGACTGTGAGATTTAGCATGCTAAATATCTGTGCCTGGCTGCATTAAACACCTTAAAGGGATAGTTTGCCCAAAAATGATTTTTTTTTGTCATCATTTACTCACCCTCATGTTGTTCAAGACCTGAGTGTCAGTTGACCACAAAATAAGATATTTTGAGGAATGTTGGTAACCAGACAGTTGACGGCATAGCCATTGACTTCCATAGTGTTTTTTTCCCTACTATGGGAGTCAATGGCTACCGACTGGTTACCGACATTCTTCAAAATATCTTCTTTTGTGTTCAACAGAAGAAAGAAACTCATACAGGTTTGGGACAACTTCAGGGAGAGTAAATGATGACTGAGTTTTCAGTTTTGGGTGAACTATCCCTTTAAGTGTGACACCTAAACCGTGTGTAGCAACTCATAATGTAAAAACGGCACATAATGTAATTAAGTATTACATTATTTTTGAAATAAAATGTTCATAATGTAATAATTTTCTCAAAACGTAATAAAATAATGTAATAAAAAAATGCACATTATGAGAAATGTATTACATAATTAAACATGTCATATTTGCATAATTGTAATAACTTTTAAAATATAAAAAATATTAGTATACCCTTACAGTACATTTTAAAATGTCTAAATCCAGTCTTAAACCACCTGCAAAATGCAACAGATTTAAATATTCATGCAATTATTATCATTGTTATTATTATTATTATTATTATTCAAATATCTTAAATACAGTTTTATCCTGCCTACAAAATCCACCAGATTACTGATACTACTACTACTACTACTAGTAGTAGTAGTAGTAGATTAATGGTGCAAAAGTTCTGGTTTAATTTTTCTTTCTTTTTTACATTACAAAACCAAACAGTTTTAGCAGAGGTGTGTGAACTTTTTATAACCACTGTACATGATTGTTTGTTGTTCTGTATTTTTCAACTTGCCCTCTGATGTACATTCATTCAGGCTTTGTTTTGCTGTAACTTATATTAAAGTGAAGAAATGTTTGCTTCATTTGTGCTCTGTGCTGCCGTTGGCTGAAGCAGATAACATTTTATCACACACACATACACACACACATGCACACCCCATTGCTGTATTGATACTGTGGGGTTTTCTTCACAACATTTTTACACAGTATTTAACACTGTTTGTCATTTAACAGTGTGTATAAAGTATGTATACAAGAAGTAGTTTTAGTAGTAGTAGTAGTAGTATTAATATTAATAATAATAATAATAGTACTTGTCTGGTGGATTTTGTAGGCAGGTTAAGACTGGATTTAGATTTTTTTAAATGTGCTGTAAAGGAATACAAATTATTTTATGTTTAATAAAAATATAATAATAATAATAATAATAATAATAATAATTGCATGAATATTTAAATCTGTTGCATTTCACATGTAGTTTAAGACTGGATTTAGATTTTTTTAAAATGTACCGTAAGGGAATAGTAATATTTTTTTTATGTTTTAAAAGATGTTACAATTATGATAATATGACGTTTTGGGTGAGTTTATAATGTAATAAATTTCTCATAATGTAAAAATTATTACATTACCAGCTCAAAATTTTATTACTTTGTGAAAAGATTATTTGGTAACCCTTTATTTTACAGTCCCCTAATTACTAGGTATTTACCTAGTAAATACATGGTAAGTTATAGTTGTTTATTGGTAATTACCACAGGTAACAAGTATGTAAATGCAGAGAAACTACAAACTAATTACTAGGTATTTACCTGGTAAGCATATGGTAAATTATAGTATTTTAGTGTGTAATTACTTAAGGTGATTAGTATGCAATTACAGAGAAACTACCAGGGAAAAAAACACCACTGTTAAATATCAACTCAACAAAGTACTGTGTACTTGTTACCTGTTTAGGTTGGTAATAACTCAGATTTAATTGTGTACTTCCTCAGAATGTAGGCAGCCAATTTTTAGAAACACCTCCAGTATTACTCATCAATTCAAGTTAGGTTTGTAGTTATCCTAGGGTTATGTTGGTAACAGTCCATGTTTATTTATTACTATCTTGAAATTAAGACGTAGTTTCCAATAAATTACCTTGTCTTACATAGTTGTTGTTCATTGCTACACCCATTTATAGAGGGTTTATCAAATAATTTACCTTACACTTACCTGGTAACTACCCCGCAGGAACAGTTTTTCATAATGTCATGGCACATCTTAAATACTGGGTATGTTCTTGCAGATGTTTTTACAATTTACTCAGTAAGTAAAGTGCAACTGTACTGTAAAATGAAGCCTTGTTTATTTCCATGGTATTACCGGAATTGTACCATATAACTTGATCATTCCCTTTTCCATAGTCACAATTTTTTACCTCATATGTCCTGCAACGTTACCAAGGAAAACATGACAATTTACTCAGTAAGTAAAGTGAAACTGTACTGTAAAATGAAGCCTTGTTTATTTCCATGGTATTACCGGAATTGTACCATATCATTCCCTTTTCCATAGTCACATTTTTATTTTTATTTTACCTCATATGTCCTGCAACGTTACCAAGGAAAACATGACAATTTACTCTGTAAGTAAAGTGAAACTGTACTGTAAAATGAAGCCTTGTTTATTTCCATGGTATTACCGGAATTGTACCATATCATTCCCTTTTCCATATAGTCAAAATTATTTACCTCATATGTCCTGCAACGTTACCAAGGAAAACATGACAATTGACTCAGTAAGTAAAGTGAAACTGTACTGTAAAAGGAAGCCTTGTTTATTTCCATGGTATTACCAGACTCTTACCACATCCTTTGCTACTGCTTAGCTGCTAAACATTTTTGAAATCACAAACTTTTACCGTGTGTTCTGCAACTTAACTAAAACATTCCAGCCTGGTCTCATTGTTAATACGTAGTATTAACACGTAATTTTCAAAGATAGAAAACTACATAGGCTACAGTTATGAAGAAAAACAACATACGTGTAATCACAATAATTTATTTATTGCGAAAATGTCAAAACCGGTACCAAAAGTCGTTCACATGACGATGTGTTGCAGTCACAGTCCTCTCTTTCAGTATATAATTTTGAATGAGGTAATTTACAGAGCAGAATTTAAATGATTAATCCATGAAAATGTTAATCCGGCTTCGCTCTGTGTGAAGGCGCGCGCGCTTCTCCATTTCAAATATAGTTTACCGACTGAAATACGACATGTCACAATCTGTGACGAACATAGACGAACAGGCGAGAGCCAGTGAGGGTTTGATATCACTGCCGTAAAACATGTCGTAACGCTTCTTGAGGGCGCAGTTTTTGAATTTGAATTCATCAAGGAGCGCGGGTCCGCGGGATTTGACAGTTACAGACTGCGCTGTTGTTAAAGCCTGTGAAATGGAGATGAAGATCACTCACTGGATAAAGGGCTGAATTTGGATCTCTTTCTTGCAAACGTATGGATTCTAAAGATTTGGATTATATCAAGTAGGCTATAATAAAATTGATGTCTTTTGTGAATTTATGTTGGGTTTTGGTGTATTATTGTTCTATTGGAAAAAACGCATTTTGTGTCTCACTGTAAATAAACTAAATATTAAAATGGTTAAACGATTAAATAAGGTACTTTTAAGGTTTTAAAGTATTCTTGTTTAACTGCATGTATGCTAATCCTCCGAAACGAGTTTGCAGCAGAAGGCACGAACAGAGCGAAATGTTATTAGTCTATTTCTTGAGTAAACTGCATAAATGCGACTGAAAACGTAATTGATAAGACATTTGAATGCAATAGAGTCAAAACATTAATGCCACGATTTTAATATGCATAAATAAGAATGCGTACAAATACGTCGGTATAGAGTTGTTCATAGCCTACGTAAATAATTCATGTTTTTGTGCTGTTAATGCAAACATTTTACGTTTTAGTGCTGTTATACTATACGTTTCTGTGTGTATAAAACGTAAGTAAATGTACGTATGGTAGAATTACACTTTACGTAAAAATACACACGTATTCTCATGAGATCACGTTGAACATTCTCAGTAAGTAAAGTGAAACTGGAACGTTACTGTAAAAGGAAGCCTTTTTATTTCCATGGAATTACTGGGATCTTACCCTATAATCTGTAATAGGTACAGTTACGTAGCTATAACGGATTATAGGGTAAGATCCCAGTAATTCCATGGAAATAAAAAGGCTTCCTTTTACAGTACAGTTTCACTTTACTTACTGAGTAAATTGTCATGTTTTCCTTGGTAACGTTGCAGGACATACGAGGTAAAAAATTGTGACTATATGGAAAAGGGGAATGATCAGGTTATATGGTACAATTCTGGTAATACCATGGAAATAAACAAGGCTTCATTTTACAGTACAGTTGCACTTTACTTACTGAGTAAATTGTCATGTTTTCCTTGGTAACGTTGCAGGACATATGAGGTAAAAAAGTGTGACTATATGGAAAAGGGAATGATCAAGTTATATGGTATAATTCCGGTAATACCATGGAAATAAACAAGGCTTCATTTTACAGTACAGTTGCACTTTACTTACTGAGTAAATTGTAAAAACATCTGCATGAACATACCCAGTATTTAAGATGTGCCATGACATTAGGGAAAACTGTTCCTGCGGGGTAGTTACCAGGTAAGTGTAAGGTAAATTATTTGATAAACCCTCTATAAATGGGTGTAGCAATGAACAACAACTATGTAAGACAAGGTAATTTATTGGAAACTACCGTCTTAATTTCAAGATAGTAATAAATAAACATGGACTGTTACCAACATAACCCTAGGATAACTACAAACCTAACTTGAATTGATGGGTAATACTGGAGGTGTTTCTAAAAATAGTCTGCCTACATTCTGAGGAAGAACACAATTAAATCTGAGTTATTACCAACCTAAACAGGTAACAAGTACACAGTACTTTGTTGAGTTGATATTTAACAGTGGTGTTTTTTTCCCTGGTAGTTTCTCTGTAATTGCATACTAATCACCTTAAGTAATTACACACTAAAATACTATAATTTACCATATGCTTACCAGGTAAATACTTAGTAGTTAGTTTGTAGTTTCTCTGCATTTACATACTTGTTACCTGTGGTAATTACCAATAAACAACTATAACTTACCATGTATTTACCAGGTAAATACCTAGTAATTAGTTTGTAGTTTCTCTGCATTTACATACTTGTTACCTGTGGTAATTACCAATAACCAACTATAACTTACCATGTATTTACTAGGTAAATACCTAGTAATTAGGGGACTGTAAAATAAAGGGTTACCGATTATTTCATTATGAACTTTTTATTACAATTAAAATTGTTTGTTGTCATTATGTGCAGTTATTACATTATGAGTTGCTACACCGTGATTTCCCCTTAGCTTGAGGGAATGATTTATTTAAGGGTGTTGCATAATTTCTTAAACACTTCTCTTAGGAAACCGTTAAGTGATTCATGACAGAGACTCTGTGTTGTGTTGTGACTGTGTTGAAGATGTTAACTTAGCTAACACAGGCCTTTTTAAAGTCCAAGAGGTCTCTTCTGATAAAGTTAAAAAGATAATTACAAATATGAACAACTCCGCGGCAAAAGACATCCATAACTTAAGTATGATCTTGATTAAAAAACATCAGGACAGTCTGCTACAAACAATTACATATTAAGTTAATCTCTCAATTCGGTCAAGTACATATCCACAGTGCTGGAAGCCCGCTGTAATAACACCAATCCACAAGTCAGGGGAAAAGGACACACCCAACAATTACAGGCCTATTGCAATTCTACCGGTTGTGTCTAACATCCTGGAGAAGGTAATTGCAGAACAACTCATTGAACATCTTGAGTCAAACCAGCTGCTGCATCCTCAACAGTTTGGTTTCAGGCGCAAATACAGCACCGAAACAGCTAATTGTTACTTGCTAGAGAAGATCAAAGGGCCTCTAGACAAAGGGCAAGTAGTTGGTGCTATATTTCTAGACCTAAAAAAGGCCTTTGATACTGTGGATCACAGTGTGCTAATTAACAAACTCCAGCTCTTCAAAATGTCACCTAGTTCTCTAGCATGGTTACAGTCATATTTGGAGGGAAGGCAACAGTGCGTTAAGGTTAATGGGGTGATGTCAGCTCTTTGCCCTAACAACATGGGGGTTCCTCAAGGATCAGTACTGGGGCCATTGTTGTTCACAATGTACATCAAGGACTTCCCTGATAGCTGCCAAGGTGCCAACTGCCAGCTGTATGCGGATGATACAGTCATCCATCTATCTGCTAAAACCCCAGCTCTGGCAGCGCAGCAGTTGACACTTGCCCTAGTAGACATCTCTAAATGGTTCGAGTCGTCTCACCTAACCTTAAACGTGAAGAAAACCGCTGCTGTTTGTTTCTCAATTAAAACAAGACCTTCTGACAGCACCTTTGAAGTAAGCATAAACAATGAAATTATTCAAGAAGTAAAAGAGACCAAATATCTTGGAATTATTCTTGACAACAATCTTAAATTTCAAAGTCAAGTCAAAAATGTTTGTAAAAAGGTCAAATCCAACTTGAATTGTTTACGTTTTATCAGGAGGGATCTGTCTCATCAGGCCGCCCTGTTATACATGCATGCAATGATTTTCTCACATCTGTCTTACTGCGTCACATCCTGGTCACAAACCTCCCCGTCCACACTCAAGCCGGCTGTTTCAGTGTACAAGCAGGCAGTCAAGGTATTTGCCAGAAAACCTATGAGATCGCATCTATGAAGATAAATCAGTAGCAAAACTCGAGAGCACGTAGATTTGAATTTGAGAACTTGTACAATAAATATTGGTACTTGTACATGAACATTTACACTCACAGCTCCAATGTGAAAACCTGTAAAATAAAAATCTGAAGTTGAATGTTGAAATTTGCACTCGCATACAATAGTCACAAACCTGTATTCTGAATCTGAAGCTGCAGACAAGTAGACACAAATGTGTAAAATGCCATTCACAGAAATACGACGACAGACACAAACTTGTAATATATATTTTGCGTTTAATCTTACATTCACATTCACGGTACTTCCTCAATTAGGCACTTGCAAATTCTCAAATCTGTCACTGCAATTTCAAATTTCGCGCCTTGACTTTTGCTACTCTTTTCGCGATATATCAGGTGCAAAACTAACTCGTGCACTTGAAACTCAGAGGCGGTGAGAGAGAAAGGGGGGCGGGAGGAGGGGGGGTCAAAGGAGCCGTTTTATTGGTTGGCACCTAGCCAATGAAATGGGACTTCGATGATGTCACGAAACCCACGTGCACTGAAACGCTATGGCTTAATGCAATCCATTAGACTGATATTAAAAGAAATAAACGATATTATCAAACTCAGTAAACACAATGCTAATAATGCATACTACAGAATAGCAGATGAGCACAGAATATGAATCCCATACAGAAATGTAATATATGTCAATATATGTAAATTACATATATAATGTTAGTGCCCATGTATGTCTGCTGCATATATGAGAATATATGCAAAATTCATATATGTAAAACACATATACATATATGAAACATATATTTCAAAATATATCAAAAATGGCCGTTTTCATGTAAGTGCCATATATTTTCCCGTATATGCACATAAATGTGAAATATATGTAAGACGCATATATGTATACATGCATATATGACGCATATATGTATACATGCATATATGACGCATATATGTATACATGCATATATGACGCATATATGTATACATGCATATATGACGCATATATGTATACATGCATATATGACGCATATATTTATACATGCATATATGACGCATATATTTATACATGCATATATGACGCATATATTTATACATGCATATATGACGCATATATTTATACATGCATATATGACGCATATATTTATACATGCATATATGACGCATATATGTATACATGCATATATGACGCATATATTTATACATGCATATATGACGCATATATGTATACATGCATATATGACGCATATATGTATACATATATGACGCATATATTTATACATGCATATATGACGCATATATTTATACATGCATATATGACGCATATATTTATACATGCATATATGTACTTTTCTATAGTACATACTTTAACATATATTAGGGATACAAATCTTATATCTGAATGCCTTGAAATTAAATGCCTATAGTTGGAGATTTTGTCTATTGTGTGAATACCAAATATAGTATTTTAATATAGTAATACCAAATATAGTATTTCTTTGTCATTTTTGACAAATACATCCACAAAGTACCATAACCATATGCCACAGCTTTAAAAATGCATCAGTATCACATGCATGTACACTGTAAAACTTTTCACTGTAAATTTACAGTTAAATACTGGCAGCTGGGTTGCCATCCACATACTGTATTTTTACAACACTACTACAGTAAACAGCATTTACAGTACTCCACTGTAATTACAAAATACAGTATACCACATTTTACATTATTAAACTTGTCGACAGCAATAAATTGTATTTTTACAGGGAATACTGCTTTTATTATTACATAATTAAAATATTATACTTTAAGGTTTCATAAGAGTAGTCACACTAGGAAAAAGAAAACAACATTTTCTGGGTTTTAAAACATTTATTTAGTTAAATTACCTTCTGTGAACATGTTGGCTGAATTACTTTTTAAACATAAAATGCAATTTTAACACTTAACAACAAACAGGTAACAGTTAGCACTTAATTAAAAGAATAGTTCACCCAAAAATTTAAATTAGCACATGATTTACTCACCCTCAAGTCATCCTAGGTGTATCTGACATTCTTCTTTCAGACGAATACAATCAGAGTTCTATTAAAAAATGTCCTGGCTCTTCCAAGCTTTATAACGACAGTGAAATGCTGTTTCTTTTTTGAAGTCCATAAAAGTGCAAACGAAATCCCATTCAAAGTCTGCAAGGTTTCGCAGAAGTGAGGACACCTGTAGGCTTACAGTGGTGTTCTTGTTTTGCACAACTTGGCCAGTTTTCTTTGAAGTTACTTGTCCTTTCTTTGTTTTTGATCCACGTTCAGGATTGATGTCAAGAAAGCGTCTAAAAGGCAGAAAAAAACAACAATTAAATATTATTAACTGAGTGTATATATTTTGACAAAGAGAGACAGCACAAAAGCTGTCTAAAACTGAACATAAAAAAAAAAAAAATGCAATGTAGGATGTTGTGAAAAAAAAAATGCAATGTAGGATGTTGTGAAAAAAAAAATGCAATGTTGGATGTTGTGAAAAAAAAAAATGCAATGTTGGATGTTGTGATCAATAACTGATATTTTTTCTGCCCTGGTAAAATACATCAACTCAATGTGTCTGTTTACATGCGCACTGTCAACTAACTAAATTTTTGGAAGTGGGGTTGCCAGATTTAAAGTTTTATTCTACAACTTTTGTCTACTCATCACCCAGCTCATTAACAATATCATCCCCTCATCCGGTGCCATCAGAGTATCAGTGGAAAGGCAGTCTTTAGACTTTCCGTTTATATAGAGCACACACTGCCAGAATCCAGCCCAAACCTTTGTGACAGAAATAATTTAACTTAATTGCAAGCCTTGCAATGTTTATTGCATATATGACAACATGATTTACCAGACTAAAATGCATGTTTGCACCCAAAAATTTAAATTCTGTCATTATTACTCACCCTCAAGACTTTTGTTCATCTTCGGGACACAAATGAAGATATTTTTGATGAAATCTGATAGTTTTGTCCTTCCATTGATATCAATATCATTGCAACTGTCAAAGCCCAGAAAAGTGGTAAAAACATTGGTAAATATATAGCTACAGTGGTTCAACCTAAATATTATGATGCAGGGTTTCTGCACATTTTTTAAAGTCAAATTTAAGGCTTTTTAAGACCCGAAGAAATCAAAATTAATACCATGCATTAGGGGTGTGCAATATTGACAAAATGTCTCGATCGATATTTTCAAAGTTTTCTTGATAATAATTAGATAACATTTTACTGATTGTGTTTCTGTGCTTGGTGCCATGGCTTGTTTAAGCCTGTTGACAGCTGACTGACAAAGATATTCATATTTTTCATATTCTATGCAGTGGTCAGTTTACAGCAGTGACAGAAATTAAATTTTTTTATTAAGGGGTAATATTTGCCACCTTAAATTGATTTCAAGGGGCATTTTCACCTATATACGGACATTTGTAGATGTTTCAACAAGATCTTTTACATCTACTGCAGTCAGATTCACCCGTGTTCACTCTGAAGGAATCACTCACATGGCTGGGCACTTGTATGACACATCAAGGATGTTAAGAGGCTAAAAGCAGGTTTAAAACTTGAAGTCAACAGGGTGCAAATTTTAAAAAGAGGATAACACGGTGTAGGCAACACCGATTTTTGTCGTTGTTCTCTGTATTGACAGCACTCCAAATTTACAAAAAAAATGAGCTCAATGTTAAAATTGACCGGAGTTCTCCTTTAAGGTTGCACTAGTTACATGGATTATTTAAACAATGTTTTTACTAGCTTTCTGGGCCTTAAAAGTTGCAAAGACGTTGCTGTCTATGGGTGGTTCAGAAACCTCTCAGATTTCATCAAAAATATCTTAATTTGTGTTCTGAAGATGAACGAAGGTCTTACAGGTTTGGAACGACATGAGGGTGAGTAATTAATGACAGAATTTTCACTAATCCTTCAACTGAAAACAACTTGCACTGACATATCTTAAAATATATGACTGCCACTGTTTTATCTCAAGATGCACACCAGTAATGTTTTTTTTTTTTTTTATGATACATTATTATAAAATCTGCTTAAATACCCTAATTTTATTAAGGCCTAGACCTGGCTTAAGCTAAGCCCTGTATGGAAACCAGGGCCATATTGTTCATACCAGTAGTCAACATAATAAATACTGTCAAGTCAAGGTTAGTGACACAATTCAGTCTAATATATGTATATGTATATATATATATATATATATATGAATGGCAAATATGCCAATGACTAACCTCTGAACAAACTCAAGGTGCTGCCTCTTCCTGGTACTGCAAGCTGAAGTTATAGGAGGAGGCAAACAGCGCTGCCAGGCCAGTGATGAAGAGGCTGTGATCCTTCACACACACCTTGACCTTCCAAACTTAATATCCAGCACTGGTTGCTTAGAGATTGACCTGTAATGGAATAAAAATAAATAAAGAATAAATAAATAATATTAATAATTAAAATAACTACTGTGGGTTCCACTGTGGTTCGATGTAGTTGTCTATTCATAGTTCTATGAATTACATTTTTCAACTAAAAATTAAAATTGGTTAGAATGCTAAAATGCACTGGCATATAATTTTGTTTGTTTTAAGCATAAACTCACTTAATTTTGACTTATTCTTTAAGAAAACAAGACAATTTTTACGTGTCTATTAAATGCTTCTTCATGTAAGAATTGTAGATATCTGGACTGGAAACAAAATAAAAACACTAATTAAGAAAAACATATTTTGCAGTGGGGTGAGTAAATGATGGCTTTTCATTTTAGGTTTCATCTACCCCTTTAATGTTTACATACCAGGAAATAAGTCGTGGACTTTCTGGCAAATGTAGATTGCTGGACATCAGCGATGCAAATTCCTAAAACAATTTTTAAAAAGGACAGCACAACCTTGATCAACAGAACCAAAACATAAAACATATTACAAATTAATGAGATTTGCTGAATAATCTCTACTTATCTGCTTGAAGGATAACACCGTCTAACTTCTTTGAATTAGGGAGTAGTTGTAGGACCATGGGATGGCAATCAGGAATAGGCCTACTACATTTGAAAACAGCATTAGGAACATGGATTTTCATGTGCTAGCGAAATTCTGACAACGATTCAAAAGCACGATCACAGAACTGACAGAATTTGACAGCATTTTTTTTTTACCACATAGACTATAACTGTAACACTACTTAAAAGCACTTACATTAACAATGGCCATCAGATTACAAAGCCTAAACCGAAAAAAATATATATCAAATGCACGTCATGCAAATAGCATGGTAAAGGTTGCCTATTAGGCCTATTTGAAATGTCGAAGTTAACGTTACTTGGTAAACAGGTGGAACAGAGTCAGTGAATTGCTTGCGCGGCCACGTTAAACCGCGTTCGCAAAATCAAACCAAATACGTGAAAATGTAGAAACGCAAAAAAAAAAAAAAAATTATATATTGGCTTACCGTATCACTCAGTTGAACAATTCTCCATCTTCTCAAACTCTAAATCCCATCGTCACGCGCAGGTTAGATTATTCAATGACAAATTCTTCCATCCGTCTTCAGGTAGCTGCTACCGTTAACGTCGTCCTTTTTCTGCTGCGTCACAGGCAACTAATGTTTGAAACACGAACCGAACCGAACCTCAAAAAAGCATTAAAATTGCTCACAGATTCGCAGACATTGTTTATCTTGATAACAGGAATGATTATTTGTTCAGTTGAATCCCGCTGACAAAACGAGTTTGCCTGTTGTAGCTGCCTAACGTTACTGTCTGCTGCTGCTCGCATGACGCGTCACATTTGAACTGAATTGAGCGCGAAAGAAATCAATCCCACAATGCAATGACTTTTCAGTCAGTATGATGGTAACGAATTTATCAGGACGAAAACAGAAATGTGCTGTATATTTACAGCTGTTCTGTAAAAGATACATCTTAATACTGTATTATGGAAATACAGTACAATTCTGTAAGAAATTCGTTGTAAATTTACAGTAAAGGGTTACAGTGTATGTTTACATACATTTATTAAATATGTTGAAAACAAATATGTATGTCACATATTTATAATTAATGTTGTCCATATGCGAGAAACCAATACTATACTGTAATATATGCAGATATATGGTATCATATATGGATGAACTCAAATATTTTCTTCACATGTTTGGACACATAAATGTTCATATATGTTGCAGGCATATATTGTGTTCTCAGATAAGTCAAATATATGTATAGATATATGTTGCAGTCATATATTGTGTTCTCAGATAAGTCAAATATATGTATAGATATATGTTGCAGGCATATATTGTGTTCTCAGATAAGTCAAATATATGTATAGATATATGTTGCAGGCATATATTGTGTTCTCAGATAAGTCAAATATATGTATAGATATATGTTGCAGGCATATATTGTGTTCTCAGATAAGTCAAATATATAGATATTTGTTGCAGGCATATATTGTGTTCTCAGATAAGTCAAATATATGTATAGATATATGTTGCAGGCATATATTGTGTTCTCAGATAAGTCAAATATATGTAGATATATGTTGCAGTCATATATTGTGTTCTCAGATAAGTCAAATATATGTATAGATATATGTTGCAGGCATATATTGTGTTCTCAGATAAGTCAAATATATGTATAGATATATGTTGCAGGCATATATTGTGTTCTCAGATAAGTCAAATATATGTAGAGATATATGTTGCAGGCATATATTGTGTTCTCAGATAAGTCAAATATATGTATAGATATATGTTGCAGTCATATATTGTGTTCTCAGATAAGTCAAATATATGTAGATATATGTTGCAGTCATATATTGTGTTCTCAGATAAGTCAAATATATGTAGAGATATATGTTGCAGTCATATATTGTGTTCTCAGATAAGTCAAATATATGTATAGATATATGTTGCAGGCATATATTGTGTTCTCATATAAGTCAAATATATGTATAGATATATGTCATGCTATTTAAAATATAAGTACATATATGGCCATATATTACATTTTTGTATGGGATGCAACGCGTGTAATTGAGACAGTGGTATTAAAAGACCAAACTCAGGAAACACCATACAAACAAAGCACACAGAAAAGCAATTGAGCACAGAATATGATCGCAACGCGTTTAATTGTACGTTTTCCTCCCATAGAAAACCAAGAAAACGCTTAATGAGGCTTAATGGACCAACAGTTATAAAATAAAAAAAACAATAACAAAAAACACATAATTCGTTACATTATTAATAAAACACAGGCAGCAAGTTTATTTGCACTGAACACACATTTGCTTTCTTTCGTCATATTCTGTGCTCATCTGCTATTCTGTAGTATGCATTATTAGCATTGTGTTTACTGAGTTTGATAATATCGTTTATTTCTTTTAATATCAGTCTAATGCATTGCATTAAGCCATAGCGTTTCAGTGCACGTGGGTTTCGTGACATCATCGAAGTCCCATTTCATTGGCTAGGTGCCAACCAATAAAACGGCTCCTTTGACCCCCCCTCCTCCCGCCCCCCTTTCTCTCTCACCGCCTCTGAGTTTCAAGTGCACGAGTTAGTTTTGCACCTGATATATCGCGAAAAGAGTAGCAAAAGTCAAGGCGCGAAATTTGAAATTGCAGTGACAGATTTGAGAAGTTGCAAGTGCCTAATTGAGGAAGTACCGTGAATGTGAATGTAAGATTAAACGCAAAATATATATTACAAGTTTGTGTCTGTCGTTGTATTTCTGTGAATGGCATTTTACACATTTGTGTCTACTTGTCTGCAGCTTCAGATTCAGAATACAGGTTTGTGACTATTGTATGCGAGTGCAAATTTCAACATTCAACTTCAGATTTTTATTTTACAGGTTTTCACATTGGAGCTGTGAGTGTAAATGTTCATGTACAAGTACCAATATTTATTGTACAAGTTCTCAAATTCACATCTACGTGCTCTCGAGTTTTGCTACTGATTTACCTTCATACGACATCATTCATAGACATAATCTTTTTACTTTCGAAAACTTTATACATTTTAGTACTCTGAAATTGGTTTTTAAATGTTTGAACAGTCATGTGTCGCCGCTGTTTTCTGCTCTCATTATTAGGCGTCAGGGCTCACTCACTTAGACCCTCCACCAGAGCCTCAGTCAGTGGGGACTGTGTTCTTCCAAGATTTACAAAATCTTTTGGTCAGTCCAGTTTCTCTTTTAATGGGTTGAGACTATGGAACTCTATGCCCACTGACTTAAAACTGCAGACAGACATGATCAGCTTTAACAGAGGTCTGAAACAATGGCTGAAGTCAAGTCAAAGCTGCACACATGGTAATGCTGTATGAAATGTATATTGGTGATGTGTATTGTTTACCTTCTTAAATATTGTACTGTGTACTGTTTTGCATTGTGTTTTGTATACTGTATTGTGTTGTGTTTTGTGAAATGTGTAGCCTCCTATGGACAAGTGTTGTAAATTAGCAGTTTTGTTATGTCCATATCAAATAAATAAATAAATAAATATGTCAAATTTCTGTTGTTGCCAAGCACACGTTATTTGTTAACGCAGATAGCGGTAAGTTTTCACAGAAAACAACATAACATGGATAAGGAAATCAAAAAAGAAAACTAAATATAAAAGAGAAGGACCAGATGAGATGGATACTCAAAGAATGACAGTTAAGGGGCTTTATGCAACACATTGTTTTTTAGGAGATTACTTAAGTGAAAAAAATAGATACTTAAAGGAGAACTCCGGTCAATTTGGAAGGCCATAGTAATCGATTGTCGAGTTCACGCGCGTGATCATAGGTACTAAACCTATGCGCGTGAACTCGACAATCGATTACTATGGCCTTCCACCGAAAACAGGATGTAAACAAAGGTATGAGCGCTGGCTGAATTAACTTCATTTTTATTAATATCTCTAACATCTACTGCAGTCAGATCCACTCGTGTTCACTCGGAAGGAATCACTCACATTTTCTGTGCACTTGTAATGACACTTAAAGGATGTTAAGAGGCTAAAAAGCAGGCTTACTACTTGCCCCATTGAAGTCAATAGGGTGCAAATTTTAAAAATAGAATAACTCGGTGTAGGCAACACCGATTTTTGTCGTTGTTCTCTGTATTGACAGCACTCCAAATGTACAAAAAAATGAGCTCAATGTTAAAATTGACCGGAGTTCTCCTTTAAGGGACATTCTAAGGATTTATGATGTTTCACTTATAAAAACCCTTAAGTAACACAAGGGTTATTTTCTGCGACACCCTAAAGTTTAAGGGAAACCTACTGTAAAAGATACACTGGAAAATATCCAGTATATCTTGGAAAACATACTGGAAAATTACACTTAAGGTGCTTTATGCAACCGGGCACTGGACCTGGGTCTGTTTACACGAGACGTGGAAATGGAAAACTTTAATGTGTTTTAGCCGTTCATTTACACGACAACTGTGTTTTGGGAGATTGAAAACAAACTTTTGAAAACTGGTTTCAAAGTGCAAGTTTGTTAAAACAATACCGTTATCGTCTCTGTGTAAACTACAAAAACTTGAATTTGTGAAAACGGGGATGTCATGCGCATGAGTACTACGTGTTCAGTCTATAGGAGCGTAGTGTTTCTTTACAAATTGACATCGCCATCTACTGGCCTGGCATGAATAATACAGCGATTTTAGTCGTTTTCACGGATCCGTGTGAACGGGAATCATTTTGACAATTTTGTCGTCTGTACGCGAAAAAGCGCAATGGAAAAACGTTTCTGTTTATAGTACATCGTTGTCGTGTAAACATGCCCTTAAACCGCCTTTCCACTGCACACGACAGATAACAGCCAATGGATTCTTCCTATTGAAGTGTTGTATAATGTGTGTGGTATCCTTACTACAATACTTTATATTGGATTGCAATTAAAATTAAAAGTTCAGTTTTCGTGGATACACATCTTTTGTGTTCAATCGGCACGACACCACAATGTGTGACCCCCTGTTGCCGATCTGTTGTGTAGTGTGAGAAGAACAGCAATCCGACAACTTTGATAATCATGCAGTGTGTACCCACCTAAAGCTGTGTTCACACTGCCAGTGACTGTCGCTGCATGTCGCCAGTAGCTGGCGGTGAGGTCGCTGGTGGGCGTTCCCACTACTGTTGTCTAGGAAAGTTTATGAATGACTTTCACGGATTCCATGTTGTAGACACCGAATCAGTTTTCTTGCAGCTAAAAACAAACATTATGGAGGGAAAAGACTAAGAATGGAATCAGTGCATAAAATGCTTAATATTAGAGATGAACGAGAAACGGCAAGTGCCATCGCGGCTGGAAATCGTGTCGTTGGAAATCTCTAGCCTTCAATTTAAATGAATGGGATCTGCGTGTCGCTGGCAGTGTGAACGGGGCTTAACACTAAACTTCCTAGGATCAAGTTTGTAGTTGATGTTGATGTAATATGATGAACTAGACCTGTAAATTTGATGATTTATGAATTTTTTGTTGTTGTTGTTTTTTTGCTACAGGGTCCAGTGGACTGGATTTGGGATAGAGAGACTTGGGTTGAAGATCTCCAGAGCCATTACCTGCATTTCAATGTTTCCATTAAAGTTCTGGCAGGAGACCTCCAGCAGTCCAAGAGTGAGTTTATCTATCTATAACTAGCAGAGAATTTACCGGAAGAATTTTTGTTTAGATACAACAGATTTCGAAGATAATGCTTGAAAATCACTAAAGGAAGTGCAATTGAAATTTATGTCCATAATTTTATTCGATGTAGTTACCTAAATTACTCTTAAAATAATCAACATATTTATGAATAAGTGCATAAGTGCAGCTTGTGCGGACCATTCACACGAAACATCTGCAATACTTTTAAACCGATGATTAATGTACATGTGCGCCAGGCGGATGTCCTCGTTTGTTTCACCAGTTCTTAAAATAACTTTTCAAGCTCCATCCCGGACACTGATTGCCTGAGTGTCTCTGAAAGACCGCATCCTGTGTTAGCTCTGCTTGACATGAAAGTTTTGTTTTTCAGTAAAAGGGCGTGCTGTATTGAAAACTAGCTATTTCCTTGAGAATACATCTTGAAAGTAAGATTATTAAACTGCCGTTCAAACTAACTTATAACTTCTTTTTAAGTTGGCAGCCAGCATTTTTGATCATTTTCACAAAACTTTCATGGCCCCCAAAATCTTCTATTGAATGAACAGTCAATATATAAAAAGAAAGAACAGAGCATCTGCTTTAAAAAATGTTTTAATGAACTCTTGAATGTGGGTAAGTTTCATTAAAAGAAGCAACATTTTTAACAAAAAGCTGAGAAAATCACATTGTCCGGATCGGATTGAGAACGATGATCAAAACATAGATGGAGTAGATCGAGTCCATCAACACCCCCAAAGCTTCACAGTCCTTTAGCTCGTCCTGGGTCGACATTTCATTCAGTAACATTAGGCAGTTTTGATTTATATGCTGTTGAATGTTTGGCCCTGTTCACACCTGGTATTAAGATGCGTTTCGGTCGATCGGATCACAAGTGGACGACTCTAAATACAGGAGTAAACGGGTCTAAAACGACCACTTTCGATCACTTCCAGATGTAGTTGAAAACACATTCGACCGGATTGCTTTCGTAGTGTAAACGCTCATGTGGACGAATACGTTTGAACAGCCACAAATACTGACCTGATGAGTAAACATTATGGGTAGCGCTCTAGCCAGACGAGATTCAACCTTTGTTGGCTAAAAACCCAAGGTTTAAAGATGAAAAATGTACCAACCACAATGCTCTCTCACCATTCCTGATTTCTAACACACACTCAGTGTTGTTCAGCTGGTCTCGAGTCTGTCAGAGCAAAAACTGAAGCTGCTGTTCTCCGTGTGTTTTTCCGTCGTCTCTGGTCGTGTTCATATGTAAACTGCACGAGCTTATTTCAACCATTAGATTGAAAGTTTTGAAAAAGCCCATACATTTCCTCGCCCATAGACCCTCCTCTCGAAGAAATCAGGACAGAAGTGGCTGAAAGTGGACAAAAGAGACGGATTAAAACACCAGGTGTAAACGGGAATGTGTCGCCCTCGTCTACTTGTGATCCGATCGACCGAAACGCATCTTAACACCAGGTGTAAACAGGACCTTTGATGATCGTGTTAGTTTACATGTGTATGAGCAATGCTTCTATGGCTTGTTTCTTCTTCACCTGTTTTGATCCGGAGATTCTGTACTCTTTCAAAAGATGCGTAATAGCGCCCTCTACCGTATAACCATGAAAACATGGATTGCTGGAAAATTCCATCAATGCTGGGGAAAGATTTAAGACTTTGTGAACTTACTGTGTAGGATTTTCTCCCATCTAGCTGTGAAATTGTTTATGACTACCAACTGAATATTACTTTCTAGCCCCTCCCATTCCGAGGGCGTTTTAACTCCTACGGTGGTCGTATTATTTCAAATCTGCCGGCAGTCGCGAGTAATCTCCCCCTCGCATTCGTCACGGCGCCACTGAGTGTTAAAACGCGAAAGGCGAAGCTTGAATTTCCAGGTATGTCCCTCTTTGGCGAATGTATTTTCAAGATGTAGGCGCAACATGGCTGCCGCCATTCGAACGACTCGCTCGTATGTATTCTAAATGGCAGATTCTACGCTTACGAGAATACTTGATTAGTTGGTAGAAGTAATTACACATTAATGAGCACATATCATTTTGAAAGAACAAAGTGTTTTTTGCAAAGAATCAACTTAAAAAATTACACAGTGTAGCTTTAATGAATCCCAGTAAACAACTTTGTAGTCACATCCCTGTGGTTTCATCCTTTTTCAGAGTACCTAACGGTGGGCCTCTCGTCTGTGAAGAGGAAAAAGGGCAGTTATCTTCAGGACACTCTTCAGTCAATCTTCACCGAGTCCTCAGAGGAAGAGCTGGATCAAATGGTGGTGGTCGTCCTTCTCGCTGACTTTGATGTGAGCTGGATCCGGGAGACCTTACAGAAAATCACAGATGAATTCCACCTGCATCTGTCGAAGGGTCGACTGCTTGTTATCCACGTCAACGAAGACAACTATCCTCCCCTTACAGGACTGAAGAGGAACTTCAACGACGCTCCCGACCGCGTGTCCTTCCGTTCGAAGCAAAACGTGGACTACTCCTATTTGCTCCATTTTAGCAGTAACCTCTCCCAATACTATATCATGCTGGAGGATGACGTGAGCTGTTCGAAGAACTTTCTCTCCGGTATGCGTGAGCACATCGGTTCGATGGACAACTCGAAGTGGGTCACGCTGGAATTCTCCAAGTTGGGCTACATCGGAAAACTCTACCAATCCAAAGATCTGCCCATCCTGGCCCGTTTCCTTTATAATTTCTACCAAGAGATGCCCTGCGACTTCCTGCTGTCGCATTTTCACAAATTGTTGATGCAGGATAAAGTCATTCGTTTCCGCCCATCTCTGTTTCAGCACATGGGCACTTACTCGTCATTTAGGGGGATACACAATCACCTGAAGGATGAGGACTTCGTCGAAGAAGTTGCTGATAACCCTCCAGCGGACATTCGCACGAACATTGAGACTTTTGAGACCAATACAGCCGAAAAGGCTTACAGTCAAGATTTAGGGTATTTCTGGGGCATTTCCCCTATTGGCTCAGAAAACTACTTTTTAGTGGCCTTTCATGAACCGGTTCTTATCTCCCGTGTCCAAATACGAACAGGATCGGATGGAAAAGATCAGCTGGTTTCTGCTGATGTGGAACTTGGGAAATCTCTGGTGAAAATGGAGTCTGCGTTGGATTGTTCGGAATTTCACGCACTAGGTTCTCTTCAGAACGGACAGTTTAATGAACCCGATGTCCAGAAACTTGTGCCCGCAACCGTGGCATGTTTACGAATTCGAGTCACAGCACCCCAAACGGACTGGGTTATCATAAAGAGGATCCAGGTCTGGACTGTTAAGGCTGAAAAAAAACCATGAGAAAAGCTGTTCTGCGGCAGAAATGAATTCTTTATCAGCGCTGACGTAGATTTGGATCTTTAAAATCTGTGTGTGAGGATCACAGGGTTGATCACTTCAACTAAAACTAAAAACATTTAAAAAAAAAAAAAACTGTTGTTAACTGGAAAAACTTGTCCTGTTGTAACTTGATTTACTAAAAAAAAGTTACATTAAAATTGAAATGAAAACACTTCAAAATTACCAAAACTTTGACTGAAATTAAAATGAAAATGGAAAATATAAACATAAAATACAATTCAAAGTATTAGTAAAAACTATAATAATTCTCTTAATACAGCATAAAATAATTTTATTAATCTGTAATTTGATTGTGTTTTCAAGTAAAAATATTGTAATAAAGCAGAATTGAACAGGATATTCAAACTTTCAGAAAATATATGTTGAATTAAGTTTATTTTTCTAAAATATTTCGTTGTTGTTTTAAATTAATTTGAATATCTTTCATTTATTTTAATGAACTTAGTTTTAAAGTGAAATTAACTTTTCTTAAAACAAATGGAAAAACAAAACAAACAAAAAAAGATTATTTTGATAACTTTTTGCAAGGTTACCCAAGATAATACACATTCATTTTCATGCAAATAATGTTAGTATAACAGGATTTAATTAATTAATGAAGAATTTAGTATTTTGTCTGAAGAATTCAGACAAAAGAAGAATTTAGCCTCTGGTCAATCTGCTGCCTTACATATAAGTTACAAAATGTTAACATTTTAAGAGATAAATGTGCCACAAAAAAATCCCTCAATTAATATAAATAACTATCAAAATATGAACTTCGAAATATGAAGGCCTGGTTATGTGGTTGAGTGGTGAAAGAGGATACCAAGAAGTAAAGAACATTTTACAGTCAAAATATTTACATTTACAAGCCTTTTTTAAAGTGAATGTTTGTTAGGAATATACTGCCCCCTAGGTGTAGTAGCCTTGAAATACATTCTGAAATACTATTTTGTAATTTCATGGCTTTAAGCACCAGTGAGGGGGAAGTGAAAGGACTCGAAGACCTAGATTTAATATATTTGGATATTTTATACCAAAGTGACATGCTGCCTATCATGTGTCTGACAATCATATTAGCATGTGTGATGATCAAACTAAGCCTTAAAAACAGGGTACTGATGCTCACTGACTACTGTATGTTCTCTCCACCTCAGAACTTCTGTATATATATATATATATATATATATGTGTGTGTGTGTGTGTTACAATTCTGAGATAACTGCACAACTCTATTGCATAAAACTGTATGCTTGTTGCACAATTACATAACACCAGAAACCAATCTGTTTCATATGTTTGCTCTATGAATATCGGTGTGTTTTTGTTTGTTTGACTCTTGTCTTTATGACAGCCAATTAAACACCTTTCATGGCTGTGGAGACAGGATAATTTACATTATTTTTGTCATTATAAAAAAAAAAAAAACCTTTAGGATGGTACTCCGCTTTGCATTATGTTGTCTAATTTGAAATAATGAACTGCTTACTGTATGTGTTGTGTTTATGTGTGGGTGGTCTTTAATGAACTGTATATTGCACTATTTTATGGGAGTTATATAGGGAGTCCAAAAATCTGGATCCATAGTGAACATATTGAAAATATTTGATGCTACAGGATATGAAATGGTTTAAAATGTAAAAAATGTATGTGTCTGTCTTTTAATTTTTCCCCCCAAAATCCTAAAACGTTCTGTTTATTTCCGAGGTTAAATGAGGTTTTAATTATTACAGTGTTCTCTGACTTTTGGAGCCCACTGTAGATACAGTGTATATTGTGTTAGATACATCATACACTATAGGTTTTGTTTTATTCGTTACCAAATCATGTAATAATTTTAAAATGATACATAATAATAATGGAAAATATGCTTTGTGTATTCTTCAACACCAGCCTCAATGACTGGTTGAAGACACTCCTGCCCGTGGATGGTGCTGTGGAGTGCTGTATGTGGAGTGGGTGCTGGTGCAGTGTGACCGTTTACCATCTGCCTTGTAAATGAGGACAATGCCAGCCCCGCTCCCCCGCTCCGGACCCAGAGCCCAGTCAGCCTTCAGCCATGCCCTCAGCGGATCACAAGCCAGAGCCCACCGCTGACTTGGAGACCAGCCCGTCTGGCACCAACAACCAGGCCACGTTCAAAGTCACTTAAATCACCTTTATTCCCCATTCTGATGCTCAGTTTGAACTTCAGCAGATCGTCTTGACCATGTCTACATGCCTAAATGAATTGAGTTGCTGACATGTGATTGGCTGATTGTGTGTATATGTATACACCACACACACTATATTGGCAAAAGTATTGGGACACCCCTCCAAATCATTGAATTCAGGTGTTCTAATCACTTCCGTGGCCACAGTTGTATAAAATCAAGCACTAGGCATGCAGACGCTTCTGCAAACATCTGTGGAAGAATGGGTCGCTCTCAGGAGCTCAGTGAACTCAAGCGTGGAACTGTGATAGGTTGCCATCTGTGCAATAAGTCCATTCGTGAAATTTCCTCACTACTAAATATCCCACTGTCAACTGTTAGTGGTATTCTAACAAAGTGGAAGCAATTGGGAACAACAGCATCTCAGCCACGGAGTGGTAGGCCACGTAAAATCACAGAGCGGGGTCAGCGCATGCTGAGGCTCACAGTGTGCAGAAGTCGCCAACTTTCTGCAGAGTCAACGGCTTCAGACCTCCAAACTTCGTGTGGCCTTCAGATTAGCTCAAGAGCAGAGCGTAGAGCTTCATGGAATGTGTTTCCATGTCCGAGCCGCTGCATCCAAGCCTCACATCAACAAATGCAATGCAAAGCATTACAGTGGTGTAAAGCAGCCAACACTGGACTCTAGAGCAGTGGAGACGTGTTCTCTGGAGTGACCAATCACGCTTCTCTGTCTGGCAATCCGATGGACGAATCTGGGTTTGGCGGTTGCCAGGAGAATGGCCCTTACCTGACTGTATTGTGCCAAGTGTAACGTTTGGTGGAGGGGGGGTTATGGTGTGGGGTTGTTTTTCGGGGGTTGGGCTTGGCCTCTTAAGGGGGTCGCACACCGGACGAGAAGCTCAGCGCCGCATCGTGTCTAGGACAACTCGAGGTATCGCACACTGGACGCGCAGTTTCTCAGTTTATGGCCAGCAATATTGTTATGTTTAAGGACATCATGGAATTAAGATCATGTCTGTACTATGTTATGATTGTACTGTACAATTAAATACAATCGTTGCTAAGTCTGCAGTCTGCACACTTTACCTCAGAGCGTCCGTTAACTGAATGAATTGAGAATATCACCTGAAAATCCGATAACATCTGAAATCCGATTTCTGTAAATGAATGTAAAACTAAATGTATATTGCAGCACAGGGTGAAGTCAGTATATACATTAACGACGATTTGAGACAAATAAATGTACATTTAATATAAAACTATGTAAATGGCGCTCTGTGGCGCGGCAGGATTTTGAACAAGGTCCTGAGCCGTTGCTGGGCGCCGCGGACAGACGCCTAATGGCGCCGCCGGTGTGTGTACACTCATAGAGAATAATGTGTTTGAATTTTAATTTCGGTGAATTTTAAAGCCGGTGTGCGACCCCCCTTTAGTTCCAGTTAAAGGAACTCTCAATGCTTCCGCATACCAAGACATTTTGGACAATTTCATGCTCCCAACTTTGTGGGAACAGTTTGGGGATGTTCCTGTTCCAGCATGACTGCGCACCAGTGCTCAAAGCAAGGTCCATAAAGACATGGATGAGCGAGTCCTGACCTCATCTCGTCCAACTCGTGCCTGACCTCACATAAGCACTTCTAGAGGAATGGCAAAAAATTCCCATAAACACACTCATAAACCTTGTGGAAAGCCTTCCCAGAAGAGTTGAAGCTGTTATAGCCGCAAAGGGTGGGCCAACTCCATATTAAACCCTACGGATTAAGAATGGGATGTCATTAAAGTTCATTTGTATAAACTTTTGGCAATATAGTGGCAATATCCCAAAACTTTTGGCAATATAGTGTTCTATATATATAGATGTATATAGGTATTAAATCTGAAACAAAACGGCACATTCACCTTTGACCTCTGACCTTGGCTGAAACAGGCTCCTATCTCAGCTGTCCCTCAGAAGATATGGCTGTGGAGACATCACAGAAAATAGGGATGGGTCATGTATCCCCGTGACCCAGTTTTTCCTGGAGCAACCACCGTGTATCACGTTGCCCTCTAGCGTTAACTTCCATGTCCCATGTTCAACGTGACCAGGTCGACTTGCTGGCGAGACGCTGTGAATGTAACTGATTGCACAACCATATATTGTCCTCCTGGAATCCTCTGTGCGCCCTAGAGAATCTTTCGATTATAAAGGGCTCAAATATCATCCTAATTATATAAACTCCGCTAACCCCGACAGTGTAATTATTGAGGCTGACAGTGCACTAAACATAGACTGATTCAGTTACAGTCACCTGGAGTCAATGCTGTGGTCAAGACCAACACACACATCAGACTGAGGCTTTCTTCTCCTGCGTTCTGTCATGTTTCAGTGCTCGCTTGACCTGAACAAGTGAATTAAAGTGGCTTCCTTTTTTAATATATATATTTGAAGGTTTCTTTGCAGGTAGATCAGCTGATTGATGGAGAGCTGTGTGGATACAAGAGACTGAACTTCATTTGGGATTTGGAACTATAATTTCCAAAACAAAAAAATAAACTATTATGGTTATGATAGTAGTATATGCATTAACCCTCATATTCTAACATATTTTCTTATTCTGATTTTACTGCCTGTTTTTACACAATGTTTAAAGTGCCAGATCAGGTGAAAAACAGTTCCTGGCAAGCACTTTAAATAAATAAATAATAATAATAATGGAAATTTCAAGATCAACCTAATATTTTACCTTGGTTTAATTCTGACCTAATTCAGTCTAGCTGTTATAACCCTTTATTTGTCCATAAAAAGGCATTTTAGCTGTTAAAATGTATGGTATGTAAATTATGGTACTTTTGCTAAGAATCTTTATTGTGTTTTATACCCAAACAGAATATTTTTCAGTGCAGATTTTTGAAATTCTAATAAAATTCATAAATAAGTCACAAAAATATTAAAGTCACAAGATATTAACCTCATACTTTAATATTTAGATTTTTTTTTTCTTAGGCTATTAAAAGATTTTTGAGAATTATATTGCAATGTGTATTTTATACATATTACATGTTTAAATTAGTGTAATAAAAAATAGAACAACGTGAACAAAACATTCAAAAACGCTGAATTCATCATTATTCAGCTGTATCTGACCCATTTATATATATCACAAGTCTGATCGTTCGACCGATTGAGTTTAACATGTTTCCTTTCAGGTGTCACGATGAATTATGTAATGAAAACATGTACAGATCTAATGACAGGAGAACCAGGGTTCAGTAGTTCATTTAAGTGCTAAATGGTTTGTGGGATTATTATCTTTTTTTCTATATATTAAATATACATTTAACCTGGCTGATTCATATATAAATCAACCGGACTGTACACTACACACAAAAATTGGGTCAAACAGGTAGAAATTGCACTTTTTAGCAATTAGTAATAGCAATTTCAAAATCAACACATTATTTTACCACAAGATTTTTTAAATATTGACCTAATTCAAACTAAAAAGGTATTTGTGCAGTTTCAATCATCTTAAATTCACATTTAGGACTTTTAAAGACACATTTAATATAATAAAAACATTATGATAATGTCAATTAACATGATATCATGTTTAATAGTTCTTTAATGTACATCCAGAAATACTGTAAGAATGGATGTCAGGACTTTTTTAGGGTAAGCTAATGTAGTTGTGAGTATTCTATCATATAAATAATTCAATGAGTAATATTGGTTACACTTTATTTTAATGTGTCCTTATTACAGTGTAATTACACATTTAAGTACTGAGTAATATTAAAGGTATAATGGAGGATTTTTTACTTCCGGGTGGATCACCTATACTATTGGTCCTCCTAATTGTCAATCATTCTGGTGAATCAATCAAACTTATTCAAAAAGTGGAGAGGGCGGGTCTTATCTAAAATTCGGAAAGATTCTCCACTATACCTTTAATTAACTAAATGTACTTACTATAGAGTTACGGTTAGGGTTAGGGTTTGGTTTAGGGTTAGTTGCATGTAATTATGTATAATTTATAGTCATTACTACAGTAACTACATGAAAAACATATAACAATGACACTGTAAAATAAAGTGTTACCACAATATTTTTTTTTGTTTGGAATAAACCCAGTATTTATTTATCTGTAAAGCATGCAACATGTTCAATGAGGTAACATATTTAACATTTTGTATTAGCCAACTCTCTATGTTTGACTGTAAAAATATGATGATCCTCGAGTCTTTTTTTCATCTTTGAGACTAAGTTTTGAGACGTGGAGCGGCAGTCGCTGTTGCTATAGCTGCAGTCTGGAAGCATGTTGAAGCCGGCACATGTCCGGAGCTTTAGTGAGGATTAGACATGGAAGACACTGTCCAGGTGAACGACGCAACACGTGAAACTGACACTGTCTCCGTCTCTGCACAGACCCATTTACCCAGCAGAACTGGGACATGGCAGCAAATGCAACACGAAGGCAATTGATCAAAATCAGCATAAAGACGATCAGTTCGATATAGACAGAAAACTGTTCGAACGGGAAGCTCAGCAAACACACAATGTAAAAGGTGTACCTGTGCAGATGTCATCCAAAGAAGCTATTTCCACTTGATTTCACCCTTAAAAACGTTGTTTGTCAGTGTCTAATATCTAGACGACGTACAGTCGCGTTAAATGATATTTTGACTTCGAATAAAATAGTTTTAAACAATAAAATAATTGATTTATACCATGGTCTGTCTAAATGCTCTGATTGGCTGGAAGGTGTGCACTAAAACGGTTGAACACTGTAAGAAAAGTTGCTACCGTAAATTGTTAAATACAACATCTTGGATTTTTGAGTCATTTCAACTTAAAATACATCAAACTGACTTAAGAAAAATAAGTTGAATCTTTAATAACATTAAAAAAAAAGTTGAATCTATATGGGAATCTATATACCACACACACTATATTGGCAAAAGTATTGGGACACCCCTCCAAATCATTGAATTCAGGTGTTCTAATCACTTCCGTGGCCACAGTTGTATAAAATCAAGCACTAGGCATGCAGACGCTTCTGCAAACATCTGTGGAAGAATGGGTCGCTCTCAGGAGCTCAGTGAACTCAAGCGTGGAACTGTGATAGGTTGCCATCTGTGCAATAAGTCCATTCGTGAAATTTCCTCACTACTAAATATCCCACTGTCAACTGTTAGTGGTATTCTAACAAAGTGGAAGCAATTGGGAACAACAGCATCTCAGCCACGGAGTGGTAGGCCACGTAAAATCACAGAGCGGGGTCAGCGCATGCTGAGGCTCACAGTGTGCAGAAGTCGCCAACTTTCTGCAGAGTCAACGGCTTCAGACCTCCAAACTTCGTGTGGCCTTCAGATTAGCTCAAGAGCAGAGCGTAGAGCTTCATGGAATGTGTTTCCATGTCCGAGCCGCTGCATCCAAGCCTCACATCAACAAATGCAATGCAAAGCATTACAGTGGTGTAAAGCAGCCAACACTGGACTCTAGAGCAGTGGAGACGTGTTCTCTGGAGTGACCAATCACGCTTCTCTGTCTGGCAATCCGATGGACGAATCTGGGTTTGGCGGTTGCCAGGAGAATGGCCCTTACCTGACTGTATTGTGCCAAGTGTAACGTTTGGTGGAGGGGGGGTTATGGTGTGGGGTTGTTTTTCGGGGGTTGGGCTTGGCCTCTTAAGGGGGTCGCACACCGGACGAGAAGCTCAGCGCCGCATCGTGTCTAGGACAACTCGAGGTATCGCACACTGGACGCGCAGTTTCTCAGTTTATGGCCAGCAATATTGTTATGTTTAAGGACATCATGGAATTAAGATCATGTCTGTACTATGTTATGATTGTACTGTACAATTAAATACAATCGTTGCTAAGTCTGCAGTCTGCACACTTTACCTCAGAGCGTCCGTTAACTGAATGAATTGAGAATATCACCTGAAAATCCGATAACATCTGAAATCCGATTTCTGTAAATGAATGTAAAACTAAATGTATATTGCAGCACAGGGTGAAGTCAGTATATACATTAACGACGATTTGAGACAAATAAATGTACATTTAATATAAAACTATGTAAATGGCGCTCTGTGGCGCGGCAGGATTTTGAACAAGGTCCTGAGCCGTTGCTGGGCGCCGCGGACAGACGCCTAATGGCGCCGCCGGTGTGTGTACACTCATAGAGAATAATGTGTTTGAATTTTAATTTCGGTGAATTTTAAAGCCGGTGTGCGACCCCCCTTTAGTTCCAGTTAAAGGAACTCTCAATGCTTCCGCATACCAAGACATTTTGGACAATTTCATGCTCCCAACTTTGTGGGAACAGTTTGGGGATGTTCCTGTTCCAGCATGACTGCGCACCAGTGCTCAAAGCAAGGTCCATAAAGACATGGATGAGCGAGTCCTGACCTCATCTCGTCCAACTCGTGCCTGACCTCACATAAGCACTTCTAGAGGAATGGCAAAAAATTCCCATAAACACACTCATAAACCTTGTGGAAAGCCTTCCCAGAAGAGTTGAAGCTGTTATAGCCGCAAAGGGTGGGCCAACTCCATATTAAACCCTACGGATTAAGAATGGGATGTCATTAAAGTTCATTTGTATAAACTTTTGGCAATATAGTGGCAATATCCCAAAACTTTTGGCAATATAGTGTTCTATATATATAGATGTATATAGGTATTAAATCTGAAACAAAACGGCACATTCACCTTTGACCTCTGACCTTGGCTGAAACAGGCTCCTATCTCAGCTGTCCCTCAGAAGATATGGCTGTGGAGACATCACAGAAAATAGGGATGGGTCATGTATCCCCGTGACCCAGTTTTTCCTGGAGCAACCACCGTGTATCACGTTGCCCTCTAGCGTTAACTTCCATGTCCCATGTTCAACGTGACCAGGTCGACTTGCTGGCGAGACGCTGTGAATGTAACTGATTGCACAACCATATATTGTCCTCCTGGAATCCTCTGTGCGCCCTAGAGAATCTTTCGATTATAAAGGGCTCAAATATCATCCTAATTATATAAACTCCGCTAACCCCGACAGTGTAATTATTGAGGCTGACAGTGCACTAAACATAGACTGATTCAGTTACAGTCACCTGGAGTCAATGCTGTGGTCAAGACCAACACACACATCAGACTGAGGCTTTCTTCTCCTGCGTTCTGTCATGTTTCAGTGCTCGCTTGACCTGAACAAGTGAATTAAAGTGGCTTCCTTTTTTAATATATATATTTGAAGGTTTCTTTGCAGGTAGATCAGCTGATTGATGGAGAGCTGTATGGATACAAGAGACTGAACTTCATTTGGGATTTGGAACTATAGTTTCCAAAACAAAAAAATAAACTATTATGGTTATGATAATAGTATATGCATTAACCCTCATATTCTAACATATTTTCTTATTCTGATTTTACTGCCTGTTTTTACACAATATTTAAAGTGCCAGATCAGGTGAAAAACAGTTCCTGGCAAGCACTTTAAATAAATAAATAATAATAATAATGGAAATTTCAAGATCAACCTAATATTTTACCTTGGTTTATTTCTGACCTAATTCAGTCTAGCTGTTATAACCCTTTATTTGTCCATAAAAAGGCATTTTAGCTGTTAAAATGTATGGTATGTAAATTATGGTACTTTTGCTAAGAATCTTTATTGTGTTTTATACCCAAAAAGAATATTTTTCAGTGCAGATTTTTGAAATTCTAATAAAATTCATAAATAAGTCACAAAAATATTAAAGTCACAAGATATTAACCTCATACTTTAATATTTAGATTTTTTTTTTTCTTAGGCTATTAAAAGATTTTTGAGAATTATATTGCAATGTGTATTTTATACATATTTCATGTTTAAATTAGTGTAATAAAAAAAAGAACAACGTGAACAAAACATTCAAAAACGCTGAATTCATCATTATTCAGCTGTATCTGACCCATTTATATATATCACAAGTCTGATCGTTCGACCGATTGAGTTTAACATGTTTCCTTTCAGGTGTCACGATGAATTATGTAATGAAAACATGTACAGATCTAATGACAGGAGAACCAGGGTTCAGTAGTTCATTTAAGTGCTAAATGGTTTGTGGGATTATTATCTTTTTTTCTATATATTAAATATACATTTAACCTGGCTGATTCATATATAAATCAACCGGACTGTACACTACACACAAAAATTGGGTCAAACAGGTAGAAATTGCACTTTTTAGCAATTAGTAATAGCAATTTCAAAATCAACACATTATTTTACCACAAGATTTTTAAAATATTGACCTAATTCAAACTAAAAAGGTATTTGTGCAGTTTCAATCATCTTAAATTCACATTTAGGACTTTTAAAGACACATTTAATATAATAAAAACATTATGATAATGTCAATTAACATGATATCATGTTTAATAGTTCTTTAATGTACATCCAGAAATACTGTAAGAATGGATGTCAGGACTTTTTTAGGGTAAGCTAATGTAGTTGTGAGTATTCTGTCATATAAATAATTCAATGAGTAATATTGGTTACACTTTATTTTAATGTGTCCTTATTACAGTGTAATTACACATTTAAGTACTGAGTAATATTAAAGGTATAATGGAGGATTTTTTACTTCCGGGTGGATCACCTATACTATTGGTCCTCCTAATTGTCAATCATTCTGGTGAATCAATCAAACTTATTCAAAAAGTGGAGAGGGCGGGTCTTATCTAAAATTCGGAAAGATTCTCCACTATACCTTTAATTAACTAAATGTACTTACTATAGAGTTACGGTTAGGGTTAGGGTTTGGTTTAGGGTTAGTTGCATGTAATTATGTATAATTTATAGTCATTACTACAGTAACTACATGAAAAACATATAACAATGACACTGTAAAATAAAGTGTTACCACAATATTTTTTTTGTTTGGAATAAACCCAGTATTTATTTATCTGTAAAGCATGCAACATGTTTAATGAGGTAACATATTTAACATTTTGTATTAGCCAACTCTCTATGTTTGACTGTGAAAATATGATGATCCTCGAGTCTTTTTTTCATCTTTGAGACTAAGTTTTGAGACGTGGAGCGGCAGTCGCTGTTGCTATAGCTGCAGTCTGGAAGCATGTTGAAGCCGGCACATGTCCGGAGCTTTAGTGAGGATTAGACATGGAAGACACTGTCCAGGTGAACGACGCAACACGTGAAACTGACACTGTCTCCGTCTCTGCACAGACCCATTTACCCAGCAGAACTGGGACATGGCAGCAAATGCAACACGAAGGCAATTGATCAAAACCAGCATAAAGACGATCAGTTCGATATAGACAGAAAACTGTTCGAACGGGAAGCTCAGCAAACACACAATGTAAAAGGTGTACCTGTGCAGATGTCATCCAAAGAAGCTATTTCCACTTGATTTCACCCTTAAAAACGTTGTTTGTCAGTGTCTAATATCTAGACGACGTACAGTCGCGTTAAATGATATTTTGACTTCGAATAAAATAGTTTTAAACAATAAAATAATTGATTTATACCATGGTCTGTCTAAATGCTCTGATTGGCTGGAAGGTGTGCACTAAAACGGTTGAACACTGTAAGAAAAGTTGCTACCGTAAATTGTTAAATACAACATCTTGGATTTTTGAGTCATTTCAACTTAAAATACATCAAACTGACTTAAGAAAAATAAGTTGAATCTTTAATAACATTAAAAAAAAAGTTGAATCTATATGGGAACCAATGGGAATATATCGATGCCTGATGTTGATGTGTTTATATACTGTATATGTGGATATTTTCATGAATGTGTGTTTATTATCAAATATTTTCTGCCATTCTTAGCTTAGAAATTGCCTTCTAGTTTGATTTTCACATTAACCACATATAAAGGGAGATTATAAACATAAACAAGTATTTCCAGCATCTAATCATATTGCTAAGACACAATTATTCATAAATGCAGTAAGTCATGTTGCTACATAAATGAGGGCACCTGAAATCAAATGCAAGATGTTTTCCGTGATTGCCTGATTAGCAGTTCTGGAGCGGGGCAGTGCGTGGCCGTTCACCCTGGTGTCACGTTGAGTTGTGGAGGACCCTCCCTCCCTGGAGATCCAGATAAGAGGCACACAACAACATTTGGGATTAGTGTGAGTCTAAAAAGCAAACGAGGAACTCTGACTAAAGCAAAAGTTGGGTGAAAGGAGGACTTTTCTTTCCATTTTTTACCCCTCATTATATGAAGGATTCTCAACAGCATTGATCAGAACACTGTGAGCTGGTTTTGGATTTGGGACAGGCGCTGGATGAAGATGAGGATGTTGTTTTTCTGCAGTCTGCTTTTCCTGATGGGAGGAGATGTTCTCCTGGCCTGCTCTCTGAAGAACTACACGCTGTACGTGGAGAGACACGAGTGCGGTCACTGCATGGCCGTCAACACCACCATGTGCAGCGGAATGTGCTTCACGCAGGTAACAACACACACATCCACGGACATCTCGGATGATGTGAGAGAGAAAACCCACCGATTCCATCCGGTTTCATGATATAAAGAAATCATTGTCATTTTAGAACATATTGAATTTAATATTGAATATATTCAAAGCATTGAATCAAACAAACTAATGTCTTATTCATGTCATTTCATATGAAAATAGTTCTGTTTAATGTATGCTTTTTGTGTGTGTGTAAAAGAGATCAAAATAAAAATAGATACATATGGTCACACTTTTGATTAGATTAGGGTCCAATTCTCACTATTAACTATGACTTTTCAGAATAAGACATTAATATGTGCTTTATAAGTACTCATAAACAGCTAATATTTACATTTACATTTATTCATTTAGCAGACGCTTTTATCCAAAGCGACTTACAAATGAGAACAACAGAAGCAGTGAAACTAACAGTAGGACAACGATATGCAAGTGCTACGACCCTTCTCAGTTAAATCTAACGCAGTAAATGTTCATTTTTATTTTTTATTATAGAACAGAATAGAATAGAATAGTAGAGAAAGTGTTCAAGTGCGTCTTCAGCCGTTTCCTAGTAATATCCTAGTAATATGCATGCTAATAAGGCAACTAGTTAATAGTGAGAATTGGACCATATTCTCTAAAATGTTACTGAGAATATTATTCATAAATGACTTGTTTTGGGGTCATAACACACTGTTAACTGATATGTTTTTTAAAGGTTGCTTGTGAAATAAATCAGGTCCTGAATCAATTTGGCCCTGAGAATCAAACTCTCAGAAACACTACATATATCACGTGAAACGAGGTATTAATAATGTCACGTGTATTGTGTATGTGACAGGACACGAACGTGAGAGGATTTGTGGGCAAGCGTTTCCTGATTCAGAGAGGATGCATGCATCGTTCTTTGGTCTATCATTCTGCCAGGATGCCCGGCTGTCCCGTCCACATCGACCCCCTCTTCTTTTACCCGGTGGCAAACCGGTGCCGCTGCACAAAGTGCAACACTGCCAAGAACGAGTGCGTCTACAAGCCGAGTCACATTCCCAGCAAATGCTCCGAGCACCTGCGAGCAGTCTGAGGATGAAGAACGAGGACCTTTTCTTCTCATAACCTTCTGTGTTCTGTTAGAAAGTGTTTTTGAATTCAAGTATTTATATATATAATGAGTGAATATTGCAGGTGACAGAAGTTCTTTTTCACTGTAAATCTCTGCATTAACCACTCAAGTCTCATTTAACTCCTAATATCATTCACTGCTAAACAACCAAAGGCTTCCTTTTTGCTAGCCATAGACAAACACCATCAAAGCACCAAAATACATGTTTAACAAAAAATTATTAAAAATGTCCACAATGATAATAAAACATTGATCTTTTATGCATGAAAACATTTTGAAAATGGCTAATTACTTCTTTTTTTTTTTTTTTTTTGGTTTGCAGAATATATTAATATGTTAATTATGCTATACGTTTGCATGTGTGTCAGTAAAATAATTACGTTTTATTATGGAATCAGCAAAGTGTATAAATAATGTTGTGGAAACTGAAAAATAAACAAATGATAATATTTGGTCTGATATTGCCATTTTATGAAAATTGCAAGCAAATTTGGGATTTGTGTGATTTTTGGTTTTAGAATCGATGTAACTGTCCCTACAGGCTATAACTATAAAGCAGAACAGATACTAATAATAAAAAAAAATCGAATTAAATGTACGGTCATAATAGTATGAAACATATCAAGTGAAGTTTATTTTCAGTGAAGAGTCGGCAGTGAAAACAAAAAGAAAATTATACTGCCCCTGTTTTTGTCATTCCTTTATTTTATATATATATACTTTTTTTTTTATTATTTATAGATTGTGTTTAATGTGGCTCAACAAAAGAGAAAGAGGATGTTTAAAGATTCTTTGGTGAATTCACAGAAAAATCCTCACCGGACTGTGAAGTGACAAGGGCTAATGATAACCAAAGAGGAGCAAGCTGAACTTTCCATTGTCATATTTTTTTTAAATAGTCGTCTAAGAAACAACAGCCATTTTGTGCGAAATCATTTTTGTTTGCATGTTGCAGAAAACCAGTCGGTGCATCGATCAATGGTGTGACATTTGAGTCAAGAATTCAAGGAAAATGTATTTCTGTTAAGGAGTTTTATATACAGTTTTGTATGTCAGTGATTGCACTTCATTTGTCCAACTTGCCATATTGATTTTAATCATCGTGATTTATAAATGTACTTAATCAACAAAATAACTAATATTATAATTTGGTTAAAGTTAAATAAACATGTTACTTCAGTCAACATTTATAAAAGTAAAGAATCTAGTTTAAATATGCCATTATAAATGAATTCATTTATAAAGTTGCCTGTTGCTGGTTCAAGTATTTGAACTTAACTGAAACAAAAATGTTTCCCTTACTTATTACGCAGATAATGTACTTTAACATAATACACTTGAATTGTGAATGTTTTTGAAAGCCGAAATCAAATGCATATCAGGCCTATTTGTAATTGATTTCACATGTATCATAGTTTAAATTAATATTAAATGCAATTAGTTGAACTTAAGAGTGATTTTTTTAACTAACTTAAGTGGGACTTTTATATGTAATTTCATAATTACTTCCATTGTCTTTGGTTAAAGTTTGGTTAAATATGGTTAACGTGTACTTCTGAATATACTGACAAGCAATTCATGTGAACTAAAATATACTTTAATGTTGGTTCATTTACACTATTATTTAATTAAAGATATTTGTAATTAAATATTTTTTTTCTAATAGTGAATTTGCAATTTAGTACATTTAAAATGTATTTTTACAACACAAAATGTATTTTTAATACACTTCTACAGGATTTATTAATCTTAGTTAATGTTTATTTCAACATTTACTGATACATTACTAAAATCAAAAGTTTTTTGTTAACATTAGTTAATGCACTGTGAGCTAACATGAACAAACAACAAACGATTGTTTTTATTAACTAAAGTTAACAAAGATTAATAAATACTGTAACATACCGTATGTATTGTTCATTGTTAGTTCACGTTGGTTAACACGTTATCTAATGTTAACGAGATCTTATTGTAAAGTGTTACTAAAATGCAAGACTTATAAGCTCTCAAACATTACCCAGCACAAATATTACACAGGACAGAAAGGTTTCTTGGTCACAAATCTTACTCCAGCATTACATTCAATGTAAGTTCGACAAACGAAACATTGACCACAAACACTCCTGAGATGAGTGCATGTTTAACCAGAGAACTCCAAAGAAACAAAATTGTAACAAACATTTTTGGCAATAAATAAGAAATTGCATGTTGTTTTTATTTAGTACTGCCCTGATAAAGCAATTTCACATAAATTATATTTACTCCAAAGGACAAAATGATAGCTGAATTTAAAAAGTGAACCAATAAAAAAATTTACATTTACGCTTGATGAGGTTTTGTTTTGTGGGCTCAATTACAACTATTACAAAGAGTGAAAGCATTCACTGCACAGGATGGCAACGCAATGCATCAGGAGTCCATCAGTTTAATTCAGTGTGAAAAGATGGATCTCAAAATCATACAGTTACTCTGAGAAGTATGCAGAAGATGCCGGAAAAGCTAAGAATGTGCAGGACCTGGAGGATTTTTCTGAACATTTAAAGCTCGGGATGAACAAATGACTCATCACAAAAAAAAAAAAAAAAAAAAAAAAAGATCCACTTAACTGGCACAGCAATGCTGCTGCCGCCCTCTTCCTTTGGTCTGTTACCTGGAAATATAGGATGTTTAGAGGGGGATCTGTAAATATAATTTATTTCTTGCAAATGGAAAAGCTCATCCAAAGCATTTAAAAAGACTTGATCGCAGTGCTTTAGCTTATAGTGTGTGATGGCTGGGCAAGGAATCTTCTCTGCTACACTCTCTCAATCACACTCTGGACTACATTTCCCAGCATCCCTCCTGGTTCTCACCTCAGCCGCACCTGCCACTGATCATCACTTCATTAACACACACATATAAACACACACCACGTCGTCTGGTCTAGTTTAAAGAAAAGACTATTTACCTGCTTTCCTAGCGCCAGAGTATCGCATATTCTCTCACGATTCCTCTTCAGTCGTGATTACCTGTTAACTTACCGCTAAGCTTACCTGCTTTTACCATCTGCCGCAATAAAGTCTGTCCTTATTTCTGCTAACCATCTGTCTGAGACCGATATTCCATAACAATCACCTCATCAATACGGGGTTGTGATTCCACACAGCGTGCACCGTATCGCCAATACGTCATCTGTACTGATCCTGCAAAATGAATAAATCCAGACAAGTACAAAATCACATTTTACAAACACAGAGTCACTGAACATCACATTCTTCAAATGCAAAAAGGGGAAAAATACTTAATTATTATTATTATAAACAGTATTTCTTGAGGTGGGTGATATACTCTTTTTTTTTTTAAAAAAGAACTGAAAACCTTCCTTTTCAGAAAAGCGTATTTTTAAGTGTTTTGTGTATTTGTTTTAATTATTTTTTATCTGTTTGAGCCTTGTAGCACTTTGAGATTTGATGTCAAATGTATAGTGCATTATAAATAAAATTCATCATCATCATCATCATACTGATTATTACTTATAATTATATTATTGATTATGTGGATTATGCATATAATTGTCTACGAATGTCATATTTTATTAGGTCTACTTTGCTAACCAGTAAATGTGTTCTGGAACCTGGTGTCGATCAAATCCAATGAACGGCAGTTTTTCTTGCTATCTCTGTTCATGTGTTTCCGTCCCATTGCCATTACTTTGTTTTACTTTAAGTTAAACTTAACTACAAATTCTGGTAACGCTTTACAATAAGGTTCATTAGTTCACATTAGTTAACTACATTAGTAAGCATGAACTTATGATGAACTGCACTTATACAGGATTTATTCATCTTTGTTAATGTTAATTTCAACATTTACTAATATTTTATTAATTAAAATATTGTTAACATTAGTTAATGCACTGTGAACTAACATTAACAAAGATAAACAAATACAGTAACAAATGTATTGCTCATAGTTAGTTCATGTTAGTTAATACAAATACACTAATGAACCTTATTGTAAAGTGTTACCCACTTCTTTTGTGTGTGTGTGTGTGTTAAGAAATATAGTTATGAAAGTGTACTTTCTTTAAATGGACACATTTTAATATTATATTATTTGCAAGTACACTTTTTTTTATATTGCAAGTATAATTTGAAGATTTGAAGTACACTACAAGTGCACATTCATTAAGCACACTTCTTTTGCACACTTCAGTGCTTCCAGATAAGGCCATTGGAACAATTTTCATTCAGAAATTGCTAGTCAACAACTTCCTCTTGTAAAATGTACTCTAATAATCTTTATGTACAATTATTATTATTATTTTTTTACAGTGAAAAGTACAAATCCAAAATCATGTGAACTATTAAAAGTTAATTTGATGTAAATCAATTTTGCATAAATTGAAGTGTAAATATAAAAATAAATCCTGCTATATATTAACATTTTAGATTTCAGCACAATAAAATTTGAAGTATATAAAATACTGTATGAACACGATTGTTCTTCATGTAACTTACACTTCTCACAAATTATTCAATAAAAGTAAAAAAAAAAAAAAAAAGTATTACGAAAGGAAATATTTTACAAATATTTTATTAGAGTCAATCAGATTGTATGAGCATGTTTTGGAAGAAATCCAACGTTCTTAATTTTATTTTTTTAAATTTTTTTCACAAAGATTTATTCTAAAACTTAAGAACGCACTCAAATGTACTCACCTAAAATCTTTAAATGTGTATGCAAGTGTGAGTGTCTGTTTGCATGCTTCTACTGTAAGAAGATCCTGCTCCTCTGATTGGCCGTGCAGTCAGTCCTAGCAGAGACACACAGTGAGGGAGTGGACGACCGTGTTGCCTGAGGCTTCTGGGAGGGGTTTCTGTATATAACCCTTCTCTTCTGCTTTGCACACTGACTGCTCCTCTGTCTACCTCAGTCCTCAGACCAAACCACAAACCTCTCACCATGGCTCAACAACCAATCAGGTATGAAACACAACCACTGTATTCAGTAAAAACCCTTTTGGTGCTACGGTATTATTGTAAGTAGTCTGAACCTGTTGATTTGAACTCGTGTCAGTCTGACATTGCCTTGCTTCTTTGTCATTTATCTTCACCTTCAAAGCAGTGCCTTGATTTTGTATAAATGTAAAGAATGGGAATACAATGACTATGATTTTTGTTGGGGGGTATTGATTGATTTATTCACTCTTTTCTGTTGTTCGCAAGCCTTCCTGCCAAGCTCATCAATGGTGGAGTTGCTGGACTGGTGGGTGTTACCTGTGTTTTCCCCATAGATCTTGCCAAGACAAGACTCCAGAACCAAAGAGGAAGCCAACGGGTCTACAAAAACATGTACGTTTTGCACACCACATTTGTAACATTTAGTTTATTTTAATTTAGGAATTTTAGTTTTGTCTTTTCCAATCCACTTTAAACTCTACACCGAACTCTTATTGAAAGTTCACTCAACCTTAAACAAGTAAGCATTTTCTTTGAAAGAGAGTTCCTGGTAAGATATTCATCTGTTATGGAGGTCTGCAAACTCGTTTTTCTTTCTCAGAGTCAGAACACAATGTGAGTGTAAGGTGCGAAGCTTATTCAGGCTTCACTATTGTTTCAGAATGGTGATATAGCTCAGTAGACAATAACAGATCATTATTATTGTTATTAGGATGGACTGTCTGATAAAGACTGTTCGATCTGAGGGATACTTTGGAATGTACAGAGGTAAGCAGTTTTAAGTTGATCGAATAAAAAAAAAAAAAAAAAAAAAAAAAAAAAAATCACTTGACCTTCATCTTTTACTAAAATCTAAAGCCCTATAAGGACATCTTCATAAAGCAACATTATTTGCATGTCAGCACTTCATACCTTTTACACAAACTTGCCCGAGGCACTGACTCAAAATGAATTGACTGAACTGGGTGTTGGTCTTGGCAGCATGTTTAAATACATGTAACTGTGACTTACTTTTAGATGTTTGATACACCCTAGTCAACATTTGAAGTGGATCAAAACCTTTCATCAAAGTTATACATGAATTTTGAACAATTCCCATTCTTGTCTTGATTAACTTTTTTGATCCACTTCAAATGTTGACTACTGTAGTTTGCAATGTTTTGCATTTGCAAACAACTCTTACAATATTATTTATAAGAACATCCGAAAGCAGGAATTATACCCTTAGAACAACAAAATTAAAACATCTTTGTAGTGGTAAATATTTTTCATAGATCGACTTATACGTTTTCTTCCTACAGGTGCAGCAGTCAACCTGACACTGGTGACTCCTGAAAAGGCCATCAAACTGGCCGCCAATGATTTCTTCCGCCAGCGACTCAGTAGGGGAGAGTACGTTCCCTCTGCTTCCATCAAGAGATTGCACTGTACTTAAGAATAGTTACATGAAAAGAGGGTGAATGACACACACCTGTGTTTCAGACTCAAGCTGAGCGTGTTTCAGGAAATGCTGGCTGGTTGCGGGGCAGGGATGTGTCAGGTTATTGTAACAACCCCCATGGAAATGCTCAAGATCCAGCTTCAGGATGCAGGACGACTTGGTGAGGCATAAATACTGACCCAGGTTCACCTTCTATCATGATGAATCTACAATTTTCAATGCCCTTAGCGTTTATGATGTAATCAGTCATCAAATCAGAGAATATTTCATCACGTAATAAACCCCACCACACTATATGATTTAGTAGACTTGCAAGGTTTTCATCGGGAAGGAAGATATCTGACCGGCTGTGCCGTTTTTCCCACATTCAGTGGCTCAGCAGAGGAAGTTACCCATGCTCCACACTGTGAAACTCGGAACGGCCAGTCCAGTCCTGAACTGCTCCTACAGTGTGGGTCCTGTGTCTTCAACCAGGAGAGTGTCGGCCATTCAAATTACCCAGGAACTGCTTCGCACAAAGGGCATCCAGGGACTTTACAAAGGACTAGGTGCAACCCTCATGAGGTAAGACTCCATCCTGTAATGTAAATCGGCAATCCGTTCCAGTTAAAACTGTGGTTGGGGCAAACAGAATATTAAAAATTCTAAGTACCACACGCCTAAATAGGAGGTACTACAGTACACACTCGGCTAAAAACCACAATCACATATTGGTGTAACACAGGGGTGTCCAATCTTGCTCCCGGAGGGCCACTTTCCTACAGAGTTTAGGTCTAAAGGCCGGGACACACCAAGCTGACGGTCGGTCGTTGGCCAATGTCGGGCTGTTTTTGAGTGTCGGTCGGCTTCGTTTTTTTCACTGTTCCACACCATTTGCGGTCAGGGTTTTTTGGGCCAGATTCAGCACGTAGAATCGGCATCGGTCCGTCGGTGAGAGAGAGGACTCTGATTGGCTGTTCAGCTTAGCGAACGATTCAGTGCACTAGAACAAAAGCAAAAGTGATGAAAGGAACAAAGAAGTAAAGACAGTACAGGCTTGTTTCATTTGACATAATCTTACCCGAGAATTCAAATGCGCAAATATTTTCATAACAACATGAGCCAAGTGGAATGAACAAAGCGATCAGAGTGATTGATATTAAAAATGGTAAGCTAGGACTGCTTTGTTTGCGAGTTGTATATCTGCAGTCCTAGTGTCAGTTTCCCTTTTTGAATGACGAATATGGACTATTGATCCCTGCTGATGTAGAAAGATACAATATTTACTTACACACATGCTAGTTGACAGTCGCCTTTAGTCCTTTCGGTGTGTTCAAGCGCAGCTTTAGGGCTGAGATGACAGCAGACGAGAATCGACAACATAGTCAGCTTCCATCGCCACTAGTTCTTTGGTGTGTCCCGGGCTTCACACATCTGCCTGGAAGTTTCTAGTGATCCTGAAGACCTTGGTTATCTGGTTCAGGTGTGTTTACTTAGGGCTAGAGCTAAGAACTCTGCTGAAAGGTGGCCCTACAAAAGCAGGATTGGACATCCCTGGTCAAGTTGAACTTGTCCCTAGATCAACATACATGCTTGCCCTCGAACAACATTGCCATCAAACAATTATGGTAGAGTTAGAGCCTTCAACAACTTTCTTAGTAGCCTATCATTCCTCTCAGATTTCCGGGGTAGGTTGGGGTTAGGCCTGTAATTGTTTTGTAGGTATGTTAGGCAAATGACACTGATCAAGGAACTTCCAACAAGGTATCTCTCTAAAACAGACCTTGGGTCTTCTTCTTGCAGGGATATCCCCTTCTCTGTGATTTACTTTCCACTGTTTGCCCACATCAACCAGCTGGGCAAGACATCTGAGGGTGACGATGCGCCTTTTTACTGGTCTTTTATTTCGGGCTGTGTGGCTGGATGTACAGCGGCTGTGGCAGTCAGTCCTTGTGATGGTGAGTGTTCAAGATTGGCTGAACAACATGTGTTTGAGCAGATGTTAGTGTATGTGCAAAGACTAAGGTTGATCCATCTCTATCCAGTGGTGAAAACCCGGCTCCAGTCACTCAATAAAAGTGCCAATGAAGACACCTACAATGGCGTGTTAGACTGCATCAGGTATAGTATCCAGTAACTTGGATAACGGACATTCTGGGAAAGAGAATTAGTAACCAATTTGGTTCCTCTTCTGTTGTAGTAATGATGATTTCGCTCTTATCTTCCTACAGAAAGATAATGCGTAAAGAAGGACCAACTGCTTTTCTGAAGGGTTCCGGCTGCAGGGCGCTAGTCATCGCTCCACTCTTTGGAATTGCTCAAGTGGTTTATTTCATCGGTGTGGGAGAGTTCCTCTTAGGACAAACCCCATTCAACCTTTACTCTGTCTAAACATCTTCACACTGTGAAACCAACTGAATTAAACTTTAAAGACCAATGCAGCTATGATGCAACTAAATGTTTGAGAACAAACCAGAGATGGTAATATCGTTCAAATCTGGGTCATACAAAAACATAAACCTACTTTAGTAATCTGGAAGGTTACATGATCCAAGTTATAAGACATCTTGTGCAAATTATTATGTGTTGCCATGAATGTGTGTTGAAACAAATGTTTTTTGGAGAAGACTGATAATGGCTTAAATGAGTTAAATTTCATGTCCATACATGCTACCTTTAGCATAGTCAATATGCTTATTCAGGAAGCTATATCATTGCACATGATTAGGTTTCTTTTTCTATTGGAAATGTATGGTCAGAGACAGTCAGATTTATCCTCAGTGAGGGTTGATTTGAAAGCGTACAGTCATGATTGATGCACTCAAAGAGCCAGAAAATCTTGTAATATCTATGCATGTGTCCTCCATTACCAGTTCTGTCCTACCTTTCTTGTGATGTTTTGAATATGCACAATATTATGGAGGCGCTGCTGATTAATGTGGACATTAGCATGGAGACATTTCTATGAGGACATTGTTATACAATATACATGACTCTAAAGAGACACAGATATGGGAAGTTTGATTCCCTGCTGAAGTGAGGTTAGAGTTTTACACCAACAGAATTAAAAGACATTCTGTTCAACCTAAACTTGTTAAATTGTCATACTTAGAGCTTTAAACAGGTCTGTATACACATCTTGAACCATTCCAAGCAGTTCACATGTTCAGAAATTGGGATTGGGATTCACACAATGACACAAGGACCATAACAAACTAAAATCAATGTGTGTTTTATTGTTAATTCCACAATGTTCCTAATTTTGTGGTTAGTATGTGCAAATGCATTTTTTTTTTAAGTTTCTTGAACATTTTTGGCTGTTTTTAAATGTGAAATGCCACAAAATTATGAAGTTTGTTTGACTAATCTATTTGCTACTAACACTGCTGAATAATCTGGAAACTGTGTATAACGATACATTAAGCAAAACCCTTTTTAAGATGTAGTGAAGTATGTGATTCTTTTCAATTTTAAAATAATTGTAATTTTTCAATCAATATTTTTCAAAATATTCAATCTGCTTTGTAAGTAAGTGTTATACAATATACATGACTCTAAAGAGACACAGATATGGGAAGTTTGATTCCTGCTGAAGTGAGGTTAGAGTTTTACACCAACAGAATTAAAAGACATTCTGTTCAACCTAAACTTGTTAAATTGTCATACTTAGAGCTTTAAACAGGCCTATATACGCATCTTGAACCATTCCAAGCAGTTCACATGTTCAGAAAATGGGATTTGTTTGGGATTCACACACTGAAATAGAAGAAATATGGAACTAAACAATGACACAAGGACCATAACAAACTAAAATCAATGTGTGTTGCTTTTAAATGTGACACTAAAAACTAAATCTAACAAAACTAATGACAATTTGTTAAAAAATGACATGGAATTCATTCATTAGTAGTGCAGTGGTTGTACTCAAGCCTGTAAACAAACTGTATCCTTAAGTCTTAGCATTACTGAAATATAACACCTGCATTTATTTTTAGCCCAAAAAAGAATAATAAATGTTTTATACTGTATGTATTATTTACATACTGTATGTGTTATATATATGTGTATTTTATGTATATGTGTCTGTGCTTCAGTGAAAATTACAAGTTAAAGATTCGAATAACACATGCAGTAGTGTAAAGGAAACTCGCACATATACAGACATCTAAAGTGCTTGGTGAGTGTTAACCAAAGACACATCTGAGTGGGTGAAAAGTGCACACTGTGCAGTGTAGCTGAAACTTTAGCCTCTGTGATTCTGCCCAAGAGCTTCCTGCAAAGCATTCGCTTGCAGCCGACGTGCAGTTCATGTCAGAAAGACTAGACAAAGTCTTGACTTCATGTACGTGATCAATTGTAGCTAGTTAAAAAAAAAAAAGAAAAAAAAAATCTACCTTCTGAATTTAAAGGCACATTTTCTAACACTTATAATAACTCTATAATAATGAAGAATAAACATTTCTGTTTGACCCTGGTGCTCATGTGGCAAGAAATATAAATAGAGACACCAAATTGTTAAAACATTTCTGAGCTTTTCTAGGAGGTTTAGGCATTTTTTAATAATTTTATTTCCATCCATATATCAATATCATATCAAAAGCTTTTACATTTGTTTAATGCCAATATTTGGTCAGAAATTAAGATTTGATGAGACACTATAAAACTACTTGGTGGGCCTAAATAATGTGGAGAAAAAAAAAAAACCTTTTTGATTTATATGTAGAATGAATGGAGTAGTAAAAGCATTACTTTTCACCTTATGACTGCAAGCTGGTGCCAAATTTTCAATCTCTCTCTCTCTCTCTCTCACACACAAATATAAGACTCAAGCCTGTCATGTGATACAACATGGATTCAAGACTGTGCTACTAATATTTCACATCCAGTGCCTTCCACTGCAGTCAGTTAAAAAGACAACCAGTGATGATGTTATGTGATGAGGGGCCCCACTAAGGTCCTGTGGTACACTGTATATCCTACTCGGTTTGCTTGAGAAAGTGCACACACCCATGCTCCCATACAAATCTGAATTTAACGGATGGCCCTGTTTACATGGTACGTCTTATCTTATCTGCGACATGTCGATGGTGATATGAAAATCTGAAAAACACAAGACTCAGAAACTTCAAACAAGTTTATTTGTTCTCGTGCTGCAATGTTCCTGAGAAACTCGACTGCTATTTTTGAACTTGTTCTCCAGAAAATAAATTAAACACACAAATTATAAACACTAACATCAAAAAAACTGCAGTGTTATGTTTACAGTACAAACAATCTCTACATCGTTTACACAAATTGTAAGAATGACACACTAAAAATTGTTTACAACACAGTCTCTACTCAAAAGCTACACGCTCCATACTATTTATTTTACAGTCTGAACAACCACAAATGGGTTGCTGTTGGGTATGAGGACAGAACTACTTCAACATTGAACGTGAACGAAACACTTCAGTGTTTCATGTGTTACTCTCTGTTAGCATCGACTACGACGTATCCTAATCGCTACTCTAATGCCACTTCAACTTGAGGAACTTCAGCAGTGATGCACCAGCAGAAATATATCTCACCAACCAAATGCTGTCCCATTATAAATAATAAAAAAAATGAGAGATTTTGTCCCTTTTCCAATTCTTTCATGAAATAAAGAATCATTCAACAAAATATTAAAGGATTAGCTCACTTCAGAATTAAAATGTTCTGATAATTTACTCACCCCCACGCCATCCAAGATGTTCATGTCGGTTTTTGAGGAAAAAAATTCCACGATTTTTCTCCATATAGTGGACTTCAATGGGGTCCAATGGTTTGAAGGTCCAAATTGCAGTTTCAGTGCAGCTTCAACGGGCTCTGCCGAGGAATAAAGGTCTTATCTAGCCAAACCATCTGTCATTTTCAAAAAAAAAAAAAAACATTTATATACTTTTTAATCACAAATGCTCATCTTGCATTAGCTGTGATGCGGCACGCATTACGTAATCACGCTGAAAGGTCGTAGTGTGACGTAGGCGGAAGTACAGGCCTAGTGTTTACAAAGCGAACGTGCAAAGACTAAGTCAAACGACATTTACCAAAAAATAAATAAAAGGTAAAACAATGTTGTCGGACGATTTTGAAGTTGGAGGAGAAAATTTGAGTTTTTGCCCCACTGGAACATGCGATTAAAAAAAGAAAAAATACACGTGACCCTTATTCCCCGGCTGGGATCGTGTAGAGCCCTTTGAAGCTGCTTTGAAGCTGCAAAATTTCAACTGAAGAAAGAAAGACATGAACATCTTGGATGACGTGGGGTTGAGAAAATGATCAGGAAATTTTAATTCTGAAGTGAACTAACCCTTTAAGTTGTCTTTTCGGATAAATTAAAGAAGGCACCTTAATATTCAAATGCAAAAATGCAAAAACACTGGCCAAAGTTGCCTCTATACACATCAACCGCATGATACAGATCTTCATGATCACAACAACTATAGTAAGAACTTATGAAACTCTCACACAGATATGTACACAGAAATGTAAGTGTTTAAAAAAAGTACATCAGGACTGAGCCAAGTTCAGTTATGTGGAAAATTTGGTTCGTTACAATTTGGAGATACTTCAGTGTTTATTCCAATTAATTTGATCAGTTGAAGTTGAAGGGTAGTTGATGAAAAGAAAAAAAAAAGAAGAAAAAAAATACTGTCCAACATCCAGATTTTAGGGTTAAAAATGTTTGGGTTCAAAAGTGTGAGACGTTGAAAATCCGGAAAACAAAATCTAATTAAAACCTCAAAATACGCCATATGGTGCAGATGTACCTTGAGTGACCTGAGTTCGTGCCCTGGCTCGAGGTCCTTTCCCGATCCTATTTCCCTCTCTCATTACTTCCTGTCTCAACTCCACGGTCCTATCCAATAACTGGCAAAATCACCCCAAAAAAATCTAAATTTTATAAAAGAATGTGCGATATTGTAGAAAGGAATTCACATGGCCAATCTAATATGCACGTGTAATTTATTCATGCATTTCATATAAATGCATGTTTAAAATAGTTTTAGATGTAGCGTGTCAACCTTAAGGACGCTGCTTGGACTGCTATCAACTGGTGAATGAATCAAACAAATGATTCAAATGCTATTCATGTCTGATCCGTTTCGTCTTCACAGCACAGATGGTTGGATGCAACCACAGACAGAGAGTACGGCACCAGATAGTGTCAGCCTTGAGTCTTCACTTATAGCTACATGCATAAAATAACCAGGCGACTCCACACCACAAGATCCACAGTGAGAATGAGTCGATTTGGCTCCATCGAGACCCAGAACACCAGGCAGTAACGTTATCAGCTGTTGCATAACAGAAACCTCGCCAGAGTTCAATCGCGGGAAAGCGGAGCTGGAAATATGTGTTGGTGCGTTTCTCCTGAAGTGGAAAGGACATGGAGAAATTCCGAAGCAATACTTAAGGAGGCTTACTGAACAATATGGACTTCAATGATACAAGGATTCCTCTAAAGATCTCCAGCATGCGAGTTTAGGGTTTTCTGTGCATGTGCGTGTCGTTTTGATCATTCAGAAATGTTTATCAATCTCTTGGTGACAAAGAAGACTACTTTCTTTGTGTAAAAACATTAAGCGAAAGGCATCTGTGGGTCTTCTCACCGTTCCCACCAGCCGTGGGTTTGCCACAGAATCCCTGGCATCAAATTACACAATATTTTTATCTGACATCTGAAGCCACACAGCAACAGCCAAGAATAGCATGAAAACGCAGATCAGCGTGCACTAAAACTGAAGTCACAATCTACATTACATTATTAACACAATTTTTTTTGTCGCGCTTGGAAAATCCAGCTCTGGCACCTAACCAGTAGGCATTGAATAATGACAACCCAGCAATTTGAAAGGGTTAAAACAGGATTATGTGTACAGGATTATGGACATGGAGTTTGTTTTCAGCTCCTGAGTTTATAGGATGGCAGAAGAACCCCTTGAACTTGGTTGGAATGTTATTGTTGTAAATGCGTGTCAGGGCGAGGAAGACTGTGTTAGATCACCTCCCTGCTGTTTCGGATGGCACAGCATAGGACCATACTGAAGATCATGCCAATAATCTGTAAAGAGAGAAGATGTTACACATACACAAAGTTGTACATGGTTTGCTTCCTTAATAACTATCTCTAATCTTACTGTATACAGTAGGTGCACATTATTCTGAACTGATCGCAACACAAATTTTGGCTGAGAATTTACCCTCGAAAGATAAAGTCATTATTGAGTTAAACGAGAAAAGCATCAAATGGACATTACAAAAAATTGCTTTTGAAAGAAACATTTTATGTGATTAAACATAGAATTTACTCTACACAAGAAAATAAAACTGCCTGTAGATGGCAGTCAATGTCTAAATTAGTAAGTCATTGAATCATTCATTCATTCGATTCGTTCAGCCGGCTAATTCATTCAGTAATGTCAATTATTTTCTTTATGAATTGGCAATTGAATCATTGGTCCACCCGATTGATTCGCTCAAAACGCAGATTTATTCTGAAATGAAACACAGCTGTGTGTTGCTCAGAGACACACAACAGTTCAGCTGTGGCTTTTTTGTTGGCAAAATTACGACAATAATAAAACAGACAATATTGTGTCTAAAATTTAACAAAATTAACTTCTTATTTATTTAACCGTTGAATATCACATTTGCACCCGTGCTATTTGGGACAAAAACATCACTCGTATGATATTGCTTAACTATGTCATATATGATATAAATACAAAACTCATACAGGGGCATTTTTGCCCTGATATCTTGAATTTTAGGGGCATTATAACCGCATTCAATAGGCTCCATCACACAGTGAGTTGTTTTCCTGGATCATGGTCATCACCAATCAACTGTATGAAATGACCTTCGTAGGTCTGGGTGTAACGTTTTGGTCATGTTTCATGTCTGTCATGTGATTCGCTGTCATAGTCATGTGATCCTGCCATGTGTTCCCTTGTCTGATGTGTTATGTTGTCATTGGTATATTGTTTCACAGGTGTCCCTTGTCTTGCCATTAGTCCATGTGTATTTAAGCCCTCATGTTTCCCATGTGTCATGGTCAAGTTTAGTTGGTGTAACCATTGAGATGGTAAGCTCCATGTCCATGTCCATGTCCATGTTTCACTGGCTGAGGAACTTAACCATTTCTTTGCCCGCTTTGAGGTTAAGAAACATCACATTTCCAGCATTTCCGCCAACCTCTGACACCTGCCATCTCAACCTACAGGAACACGAGGTGAGACGAGTGCTCAAAACAGTGAACACAAGGAAGGCTGCTGGCCCGGATGGAGTATCTAGCAAAGTACTCCAGGCCTGCCAATCAGCTAGGTGGGATCTTTACAAAGATCTTTAACCTTTCACTGACATTAGCCATCATCCCACCCTGTTTAAAATCTACTACATCATCCAAGGGCGTTTTCACACCTGAAAGTCCACACCAAGGTCCGAACCAAAGTTCATGTTTTGATACATTTTATACATTCAGTAAGTTTTGGTTTGGTTTCACATTGCAATTATGTGAGCGCACTAAAGAACTTTACATGACATACTTGCGTCCTGTCGTCATCATCTATGTGGGCTGCATCTTGACATTGATTGGTTTTTAAACGGACGTGCGTCTGACGTCAGCGTGTTGTCAATTCGGTGGGTAACTTTTGACAAGAATGAATGAACAGACGCATATCGTTGCCACTATACTGTTATCATTATGCCATTACTACCTGCAGCACCAACTATACTCGAGGCTAGTTCAAATTCGCTAAATGAACGTCCTCGTTGTGCAAACATTTTATCGTCGCCGGCAGGAAAGGAGGAGAAGACTGCAAGCAATCCTGCGAGAACCACCGGAACTTCCTGTAAATGGTCTGAAAGTCCGAACTATACAGAAAATGCTTTTACACTAGAAACGAACCAAACCTTTGTTCAGTTTGATCCGGACCGAGACTACCTCTTTTCGTCTGACCAAATTTCGTCTGTTTGATCCGGACCGTGGTCCGGGGAAGGTTTCACACCTGTAATTTTGATTCGGATCAAACTGAAAAGTCTGTAAATCTGGACCAAACAAGGTAGGTGTGAAAGGGCCCTAAGAAAGTAACCACAAATAACTTAAATGATTACAGACCGGTTGCAATAACACCAATTATCATGAAGTGTTTTGAGAGATTGATCTCACGGCACATCAAATCCAGCCTTTCCTCCACCCTGGACCCACACCAGTTTGCATATAGACAAAACCTGTCTACGGACGATGCGATCAACATAGCCCTTCACACTGCACTTAACCATCTTGAGCAGCAGGGACCTATGTAAGAATGCTCTTCGTAGACTACAGTTCAGTCATTCTAGTACACAAATTGACTGAACTGGGTCTCTCTCCTTCCATCTGCACCTGGATAAAGGACTTCCTCACAAACCGCCCACAAACTGTTAAGATTGGCCCTCACCTCTCATCCACCATCACGCTCAGCATCGGCTCCCCACAAGGCTGTGTACTGAGCCCTCTACTCTACTCCTTGTACACACATGACTTTTCTTCCATCCATTCTACCAACAAAATCATCAAATTTGCCGACGATACTACAGTGATTGGACTCATCTCAGGAGATGATGAATCAGCCTACAGAGGTGAAGTCCAGAAACTAGTGGTGTGGTGTTCTGATAATAACTTGTCTCTGAACACTTCAAAGACAAAAGAGCTCATTTCTGACTTCAGGAGGCGCAGCGTGAAACCAGCCCCACTCTATATCAATGGAGACTGTGTGGAGAGGGGTCCACACCTTTAAGTTCCTGGTAGTCCAAATATCCAACTATCTTGGTCTGCTAACACCTCAGAAATAATCAAGGCGGCACAGCAAAGGCTCAGGAAACATAATAGTGCTCCCACTATCTCTCAAAGGCCAAAAACATCACCGAGGACACATCACATCCAGGGCACCACTTGTTTAATCTTTTGCCCTCAGGCAGACGGTACAGATCCTTAAGAACAAGAACCACAAGACTAAAGGACAGCTTCTTTCCAGTGGCAATCCGGACTCTAAACTCAAAAATGCACTAATGCACTAAAGGCAAAGGTCAGGGTTAAAATACTATTCCAGTCACGTTATTTAACTACATTTATTCTTTTTTTATTCCAATCTCTCTTCTGTCTATACTGCTGTCTTGTGTAATGTGCAGTATGTCAACGTGCAATATCACCACTTGAACACTTTAATTATTAGGACTTAAAACAAATGCACTAAATAAGAGGTTCATGTGAATACTAAGTCTGTAACTGTAACTGTATAGTCTAGAGTTTATTTCTTGTTGTGGTTAGTTATATGGTTGTCTGGTTATAAGGTTATATGTATGTCTTTCAAACATCATTCAGGAGCAGCGCTCCTACTTTCGTTGTATTCAAATGTAATGACAATAAATGCTTTCAATTCAATGCAATGCAATTCAATGCAATTCAATAGAGATGGAAATTAAATTGACTACATTGAAATATTGGAATTTACCATGACTCCTGCGATTCCGATTCCCACATAACCGACGATGAAGAGCTTACTGTTGAAAAACTCTTCAATGGCCACGTCACATTTCTGCAGACAGCGAAACACACTGATAGTATGTTTCTTTTAGTATGTACAACATCCTTCTACACCAGTGGTTCCCAAACTTTTTCTGCCTTTTCCCCCCTTTTGTAGAAAAAATATTTTCAAGTGTCAGAGCTTTGGAGTACGAAATAAAACGGGGCATCAGTTTACTGTCTGGGATTTTGTCGTGACACGCCGCATCCAGTGTAGACAGCCTCACTGATTAAAATGGCTTCTATTTGCTTGTTTTGTCGAGTCGTGCTGCTCGCGTCTGGCGTAGTTGTTTAAGTAGTTTGAAGTAGATTTATTGTCTGCTTTACGTTTACCTGGCACTGGCAGGTTTTTCACAAACTTGTCCATTCTTATTGCAGAACCATGCTACCCTGGTAATCCAGAGTTCTCGCGAGAGCACAAGTTGAATTAGCTCAGCGAGTTACTCTAGTGTCGAGTAATGATGCTCATTAAATATGCCCTTGTATCCGAGCTGCACCAATCACATCGGGTTATCTGATATAGGCGGGCCAGAGGCGAGCTAAACAGATGACGACAGCGCTGTGACGTCGAAGTCATCAGGAAACATTGCAAGATGGCTATGGATGAATACCAGCTGTTTGAAACGGCTTTGGCCGCTACAATGAATGAGTTAGACTTGGCTTTTTATCTAAAACAGGAACAGAAGACGCCGCTCGAATCGTTCCTTTGCAAGAAGGACGTTTTTGCTGTTTTGCCGACCGGATACGGTAAGAGTACAATCTACCAGTTAGCTCCGCTGGTAGCTAAGCGTATGGGGCTTGTTGTGATTGGTCGTAGTGTTATCCTATTGCGTGCCGTGAGATTTTCAAATGCATGCTTGGTGCCGCCCCTCGAGCTGGCCGATTTTCATTAGTCGACGCCATACCATTAATCTTTTAGATTTAGGTCTCGGTTTCCAGGCTAGAACCATGCATCATTCATTTATTTTTTACACGGCTCCCTGCAATACTCAATTCTGATTCTTAAATCGCGCTATCTAGCGGTCTGCAATTGCACGTCAGCAACCGCTACTACAGATAACACACTAGTCAAGTGGGTACTGTGAGACATTTTGATATAATAAAATATGTCAAATTAATATTTTGTGTTCAATTATGTGGCAAGTATCCGGATAATAAGCGGGATAATTTTTCAGTGGGGTCTTGTATCATCCTGAACAGGTTTCTTTTTCATAACAATTTGCCAGGGATGGACTACCGCCCAGGGCACTAGACCAGAGTGGCGGCCCGGACAAGCTGGCAGGGGGTGATGATGGGGGATGGGGCGACCTGTCAACACCACCACCCATACGCAATGAGAAATCGGAGTGCTACGCTACATCGTTAAACCCATACGCAATGGGAAATCGGAGCACTAGCGCACAACCGTTTCGTAATCCGTCCCTGCTGACTGTAAACTATCCCGCGCCCCCCTTTTTATAACTCCGCACCACCCAGTTTAGGAACCACTGTTCTACATAATTCAGTTTCAGTGCATGTTGAACAGGTGTCACTAACTTGAAGGTGTTTACAATTTTCAAATTCTAAACATACTGGTATTTACCAAACAAACTTTCTCCTTATTGCATCAGAAATCCTCACCTGGTTTGATTCGATGCCTTGACACAAAGTGGGCTCCGTTGCAGATGAGCCGCAGCAGTTCAGCTGCAGACGTGAAGCATTACAAATTCAATCATTCATGACAAGGTTGGGCAAATATACAACCATTATATTATATTTAGTATATTAATGTTGTTAGTGTGAACTGAAACTAAAACTATTTGAAACTGATAATTGAAATAAAGCTGAAAAATACAGTAAAATAAATATTAGATGAAATACTAATTCAAAATAAATTGATATTTATAAATTATATTTATATTAATAAAATATAAAAGCGTATAAAATGACATAAGCGTATGACATTTCAAAAATAACCATTGTATTCAGTAAATATTGGTTCCATTTAGAGTGTCTCAAGCACGTGTACAACTTTTATATGTATTATTCCTGATTAAATCAACAAAGAGACAAATAAAAGTGTAAACTCACAATGATGTGGTAGGACTGGACAGTTGCATTGTTGTTGTTGTTGTTGTTGGCTGAGTCGTTATAGAATTCTTTTATTTCCTCAATAATCTACATGAAACATTAATAACAATGCGTCGGAAACTAATATCATTCCAAATGAACTCTGAATCAACACATTTCCAGTTTAGTAGTACCTTATCTTTGTTGAGAAACCCAAACACTCCTGCTGCAACTTCTGCTCCAAAGATGACCAGAAGACAGGCGAAAAACTGCCAGGCAAGAGAGGCACAGCACCCGGGTTACTTCTGCTTTATTTTCCATATTTTTTTATTAAATAAAGATTCTGGTTGTTTTTTTCTTTTTACTCCTTTCTCAAATTGAAATGTTTAAAACAGCATAAGCATCAGTAAGATAATGTATTTGATAAATTATGTGATGGTTTGTGGTATTAGTTGATTTGTCTCAATCTAAAACATTCCATCCTGTGTCATTTTGATATATTTTTGATAGGGGTGTAACGATACACAAAACTGACGGTTCGGTACGCCCCACGGTTTTGACATCTCGGTTCGGTTCGGTTCGGTTCAGTGGGGTGGGGGGTTAAGAAAGCTAAAATTGCTGATTTTTTTTTTTTTTACAGTGGTTTAATTAACAAATTCTGTCTTTGTCTTTAAATTAATTCAATTACAATTAAACTTTTCGCAAGGATAAAAAAAAATAAAAAAATATCTGCTAATGCTGTAAACTAGCCTATATAGGGAGCCCACACATTACTATAACCTTAAAGGTTAACAACAGAGCCTAGACTTTTAGCCTAATTTCAGATACTATTTATTTTTAGATATAATAATCAACACTCAACACATTGTATGAAGACATGTAAACTGCACATAAGGCAGTTTTCTCATTAATTTATGTTTTCTACTCTAATTTGTTATTGAAATATAAATATTTACACAGTTGCTGTCATTTTCATGACAGATATTTAAAACATAGGCTACATTAAATAATCAAGATATCAATCATTAACATGTTAAGTAAAATATATTATATAGGCTAATATAGTGCATTTATTTAGTGCAAGAGTTCATTTAGGAACCAACAAGCTGTGGGCACTGAATGACTTGCCTGAGGTAAATATAAGGCTGTGTGACAAACTAAGACGTTTTATTGGCGTCTTTCCGCTGCTGAAACACTGATCGATTGATTACACAAGTTATGATGCCTTTCAGTAAGTATACTGTATCTTTTAACATACCTTCAGGTGTCCATTCATGTTTATTCTATAACTGAGGTCTGAGGAAGAGAATCGCGTTTACTCGCGCTCCGCGCTGCCGCTTTAAATGTACAGTGATCTGTCACGCCACATCAAAGAGCGCCAAAACGGCATTTATTGTTCGAATTTCGTGATCAAATAGACAGAATTTGAAAGATTACCTTGCTTATTATCGAAAGAAATACGGAGCTTGCTATTATAGGGTGTTAATGGTGGTTAGGCTATAACGCTGTATTCGTTGTTTGTGTACACATAAGACATGAGGTCCATTGAGCCGGGGCTGGGAGGCGGGGCGGGGCGTCCTCGGTACGCCATGAGAGTATCGCGATACGTATCGTTGGTGGTGTATCGCGGTTTTTCGGTTCGGTTTGAATATCGTTACACCCCTAATTTTTGATACTATGATATTATCAAGATTTAAAAAATGGTTAAAACATTTTTACAAAATTAATTTGAAGTTGACATCCGTGTTAAACCAGAAGAATGAGCACTCACCAATCCCAGCAGGCACTGAGACTCCCTCACAGCACCACAGCAGCCGAAGAAGCCCACCAGCATCACCAGACCCCCGGCCGCAATGAGGATATAAACCCCTGCGCAGGACGCAAGAATAAAGCAACAGTCAACAAATCACATGACAGGTAATACAATGACCAGAACCACATGTAACACACCAAGCCATTTTATGCTTTTTCGGCACCAACTGTCGGTAATATCTGTGAATTGTAAAACGTGTAATACTGTTTTTGGTAACTAAAAACAATATTTATTTAAAAAATATTTCAAATATTTATTAAGCTCAAAGAGATGATGGATGTTTTGAAAGCATTTTTTAAATCTGTTGTCATTGCAATTTCCTACCAATATTAAAGCTTGAGGGTTTAAGTGAAGAAGATTTAAGTATTGTAATCTTACTACTGTAGAGTAAAATAATTAATATACAGTACTTATTATTACAGTGCAGTTTTATATGATAACATAGTATTGATAGTTGTATATAATATACAGTGTCCTATAAACATTAGCTAACAATTAAAAATAACAGTAAAACATACTAAACCCTGAAAATGTTACCTTTTAATTTGTTCACAATTGAAATATTAGCAATATTAGCAATAATGCAGATTTCAAATGATGAACACAGTCCTGTTCCATCGGAGAAACTGCCACTAATGTGAATGTGAACGCTAAAGAATAACTTTCTCCAGGTATTGGACCTGTCACGGATAGGTGGCTGTAGCGAAGCGTACAGCTCAGGAGATACTCAAACAGATCTTTCATCCAATAATCAACACAAAATTAACAGGAGAATCACTATGAGATTACACAGCCACGTACACATCGACGTTAAACAATACAGGACAAAGAACAGACTGAAACTGAGGGCTTAAATACACAGGGCAAACAAAGGAGCTAACGCATTAATTAACAAGGTAACAGGTGAGTGGGATGAATTAATGAAACAGGAAAACGTGGTCAAAAGGAAAACAGCAACTGAACACAGTGAAAACTAAGGGGCTGTTTACACGACACCGTTTTCAACTAAAAACGTAAAACTTTTTATGTGTTTTGGCCGTTCATTTACACGACAACAGCGTTTTGGGCGCCTGAAAATGCAAACTTTTGAAAACGGGTTTCAAAGTGCACGTTTTTGAAAACGGTCTCTGTGTAAACAACGAAAACGCGAATCTGTGAAAACAACGAAAACGCGAATCTGTGAAAACGATGACGTCATGTGTTTATGTGTTCAATCTATAGTGTTTCATCGCCATCTACTGGCCCGGCAGCAGAATACAGCGCTTTTAGTCATTTTCACGGATCCGTGTGAACGGGATCGTTTTGACAATGGTGTCGTCTGTACTAGGGCTGGGCGATATTGCCAAAAATTCATATCTCGGAATTTTTGGGTTAAATGGCGATATACGATATATATCTCGGTACTTTCTACGTTTTTTTATTTGGATAAAGAAAATCTGTATTTATTTTTTAAAACAAATATGTCACATCCTGCCCAATGATATCCTACAAACAATGTTGATATTGAAGGAAATGGAAACAAATATAGTGAATGTAATGTAGGCTATGCAATATAATATGTGCAAAAAGGTGGTTAAACTCACATTACATTCTAACATTGTAACATTACAATCTAAAAACAAAAATAATGCTTTTGTTTTTAAATTGACTAAAGGCTAAACTAAAAATGAAAATAAAAATAAAAGCACAAACTAACTATATTAGCCTGCATTTGATTCCCCCATTATAATGGTCACTTTCATAAAAATATACTTGTAGGTTTAAAATTCCACATATAGCACATTTATTGTCTCCAACAACAAATATATTAGCAATATGTATATTTAGTCAGAATTATTGCGATACTATTCTATTGTGCTCCGTCTGTCTGACGCGCATGCGTGCGGCGGCGCTCATTCACGGAAGCTTGAATTTTAGCGGAGATTCACTTGCAGAAGGCTCGTCCTCTCCTGACAGTGAAATGGACATAGATATTTGTTTGACTTTCTAACATTTACAGATGGATAATATACCTGTGAAATATAAGTTAAGCACCGAGGAAAGCACCACATCTCAAACGCATTAAACAGCGCAAGTATTTATCTGTCAGTCAGCAACAGTATCTGTCAGAGCATCTGACTGGGCAAGCTGCTTTAAACTTGTTAAAGGAGCTGTATGTAAGAAATGTATTTCAATTAATCATAAAATGGCCCTGATATGTCACTAGACATTAAGAAATCATGTTCATTTCAAATACTTATATCACTGACAACAGTAGTACGGCCAGGATATTGTCATTTAAAAAGTGAAGTTGCAGCCCTCAACTGATGTTGATGTTGTCATGTTGTGTTTTGGCCTGAAGCGCCACCCTCCACCTATCTACCAACCACGAAGTCAGTAGTGCTTCGGCATCCGGGTTGCCAGCTCAGCTCTAGTTACCACAGCTGCAGCTACAAACGTTCCTGCTGGATCCTGCAGCCTATCTGGCAACCTCGAGTCAGGGGGGAGGGGGAGGGGATACACCACTCTACAGTAATTTAAAAGTGATTGCAGTACCAGTTTTGGCCACAATCTTACATACGGCTCCTTTAACTATATCTTACCAGTTATTTTGAAGCCCTTAAAGGAGAACTCCGGTCAATTTTAACATTGAGCTCATTTTTTTGTACATTTGGAGTGCTGTCAGTACAGAGAACAACGACAAAAATCGGTGTTGCCTACACCGTGTTATCCTCGTTTTAAAATTTGCACCCTGTTGACTTCAATTGGGCAAGTTTTAAATCTGCTTTTAGCCTCTTAACATCCTTGATGTGTCATTACAAGTGCACAGGTCATGTGAGTGATTCCTTCTGAGTGAACGCGGGTGAATCTGACTGCAGTAGATGTGAAGTTTGTCACTCGATTGTCGAGTTCACGCGCGTGATCATAGGTACTAAACCTGTGCGCGTGAACTCGACAATCGACTACTGTGGACTTCGACCGAAAACAGGATGTAAATACAGGTATGTGCGCTGGCTGAATAAACATCATTTTTTATATATTTCTTTCACATCTACTGCAGTCAGATTCACCCACGTTCACTCAGAAGGAATCACTCACATGACCTGTGCACTTGTAATGACACATCAAGGATGTTAAGAGGCTAAAAGCATGTTTAAAACTTGCCCCATTGAAGTCAACAGGGTGCAAATTTTAAAACGAGGATAACACGGTGTAGGCAACACCGATTTTTGTCGTTGTTCTCTGTATTGACAGCACTCCAAATGTACAAAAAAATGAGCTCAATGTTAAAATTGACCGGAGTTCTCCTTTAATATAACATATTTAGGACAAATTGTACTATGTACTTTCACTGCAGGAGCTCACACTGCATCCCCCGCTACTTTTCAGATGTGCTCGTATCAAACTACTGTATCGATAGAAAGGGTATTGCCTCATTCCATATCGTTATATCGTTAAAAAAAAAAAAAAAAAAGATATATCGTACAAACTCGATATACCGCCCAGCCCTAGTCTGTATGCGGAAAACTTCTCAGTTTTAAGCACATCGTTGTTGTGTAAATGTAGCCTACCCTATGGCTGGCCACACACTTGAAGATTTTAAGACTGATTTTGCACCTAATTCGCACCCCCTAGTGATGGGACGAATCTTCTAGTGTACATTTGGAGATTATAATGCTAAAAATCGGTTGAAACTGTCTGTGATCTCCCACAGTTTTAAAATCGGTTAAGATTTGAAAATCCTCTAGTGTGTCCCAGGCCTTAGACAAAACAGAACAACCCCGACAAGACCTCTTTGTCTTGACATTGATTGTTAGTTTCAGCAAACAGCTTCATCATGCCAAAGAGGATGCTTACAGAGTTGGGGATACAATCTTGTATAGCCAGGCCAGAAACAGACTAACAAAGAAGATCAGAGTGGCTATAAGAAGCTACTCTGAAAAGCTGAAAAACCAGTTCTCAGCCAACGATCCGGAAACAATCAACAAATGGCTGAGGATCTGAATGTGTTTTTACTGTCGATTTGAAAAGCCCAGTCTCACACCCCACACCCACTCTGACCTGCACTTCACACATTCACCAACACCTCCTGCAACCCCCCTTCTGCTGTTCAACTTAAGGTCTGTGTGGAGGACGTGAGCAGAGTAAAAAAAAAAAAAACAGAAGATCCGGAAAGCTTAAGGCCCAGACAGTGTTTCACCTGCCTGTTTATTAAAAGTCTGCGCTGACCAAGTGGTCTCAATCTTGTGAAGGAGCAGTGTGAAGTTCCCTGCTGCTTCAAACGCTCCACTATCATTCCAGTCCCTTCCCCAAAAAACTAAATCATTACAGCTCGATACATCATTGGACTTAATGACTACAGACCTGATGCTCTCACATCAGTGGTCATGAAGTCATTTGTTGGCCAACCTGAAGGCCATCACTGGACACTTGCTGGATCCTCTTCAGTTTGCCTAGAGCAAACAGGTCTGTGGATGATGCAGTCAACATGGGACTGCATTATATCCTGCAACATCTCGACAGACCTGGGACTTACGCAAGGATCTTATTTGTGGATGTCAGTTTGGCTTTCAACACCATCATACCAGATCTTCTATCATACATCCTGATCCAGCTTTTCGTGCCCACCTCGATCTGTCAGTGGATCACCAGCTTTCTGACAGATAGGCAGCAGCTAGTGTGGGAACGGGGAAACTCACATCCAGGACCCACACTATCAGCACTGGTGCTCCTCAGGGTTGCGTCCTCTCCCCACTGCTCTTCTCACTGTACACACATAACTGCACCTCTAAAGTGGAGTCATTCAGTGGAGATGATCGTGGACTTCAGGAGAAACACCCCAGCACTCCCCCACTCACTATCAAGAGCAGCACTGTGGCAGCAGTGGAGTCATTCATGTTCATGGGCAACACCATCTCTCAGGACCTGAAGTGGGACAATCACAGAGACTCCATTGTGAAAAAGCCCAGCAGAAGTTGAACTTCCTTCGCCAGCTGAGCCACAGGAGCTGCTGACACAATGCTACTCAGACGATATTGAGTCTGTCCTCTGCACTTCAATAACTGTCTGGTTTGGTGGCTGAACCTGTACTGGAGACATCAGAGGACGGTTCGGACTGCTGAGAGGATTATTGTTGCCCCCCAGTCCAACCTCCAGGACCTGTACTCTTCCAGAGCGAGGAAAAGGGCAGGTCACCCCGGCCACAACCTATTTGAACTGTTGTCGTCCGGACAGTGCCTCAGATCACTATAGGCACAGAAATAGTTTCTTCCCACAGGCTATTTCCCTCTTGAACAGTTAAATGCCTTCCGAGTACAATATCCTTGTAAATTCATTAAGTCCTATTTATTCATATTATTATTCACATGTTCAGTATCTGTACATTTTTATAATGACTAATCCTATCTGTGTCTAAAAATGTATTCTTAAATGTTATCATGTGTCTTGTTATATTTATATACTGGAAGCTTCAGTACCAAGGTAAATTCACTTTTGTGTGCAAGCTCACTTGGTAATAAAGCTCTTTCGGATTTCTGATTGTTCAGCAGGAAGTAATGTAACCGGATCACCAGCAGAGGGAAGCACAAGCGTTATATGAGTCCTTTTGTGAGATGACAGCATGTTTTTGAGAACAGCGAGACCGCACACAACACTTAAAGATGATGTCATTAACTTTCACTCCAGCCTCTTCCATCATCTTATTATCCTCATTAGAGAGAACAGAAAGAGGGCAAGGGGTGTATGCATTCCCATCTGCCCCAACAACAGAGAAAAAGCCGACAGGTTCAGCATCCTCAGACTCTAGCCTCAAAATGTAATCGAGAGACATAAGCTCTTTAGTTCATGAGGAGTTCTTCCTGAGCCATTGTAATTATGCCACAGGAGACCTGGGACAGGTGGGACAAGTCTGGAAATGAGATATAAACTCTCTTGAGAGAGAGATAGAGAGGAGGATATTGCCTCCCTTTTTTATTATGCAGGATAAAAAATTACAGATGTTGATGTTAAGTAATTACAGCGCTTTCAAAGTCATGCTGTAGTGTGTATGATATTCCTCAAACATTCTGGTCAGGGACAGGGTATTAACAGTTTCAAAAGTTGGATGTTAGACTCTTTTGGATGTTTTTAGAGAAGTCTCGTGCTCACTAAGGCTTCATTTATTTAATCAAACATACAGAAAAACAGTAATATTGTGATAGATTGTACATACTAACTTACATTAGCAAAAATTTTGGTTTGTATATAACTCCAGTCTTATGTGTACGATCAATATTTGGTTGTTTATGGGTCAAGGAACTGCTTCATTTTATTGAGCAGACTGTTGGATATTTAGCCAATTTCACAAGCCAGTAGGCCACAAGTACAAAGCTATAGGTAATCACAGCCTTGCTGATATTTTGAAAAGTATGATATTGATTTTAACAGAGAAGAGTCCCAGCTCTTCAATCAAACATTAGAAGCCCTTATAGAGTAATAGCACAGCTCTCCTCAACAAGTGGCATGTTTTAAGGTTTCATTCATGACTTTAACACAAATAATCCTTAGGTTTAATGATTAGGAACTACTATAACCCTGGTATGAGAAATGGTGATGCTTGTCTTTGCAAACATCACTAAACAGAAGCATGCAAAACATGTTTTTTTCCCGGAACATATACTTCTTCTGGGCTGAGAGTGTTACTTACTCAAGCTCAAAAGCCTCTCACCAGAATCTCCAGAAAAAAAAAGGAATGCAAATTAGAGCGGAAACTAAAATAAAGTGTGACAGAAAGAGTGGAAACAACTTTTATATTCCCTCTTGACTAAAAACAATCTTGTCACACGCTGGTAATATTTACACCGTTGCCACAGCTGTGGAGAAGACCATACTTTGTCACTGCTAACTCTATAATCTAAAAGTCATGTAAAATGTGTGTGTGTGTGTAGACAGAGAGGACTATGAAGCCTGAACTGTTCACTGTCAGCATTGTCAGATGGTTTATTCCAAGCGATTAAGGTTTGGCAGGTTAGGTCCCGTTAAGTTGGACTTATATAGTAAGTCTATAAATATAATCGTATGTGGGTTGTATTTGTATTTAAATGTGACAAACAGGTTGTAATAAGTGTGTGTGATGCCTTAAAATGATCATGTTTTATGACTGTGGGTTGCAACTCTTCATCTGGGCTGATGTGATGATGAACTAAAATTATTGTTGGTTTAACTTAAAAGTAAGTTACCTGGTTGCCTTAAAATTTTGAGCTCATTGAAATTAAAATATTGAGTTAATGCAATGAAGGAGATTGGTTTAATCAACTGAAAATCTAAATATTATGTTATCTGAACCACATTAATTACTTAAGTTGATTTGACAAAGAAAAAAGTTGTGATGATAAATGGTTTTTTTACTGTTCCACACTGGCTTCTCTTCACAGCTTTTAGTACTAAAAGCCATAAATGAGGGTGATGTCACTGACTAAACCAAGCTGGAGGAGGGTGTTGGAGGATAAGTATATTTTCTGACATCATGGAAGTAAATGCCCTCCTCTGCATCTAGATATAGCATTGCATGACCTCTCTCTTTCTCACTTTCCCACAAGGTTGAACAGTTGCTACAGAAAACCTGAAGTCTTGCGGTTTCCTCCACGTATGCACAATTTGAAATGTCACTTCCTGTTTTCAGAAACACCCAACCTTTGAAATGTACAAGAACTCACTGTGTCTCACGAGGGCTGGGCAGAAGGCGGTGGAAGCTTTACCACCTCGGATGTTTCCATCCCTTACCAATAAACACTAGCTCTGTCTGTCATACATTTATTTCTATTTTACAGTATGAGCTACAATGGCGTCCAAAAACTCTGAAACCACTTCTCCTTTTCCCTCTTCTTTGCTATTTGTTCATCGGAACGTCGTCTCTTTGGTCGTGTGTCGGCCATATCAAAATTCAAGAGAATATAATTTTAACATTAGCCGTTGTTAGCCTCCTGCATAAGGAGATCTCTCCTCTAGCTAACTTCCCTCTTCATGCTTCTCTCCCCAACCCCCACCCCCTAATCATTCTTGTCGGTTATTGGCTCAAACACTGTTTGTTATGTTTCGTGGTCCAGGCTGGGCCAGTTTGTTTTTGTTGCCGTTTGTGGAGCCTGGGCTGTCTACAGAGACCGCGTTTTTTTACAGTGTGTTCAGGGGACAGGCAGCTAGCGGATAGTGAGGAGATGTTTGCTATATGTGACAACAAATTTCAGCCTAAAAAACGCGTGACATCATCTTAGAGCACCTTAAATTATAGTTATTATAATTAATATTTATATGTCATAATGATTATTTTTTGTACCTTTTTTCAAGTGTAAGTTTTGAATCACATAATTTCAATGATCTCAGCTCCACTGTATATTTAAATAAGTCAAGGGACAGATCTCAATCAGTATTTTCACAGGTATTTGTTTGGAGAACTGGACATTGCCCTTGGTAATAATGCAAAAAAGGAGGCATATGGATTTTTGTATGTCCATAGAGAAGTAGTCATGAAATATTATCAAGTGACTGCTTACCGATAAAGAAGGTATCAGGCCCGTCTTCTCCTAAAAGTGACACGGTATTTGGATCAAGTCTCAGCCAGAGTCCCACAGCCAGAACCAGCGAGCCCATCAGCTGCAAGACCAAGACCAACAAAAATCTTTAGAAGAAATCCTTTCAAATCCAAATCTGCTTTTTTGTTCTTGGAACACAAAAAAAAAGAGAGACATTTTTGAAGAATCATTATCAGACAAAATTAATGAGCAACATATTATGTCGATATGTGCTAAATGACGTCAGGCCAACTAAATTAAATTCCTCAAAATTAATTAATTTGACAAAAAATAAATAAATAAAACATTTTTCAGACCTTTATCTAAGGCCTTAAAAGTATGTACACTCTGACTTATGTTTTCTCTTAGTTACGGAGAAGTGGCACAGATATTTTTCCACTCTGGCAGGATCCTTCAGGTCTTAAATCTAGTAAGACAGACCGCAGAATTCAGCCACCATCACTCTTAAAAGAACTCTTATTACTGATGATAAAGAAAGCAGACACTCATCAGTCAAAGCACATTCAAAAGACCATCCGTTGGTTTGAGTAGAGTTTGATTCAATTTACAATGTCCCTCCCAGTTTTATGCTCTTGGTCTCCTGCCACCACTGGGCTTCATAAATGGGTAACACATGTTAAAATGGGCTTTTGTGTAAAACCAGTACCTCTGAGACGTCTCAGGTCTGAAGGGCAAAGGCTATCTAAAGCTGTGAAAATCATACTAAAAGTTAAATAGAAATCCATGAGAATGATGCAAGACAGGCAAGACTTTCCTCACCCTGTCCTGAGTCCTCCAGCTGTCATACAGCACACCCCCCTTCGGGAGATGCAAGCCTTCAAACACTCAGTAACCCCACTGCAGTGTAACATCATCCGGCTGACTTCAGTGCACTGCCCCACCCTGGGTCGCCCCACCCCCCCCCTCCCTCCAGAGATCAGGGTTTATCTGTAGGACAAAAGACCAACTGTCTGTCTGTTACACACTACGCTATACAAGACAATGAGCGAGTGTGTCTGCGCGTGTGCTTCAATAATATTCCCTAAAATCGATTCATTACACACACAAAAATGTGTGTGTGTGTGTGTGTATATACAAACATATATAGAGTATATATATAGAGAGAGTATATATACATATATATATATATTTTTTTTTTTTCACATACATGCACACAAACACACTGTTTAATATATGTATAAATATTGCAACAGGATTATACTGTATGTCTGGAAACATATTTGCATCTCATTAATTAGTGACTGTGACAATGTGGACAAGCTCTGTAAAAAAATATATTCTTACTCGTTATCTTTGTCTTGTTCTTTTGACAGATTTTTTCAATACTTTTAAGTCTAAACCTCTCTAAATGTATTAGGTACTATTTTATTTATACAACATATATATTAGTTATATACACTAGTCTAATGTTTAAAAGTTGGGGTTTGGTACTGTAAGACTTTTTAATATTTTATTAATATTTTAATATATAACAAAATACAGTAAACATATTGTTAACTATTATTACAATTTGAAAGAACTGTTTTAAATTTTACTATATTTTATAATGTAATTTATTATGTGATGGCAAATCTTGATTTGATACTCAAGAAACATATTATTATATAGGCCTACATATATTATTTTGCTGCTTCATATTTTTTGAGAAAAACGTGATGCATTTTTTTCCCAGGATATTTTGAGGAAAAGAAAGTTCAAAATACCAGCATTTATTTGAAATAGAAATATTTAGTAACATTATAAATGTCTTGATCAATTAATCAATTTAATGCATCCTTCTTTCTTAATCCTTTTTTTTTCTTAAAAATAAAATAAAAAATTATATATATATATTACTGACCCCAAACCTTTGAACAGTAAATAATAATGTTATACATAAATGTTATAATATGTTATAATAAAACATAATAAACAATAATTACAAGTAATATCCAATGACTTTCCTTTTAATGTAAATACTATAGTAATGCAAGAATAACAAACAAAAGAATCATAAAGTCTCTCATACTGAGTCTAACAGCTTTAGGCCATGCAGTTTCCACTCTTAAAATTGTTTGTTGGGTCACTTTTTATTTTCAAGGGGGATTTTACATGTATGGAAACAAGATTTGGCTTTTTCAAGTTTATTGGGAGTTTTATGGTGTCTTTAAACAGACAATTTCTGAGCACATTTTTATGTAATTTCCATAATTTCTGCAACAAACAGAGCTTTCATTTGTAGCAAAAAAAAAAAAAAGGCCACGATTAAACTACCAGACATTTCTTTGATGTTTCATGTTCCAAGTGACCAGATGAACATAATATAAACTGAATATCATGAGATCATGTGTCTATATTCTCTAATGAAGAACTTGCAGCAAACACAAAAACACCAATTATATGTTGGAAAAGAAGGTGGAAACATTTCAAACTGAGACATTACCAAACAAGAAAAAAAGAAAGACGGGGGGGGGGGGGGGGGGGGGGGGGAGAGAACGAAAGAATTGGTCAACCCAAACCCAGGAAAAGCTGATTAGATCTCCTGGTGGAAAACAGAATCCAGTCAGCTCAGAGAAGTTTCCGCATAAAAGAGTAGGCAAAAAGTCCCTGGATGACCTCCTTCTTCTGGCGAGATTCTGAAGTGTGCATACGATGGACACCATACTATCCCATGAGGCCGCGGGAGAGGATTTGTGAATGGCAGTAAAGCGACACAACTGACACTGGTAGATCACATGATAATGACGACATGGCGAATGTAGTACGTCCAGATTACATTCATACTACACACATTCATACTATACAGAACATACTTTTTTTAATGGTCGTGAAGTAATTATTCAAAATTAAATCAATTAAATATATATATATATATATATATATATATATATATATATATATATATATATATATATATATCTCTTTAGGTTCGGTGTTAAAAATGACATTGTGAACGCTTAGTGAATCAGGACTAGATGTATTATTTTCTTTTTTGGTTTGGACCAAAAAACCAAGAAAACTGAACTACAAGTGTGAACACACCCAAAATAAACCTGACTACTACAACTTGACGTTACATCAACTAAGGTGTGTTTTAAAGGTCTGTTTAGGTAAAAATATAACTGCGCAATTTCCAATTTGGGAAATGAGGTTCTTGCTAAGTTATTATGGCAAATTAGGCTGTAATGACATGAGGGTTGTAGTATTGAGGCGTGTCAGTGGAAAGGGAGAGTGCTCTATTGTCTCACTCTGAGGGGTGTGGTCAGAGAACATCAGGGGACGCTCTCCACACACACACACTACACTGTACCCGACCACCTGCTGCTGCTTCTTTGTGTAATTATGGCCTTACATTACCACAAGCTGAAGCAAAACCCCTCAATGCCCAGTTTTTCACACATTTTCCTTTCCATTTGTGTCTGCCAGCCTGAGGTGCACACACACACACACACACACACACACACACAGGGATGTTTCGTCAACTATGGGCATTTCTGACCCAGTGAATTTAAGAGCATAGTAGACCAATCCCAACAAACTGGGTCATCTGACCAATCAGAGCAGAGTAGACCAATCCCAACAAACTGGGTCATCTGACCAATCAGAGCAGAGTAGATCAATCCCAACAAACTGGGCCATTTGACCAATCAGAGCAGCAGAGTAGACCAATCACAACAGACTGAGCCATCTGACCAATCAGAGCAGAGTAGACCAATCACAACTGTCTGGGTCATCTGACCAATCAGAGCAGAGAAGACAAATTACAACAGTCTGGACCATCTGACCAATCAGAACAGAGTAGACCAATCACAACAGACTGGGCCATCTGACCAATCAGAACAGAGCAGACCAATCACAACAGACTGGGTCATCTGACCAATCAGAGCAAAGTAGACCAATACCAACAAACTGAGCCATCTGACCAATCAGAGCAGATTAGGTCAATCACAACTGTCTGGGCCATTTGACCAATCAGAGCAGAGTAGATCAATCACAACAGACTGGGTCATCTGACCAATCAGAGCAGAGTAGACCAATTACAACAGACTGGGCCATCTGACCAATCAGAACAGAGTAGACCAATCACAACTGTCTGGGCCATTTGACCAATCAGAACAGAGTAAACCAATCACAACAGACTGGACCATCTGACCAATCAGAGCAGAGTAGACCAATCACAACAGACTGGACCATCTGACCAATCAGAGCAGAGTAGATCAATCACAACAGACTGGACCATCTGACCAATCAGAGCAGAGTAGACCAATCACAACAGACTGGACCATCTGACCAATCAGAGCAGAGTAGACCAATCACAACTGTCTGGGCCATTTGACCAATCAGAGCAGAGTAGATCAATCACAACAGACTGAGCCATCTGACCAATCAGAACAGAATATGGGCCATCTGACTAACTTAACTCATTTCTTTTGAAACTTATATGCCATGTATTTAAATATATTTGTAATGATTTTGTAATTTAGTACAAATATTAGTTCAAAATATATGACTATATTAATTATATAACTTAATGTAATTTCAAATAACACACTACATTTCAAATTATAATCCAGTACTTTAAATGTGCTAGTTAACACATCAAAATAAGTGTACTTCTTTAAAGCACAACAAAAGATTATTAAAACAATGATTTAAGATGTACTTTAAAGTAAAATGTTTTACATAATCATGAGTGTGCTCTCTTCAATACACTCAAGCGGGCTTTTATTACATTAATATCATATTACTGTATCTGCAAGTACAGTTTTTCAAGGTCTGAAACGTTTTTGAAAGTCTGGGTTTCTGACAAAGGTAAAAACAATAAAAAAGCATACATGAAGGGCCAAGCCATTACAGCAAGACAATTGTAATGAGACCTTCATCAAAGAAAAAGAAGAGAATATAAAAGTGCCCGCACTTAAAGAAAACACTCATAAACACGCACACAACGCCCAGAGACAGCAACACACTAAGTGCACATCACACACACAGCCACAGATATCCCTACAGACATGAAGTCTTTCAAACGCCTAATGGTGTTTACCACAAAGCCACTCCTGTCCTGTTAGCATCAATTACCATAACTCATGTGCCTCTTCCTCTCCTAATGTGCTGGTCTTGTCCGGATCAAGTCTCTATGGTCAATAACAACTGGTGATTAAGAAATATAAACCACACCTGGGTCCAGTCAAGTCAAGCATGTTTAAAAACTGCAGAGGCTGACTATATGCTGTACACCTATAGGCCTAGTTACACTTGGAATTTTATTTATAAAACGGATAGTTCCAGTCCTTGATTCTGATTGGTTGAGCCGCGTTCGAAGCCGTTGTAAATTACTCAACAAACACACACCTGTGACTGCATTACATTAGTATTACTGCGCAACTGCCGTTTGAGATTCTTTGTTGCTGCATGTGTTGCTTAGCAACCTCTTTGGAACTACATTGCTTGGCGGAGGAATAAATGTGTTATAACGTTATATTTTTTTGTTGCTAGTGTTTATTTTATGAATAAAAATAGTCGTAGCTAACACACGGCTTCTCTGGGCTTATTGCTTAAGTTAACTTCCAGTAGTGGCCTTGTTTATCTCAACATAAACTCATAATTTTTATCATTATTGCAAAAATTAGTTACAGTGGGGAGAACAAGTATTTGATACACTGCCGATTTTGCAGGTTTTTCCACTTACAAAGCATGTAAAGCAATAATTTTTATCATAGGTACTCTTCAACTGTGAGTGACGGAATCTAAAACAAAAATCCGGAAAATCACATTGTATGATTTTTAAATAATTAATTTGCATTTTATTGCATGACATAAGTATTTGATCACCTACCAACCAGTAAGAATTCCGGCTCTCACAGACCTGTTAGTTTTTCTTTAAGAAGCCCTCCTGTGCTCCACTCATAACCTGTATTACCTGCACCTGTTTGAACTCGTTACCTGTATAAAAAACACCTATCCACACACTCAATCAAACAGACTCCAACCTCTCCACAATGGCCAAGACCAGAGAGCGCTGTGTAAGGACATCAGGGATAAAATTGTAGACCTGCACAAGGCTGGGATGGGCTACAGGACAATAGGCAAGCAGCTTGGTGAGAAGGCAACAACTGTTGGCACAATTATTAGAAAATGGAAGAAGTTCAAGATGACGGTCAATCTCCCTCATGCAAGATCTCACCTCGTGGGGCATCAATGATCATGAGGAAGGTGAGGGATCAGCCCAGAACTACACGGCAGGACCTGGTCAATGACCTGAAGAGAGCTGGGACCACAGTCTCAAAAAAAAACATTAGTAACACACTACGCCGTCATGGATTAAAATCCTGCAGCGCACGCAAGGTCCTTTGGGGATGCTTTTCTGCAAAGGGGACAGGACGACTGCACCGTATTGAGGGGAGGATGGATGGGGCCATGTATCGCGAGATCTTGGCCAACAACCTCCTTCCCTCAGTAAGAGCACTGAAGATGGGTTGTGGCTGGGTCTTCCAGCATGACAGCGACCCGAAACACACAGCCAGGGCAACTAAGGAGTGGCTCCGTAAGAAGCATCTCAAGGTCCTGGAGTGGCCTAGCCAGTCTCCAGACCTGAACCCAATAGAAAATCTTTGGAGGGAGCTGAAAGTCCGTATTGCCCAGCGACAGCCCCGAAACCTGAAGAATCTGGAGAAGGTCTGTATGGAGGAGTGGGCCAAAATCCCTGCTGCAGTGTGTGCAAACCTGGTCAAGAACTACAGGAAACGTATGATCTCTGTATACCAAATATTAAGTTCTGCTTTTCTGATGTATCAAATACTTATGTCATGCAATAAAATGCAAATTAATTACTTAAAAATCATACAATGTGATTTTCTGGATTTTTGTTTTAGATTCCGTCACTCACAGTTGAAGAGTACCTATGCTAAAAATGACAGACTTCTACATGCTTTGTAAGTGGGAAAACCTGCAAAATCGGCAGTGTATCAAATACTTGTTCTCCCCACTGTATAAGGCATCTAACTGATTACCAAAAAAGGCATGGAAGCAGTACAGCCAAAAACAAAACATTTGGTTTCCTTTTTACTCAATAACCACATTATTGCTGTCACAGAAAAAGGGGGATCATATAGTTTGTTGTCCTGTCTCACTTCATTTGTCTTCAGAGACAGTTTGCAGCTCTGACCTCACTCATTTATGTCTTCCTGTCCGCTGTGCCAATCTGACAGCATTATTAATAATTAATCAGGCTCTCCGATTCAACACACATCAGGGGAATATGATTTGCTCCCAACAGACCATCCATGATAGGACAAATTCTGTTTGGATGTATGGGTACTGCATACACTGCAAACAAACAAACAAATGAAATGAATCATGTCACAGATATCTTAATTTTTATTGAATCCGGATCTTTCCTAAATGAAGATGATAATCACTGGATCTTCACTGGATAATGAGCAGAGAACAAGCTAATGTAAACAAACAGCCAATGCATGCTAAATGCTGTCAGTCAGACAGCATGAATGATAATATCTGCGAGATTAATGTGGCTCTAAACAGGCCAGAGATCATTATCCTCAACAATTTCCTCTCTTTGTCCTATTCTGTCTAGTCCAACTGTGCCCATTTTCCATGGCTGAGCTGCCAGGTTGTGAGCGAGAGGTTTTAGCTGGGAAAAAAAGAGACTGTTCTGAGGCTATTTAGGTTTTTGTGTCAAACTGAACAAAGCAGAGCTCCCATGCAGAGATGTTCCTCGAATTCATCCTTTCATTTACTGTCAAGAACATTCCGGCTACATTTTAAAGAGAAGCGGAGATTGTTAATCCAGGATTTTTAATCCAAGATCTTCTCAAAACAGAACTGTGGGGATTTCAGCACTTCAGTTTGATAAAACAGGAATGTTGATCAAATAACTGTGTTGTATCTCTAAAAAGAAGAAGTTATTGAGCAAGAAGTTGTGTGTTTGCATAAATTTACTAACAATACCCCAATGCGCTCACTGGTTAACTAGGTCATGATCATACCAACTGTCTCTCTTTAGCTCTCACACACACACACACACACAACACACACACACACACACACACACACACACACACACACACACACACACACACACACACACACACACACACACACACACACACACGCACGCAATCTTTGTCAGCCTCTTAGTCAGGCTTGATATTCTCAAACTTCTAATCTTAACTTCTGTTTAACCACGTTTTACTGTATTAAAAATAAAGGTTTTTTTTTTTTTTCAGTGATGCCATAGAAAAACCATTTTTGGTTCCCTAAAGAACCTTTCAGTGAACAGTCGATAAAGGAGGCCTAAAATGACCTTTTACAAAGTCTTGATTTACTTTTTTGGCTCTACTTGAATAGGTTTTCATGCTCAAATGTTAAAAAACACATTATTTTTCATATATTCTCCATTGTTGCAGCTCCTCTCTTCCCAGTCTGTCAGTATCGCTCTGTTTAGTTCCTGCCTCACAGAAAAGCACAATGTGCTCTGATTGGTCGGCTGGATCAGTGTGTTGTGATTGGTCAAGCTCTTCGAGTGTGTTTGAGAAATGTCCCCTTATCATAATAACCGTGAGTTTCAACACACTACTAACTCAACCAGGCCCCGCCCCTTTATTTTGCGTATGCAGTGGACAGGAATTATTTAAATGAGGAATATTGTGACGTGTTCGTTCCCGGGAGAAAACTCAAGACTACACTGGAGGCGTTTCAGGGAGTTCAGCAACAGTGTTACTGATATAGAGAATAACTCCCGCTGGAAGGACTCTGAAACTTTGCAGAGCTTTTTCATGCTCAAACAGCAACATTACACACTAAAGAAAGTTGTAAAAAAGCATAATAGGTCCCCTTTTTTTCTTAGTGTGAAGAACATTTAAAAAACATTTCTATTCACACTAGTCCCTTATTCTGAAAGGATTCAGAATGGAGATGGAGCTCAAAGCCCAGCAGAGCTCGTCTGGATGGCCTAGGAAAGCCACCAAAGCCTCACAGCAGCAGCAGAGATTGGAAGTTGTGCTACAGCAATGTGGTTCACACAGCCTTTTTCAAAACACTGATGCACATCGCAGGAGCTGCAGTGGAAAGAGTTACACTGAATACTACAGGAGCTATACCTTTGACTGAAATATGGATGTTTTGGGATAACTGTTTGGAGAAGCTCAGATAAATGAATGTTCGGAATGAAATACTTGAGTACTGCTTACTGCACTGTATAAAATTGGCATAGGATTTTATTTGAAACAATTTTCACTTGATATTTCAATTGCTTTTCAATTGCTAGTAAATGTCACTAATAATTACAAAGAAATGGCAATTAACACATTAAATTAAACATGACATTTTGAAGTAGAAATATTAAAATAAACTGTAAAAAATCCATGAAATTCACAGCAATAAAACAATTTAAGTTAAATATAATTTATGATTTAAAAAAACACTGTGTATTTTGGCATTCGATATACAAATATACAAAAACACATTAAGATATATTGACAATATCTGTGACATGCTATAAATTTCCTACAGAAAATCATAAAGACTTGCCAATCAGTTTATGAATGCTTAAATACAGTGTTTTTACCTGATAAATTATATAACGTAACTTATTTTGTTACTGTAAATTTCATTGATTTTAGTGTAATATTTCTGTGTTACTTTCCATTTCTTTGTCATTTTTTGTGAAATGTACTTAATTATTTGTTTAAATTTTACAGAAATATACAAAGCAACTGCAAGTAACATTGAAGTAAACATGAAAATTTGAGGTAGAAATATTAAAATACACTGTAAAAGTGTGAATTTGACAGTAAAAATGGTAGCGGTGGTTGCCTGAACATTTTAGGTTTTACAGATTGAACTTAAATTTACAGTAATTTTTTTTCCCTTACTGATAGATATAATGTTAATATACCAACACGCTGTTTTGTTTTTTCTTGTAAAACAACGTTTTATTTACAACTTAGAAGATTATATTTTTAGTGTATGCAGCTTACTGTTTACATCAAACTATGCAGTATTAAGCAATAACAAACTTTTCAAACTGTACTATTCTACAGTGTTGTCACTGGATACAGTTATTTAGAATTTATTATATGCAGTTTTGTGTATAAATGTTTTTTTTTTTTTTACATTTATATGCTCCATAACGTTTTTCAAATATATTTTTTTGCATACTTAATAGAATGTCTTCTTTAATATGCAAAACCAAGAATATTAGTTCAATTTAGACATGTTTGCTCTTCCAACATGACAGTGTACTTAACATTTTGGCAAATATAGTAGATATTTGCCAATATTCCATATTCCATATTCAAGAATCTTTATTGTCACTATACAAAGTACAATGAAATTAGAGCAGTCTTTACAGTGCAATCACGTATTAGTGCAAGTTAAACGTCCGATTTAAATCATTTAAATAATTCTCGGTCAAGGCATTAGTGCAAATTAAGCCAGTTATTCCATAACGATGTATTAAGTAGAAAAAACGTGTGATTATTGAGTATTGCAAACTTATTGCACAGTTGTGGCATACAGAAAAGCCGTAAGTGTTGCATTGTTTTGCATACTAATGGGGTGTGCAATAGTGTGCAGTCAAGTGTTGCACAGATCTTTCACAGCAGATCACACAGATAGATTATTGGACAATAGGCAGTAGATTACTGCATAAGGTATTGCACACAATGGGAGAGTAGTAAATGCAACAAAAAGTCAACATATACAAAGTAGTTTAGAATGTAAATAATTCTATGATTATATTTGTGATTAGAATGAACACAAGAGCTTGTGAGAATGAAATTTAGCTTCCAGTAACTACTATACTACTATAAGACAAAGCACTTATTTAGCTTTCTATAAAAAAAATTAAAAAAAGCATGGCATGTCCTTATTTAGACATCAGCATCAAGTATACGTGTGTGTGTGTGTGTGTGTGTGTGTGTGTGTCAAACGGAAGGTCAAAGTGCCAAACAGCAGCTAAAGGGAAAATGTCACTTGCTTAAAAATTTGATGCTAAAATGGCTGAAATTGTGGGGGGAAAAATGTAGGGGACATGGTAATGTAATACAAAATACTAATAAAGTTTTACGAGAGTTCTGTTATTGTGGAAACAGAAACCGTTTCAAAATTTCAGACTTGTTTTAATGGGAATCTAGGCGTTTCTGTGCATAGATGTGCATAAACCACATTCATGTCAATTATTGTTAACAGGCCAAATAAATTACACCAAACAGATACACCCAAAAGCAGAGATCTCAAAACCTTTGACCAATGAATTTCCATGACATTGTTCACTATAGAAATACTGTGACAGAGACGTTTAAAGATTTTATTATTTTTTGTGATTTTTTTCTGTAAATTACTATTTTAAAATTCCTTGATATGTCCAGGTTTACCATGCATGCAGGTAAGACATTATCCAAGGCTTAAAGAAAAAGAAAAAAACAACACAAATATAAATGCTGTTGTATTTCATTTCATTCCATTTTTTTCATCCCAAATTTTCTAATATTTTATTCAAAGAGTAATTCTAATCACTCACGTTGACAATTTATTATAATACATGGTTACATGATTATTAATTAAAGAAAGGTTGCATATTTACTCCAGAAAATGTTTTACCATGAACTATCACGTGTTTATGAAAAGTTTATGGTTAATCAGATAAAAGTGTCCTCAATGAAAATGAGTCAGGCCTTCCTTAAACTGTGCTTCCCGTGCCGTAGTTAATGCTAATATATGCAGAGCAGTGTGCCATTCATGAATGAATCAGTGTTTTAACAAATCTTTTAAACGTAGAAACCATTATCATGCACTTACTCAGTTCACTAAAGCCCTTTTAAAGCACTTGACTACTGCCATCAAAGACTGGCTATTTGCATGAAATAGCATTTCGAATGGAGTCTGTGAAGGAACATTGTATTGGTTATGCCAAACGAACGAACACACTGTTCGTGGAATCAGTCGCTTCGTCTGAACGAATGACCTGGGACATGTCAATGAACTTTAAAGTCTAGTTTAAAAGTAAATTGAATAACTGAATAATAAAAAAAATGGAATAATTCATTGTTCATGGATGAACTGAACTGAATGAATGAGGCGTCTTTCTTCAATGAACTGACTGACCCCTGCTTATTAACGAATTAGGCCTAATCGAATCTCGTTCATAAACTAGGATCTATACAGACCAACAGGGCATTAAAGCCAACATTAAACAGAAGTCTTTTGTTCTCTATTATGACATATATGAGTGAAATTGCTTCTCGAACAAGAACAAATGTAGGGCGGGAATCGATTGGATGGTTGTGGTTTGCTATTGGTCGATCTAATGTGAGTGACAGGTTGTCCCGCCCTCAAGCTATCATCAGAGAAAAGAGGGAGGGGAAGTTACTTTGACTGAAGATTACAAGGGCGCATTAATTAAAAATAATAATAATGACATGCATGGATAAATCATTTGTAATAAATACTGCAATATTTGCACACACACAAAAAAAGGTCAATTTTGATTTCATGGTGGATTGACACATTCAATGAGTGAATGATTCAATGATTTACATAATAAACAAAGCTCACTGCTCGCCTCCTACTGGCACTAACGATATCCTGCAGACGGGTTTACTGAACTTATCAGCGAACGAATGTTAAACGAATCTATTCACTGAACAGATTGAAAAGATTCGAAGTCAGTGGGGAGAATCAAAACACCTCGTCCTACAGAGCGCCAGTGTCCGGCTGCTGCCCTCCAAACAAACACACGCTGAAGGAAAAAGGGGCGGATTTTCCTCAGTGGAAAATCTGATTTGAGTCGTACGAGCAGTGACTCTCAGACTCCCCCCGAATCAAGCTTTAAATTCCTGCAGACGGTGTGTAAACACACTCAACAGAACGAATATTTGACTTGAAAGTGCACGCAAAACTGGCTCCAGATAGCAAATTATAGACTACTAAAATGCCTCACATGATGGCATGTAAATACAACACTACTGCATTAGGCTACTTACCCAGAATATAAAGTTGAACACGAAGAGGAGATATTTCACACATTTCATTCCGCCTTCAACTTTCCCCATGGTGAAGGTACAAAGTGAGCGACTTCTCTTTCAAAAACAGTGAAATGTGAAGATGCTGTTGCACCGCACGAGCTCTGTCAACATCTGTACGAGTAGCAGCGGGTGATTTCTTCAGCGTCTCTCTCTGACTGTCCCGCCCCTCTGAATAATGTGTCGGGGGAACTCGAGGGGGGTTCGGGACGGGCAATGCTCCATCCAGACACTGCACAGTGGCTTCTTTCATGGGACTGCGCGATCCCAGTCAAAACAGAGAAAGCTTTTTGTTTGGAGAGCTACTGAGCACAAGTAAATAAACATTTAGTTTTCACTCTAAAAATCTATTTGAAAAATGGAATCATGAAACAACAAAATGATGAAATCAGATGCCAAACAGTGCCAAATTAGAAAACTCTAGCGGTCTGATTTAATATTATTTTGTGGGCTATTTGCAGCTTTAAAAGTGTAGCCTATTGGGTAGATGTCAATTTGACATGTTAAAGTCGGCATGAAACAGAATTTGCGATATCTTTTCTTCTCTATTGTGATGTTTAGCCTAGCTATATGAGTGAAACGCCTTTTCAAACAAGAAAAAACATGTAGGACGGGACTTGATTTTTTCCATTGGGAATTGATTGGATCGTTGGGGTTTGCTATTAGTCGGTCTTATATGAGTGACAGGTTTAGTGGCATATCTAGAGGGTAGCCTATAGGCATGGGGTGGCGCTGACCCACCCCCCGAATTATGATTGGCTCCCCCTGGTGCCCCATTGGGCTATAGCAGTGGTTCCCAACCTTTTTTCTGGGAGACCCCTATTTTAACATTCAAAATCCTTAATGACCTGTTACGTTTTTAATAAATGCTACAACAGCAGAAACATTAAAATAATAGCATTAACTACGGACAGATTTGACTTACAACATAATGTTATCTATACTAACATACTACATGTTCACATAAATTATTGACCAAAATGTTTTATGTTTAATGACAAACCTGATATTCCAGCCATTAAACCATTTTTAAGGAACAGGATGAGTCAAAATGATTCTAGGTATTTTATCAGCTAAATTAATAATTTTAGATACCTTATTATCCAAATTGTTTAGATTTTTAGAATGCACATTAGCTTATTTTCCATTGGCTGGTTAAAATTTACAACAGCGCATAAAAATGTTTACACGGCATCATTTTCAACTAATCATTTATACGACAACGGCGTTTTGGGTGCCTGAAAACGCAAACTTTTCAAAATGGGTTTCAAAGTGAAAGTTTTTGAAAATGGTCTTTGTGTAAACAACAAAAATGTGAATCTCTGAAGACGATGACGTCATGCACATACGTATTAGGCTACATGTTCAGTCTATAGTGTTTCATCGCCATCTAACGGCCTGGCAGCAGAATACAGGGTTTTAGTTGTTTTCGTGGATCCGTGTGAATGGGGATTGTTTTGACAATGGTGTCGTCTGTACGCGGAAAACTCAAAGGAAAAACGTCCCCATTTTAAACATAATGTTGTCGTGTAAACGTACCCTCAGTTTCACAAACAAAAACTGCAGACAGGTTGAATGAAAATGTAAATCCACTCTCTGTAAGTAGGTGGCGCTTATGGAACAGCAGAAATAGAGGTGTGTCCCCGGTTACCTCCATAAACAAAGCAGCACTGGGGTTATAAACACTACGAGTTAAACAGAGGAAAGATGAAAAGAAAAGGCCATCAAAACTTTTCTTAAGGCTGTCAGTTCCTTTTAGAGATACATTCATAGAATTCATTAATTCTTTAATTCATATAATTTCCCTCAGCACTTGGTTGTAAAGGTTGTAAAACCTCTCACTTCTTTCTGCCATTGTGTCAAACAAAACGTCTCGTTTACGTATGGTAACCCTCGTTCTCTGAAGGAGGGAATGGAGACGCCACGTCAGAGTGATCCGACTGATAGGAATCTCGCTCGAGAGGCCAATCTACTTCGAGTGTAACTAAACGAGCCAATGAACGGTTTTCCGTGGTAACCCATTCAGTGAGATTATTGGATAACACTGGGAAAGCGTGCCCTTTCCGTTAGGAAAGAGAACGCTGCGGAAGCTACATTCTTCCCAGAAGAAGTTATGTGAGACATACATATGGACTAACCCGAAGGTTGTACTGCATATGAGATAGTGAGTGACTTAGTGGGAGCCCAAGGGAAAGACACAGGCTTCGGTTTAGGAGCAGCCGTGGAAGAATACACAAATGTGATCCCCGCAGCGTTGCACATATGGAACCTAGCCTAGACCTGGTTCTCAAGGATTCAACAGATAAAGGACCAGCGCCGGACGTGAGGGTGGTGGAGGACTCAACAGGATTTTCACTCTGGAGAAATTTAAGCGCACAGTAGGGTGCAGCAAGCTGACAGAGCCAGGCCTCTCAGTACTTCTACCCGTTTAGGGTGAGAACACGGGAGGAGACCGGCTCTACACGTAGGCTATAAAACCTAACAAACGTGTTATGTGTCGTCCAGCCCGCAGCTCTACAGATATCTGTTAGCGAGGCGCCATGTGCCAATGCCCAGGAGGATGCAACGCCTCTCAAAGAGTGAGCACGCAACCTGAGCGGACAGGGCATGCCTTGTGCTTGGTAAGCCAAGGCGATGGCATCCACTATCCAGTGGGCCAACCTCTGCTTGAAGACAGCCTTTCCCTTATGCTGGTCTCCGTAACAGACAAAGAGCTGATCTGAGGTCCTGAGGCTTCAAGTTCTGTCCACGTACAGTTGCAGAGTGTGGACGGGAAAGAGCAAAGCCAGGGCTGGGTCTGCCTCCTCCAGGGGCAGCGCTTGCAGGTTCACTACCTTTCCCTGAATGGAGTGGTAGGAATCTTGGGCACATAGCCAGGCCGGGGTCTCAGTACACTTGGCCGTCACCCGGCCCAAAATCTAGACATGATTCGCCGACCAAAAATGCCTGCAGGTCCCCTACCCTCTTGATAGAGGCCAGTGCAACCAGCAGCAAAGTCTTTTTTTTGCTCAATGAAAGGCAAATAAAAGAAAGAAAAAAGAGGAAATCGACCCCGCTGACGTGCCATGACACCAACACCGATGAAATTGAGAGGTTCTCCTTGAAGAACTTGCTCGTTCAGAAGACACTGCTTGCAGACAAGAGCATAAATGAAACAGTCGGCTCCGAAGCAAAAAGCTGAAGATGCAACGCACCTTCTGCTCATTATATACCCGGGCTGCAAGGCAGAGCAGCTGCTGCAAATCATTGCATGCCAATGTTCATTGGCTCGTTTAGTTACACTCCTAGAGTGAGCTTGGCGACCCCACGTAAATATTAAGTGACCCCCAGTTTGGGAAACACTGGGATAGAGTACTGGCCCGGTGCCAAATGGAACCCTAAGCCCTCATGATCTTCCTCCGAGTCCACACTTTCATGACGTAATGCCATACTGACTGTCCGGCAGAAGTCTGTTGCGGAGCTCGGTGGGTCGCGGGCTCTGAAAAAGTGTGCATCGGGTGCATATCGGCCGCTCGCGAGCACCCTTCTGAAATCTAAACTGACAAATGGGACACTCTACGGTCTTGTGGACATACGCACACAGCGGCCATTGTAAGTCAAGTGCACATCATGGGTGCTACTCAATCGTCCTAGTGCAGCTGCAATCTCGGCTGCAATGTCATCAAGCTCCGCAGAAGGCCCTCTCAATTTGAAGGATCCTTGGAAGGCAGCCTCCATTTCACCTCCTTCATTCAGCTCATTTTGAAGGATGCATCTATAGTGTATCATTTGCATTCGTTGATCACCCACAATACACACTCCAATTCACGAAAAAGAACTGACGGAAAACAAGTCGGCATGAGCTTGTCTGGGTTCATTATGAAATGTAAGACAAACAATATGCTTTCTGTGTTGTAGTTTTGACTGTTATAAAAATGCAAAAACTTGTTGTAAAAGAGACAGAGAGATGGCATTTTTATTACTCAACAGGGATGTAAGGTATTTTATTGAACAGATAAATTGCCATATGTAGCTCTCTAACAGTGTTCATTGTAACACATTATCTATTGTGAAGGCTCATTTCGTTATAGCACTGTGCTGGAATTTATTTTCAAGGAAGTATCGTGTCTATTAATGGGTAAAGCTACTGTAACGTCTTCAGCTAGTCAGCTTGAGATTCTTTACATCTAAACTGGTTATATTTCTTAAAGGGATACTTCAGCATTTAGCATTAAGCTTTGTATCAGTAGAAAACCTGTAGTATTTTTGAATTACCGTGCTTCCCTCCCTCATATCCCCCTGAGACGAGAGATTTATGTATTTTTTTGTCTGGAAAAAATCCTCCGATGACGCAAAAATCGTCATTTTGAGGATTTTTTGGCCAGAAGCTAGAAACTACAGCCAGTAGTAGGAGCTGTCCCGCATGTTTTCAACATTCTGCAGAATGTGGATTCTGTGAATCCGCATTCTGTGGATCTCACTCACAGAATGTACAAATAGTGTCAGCCATCTTTTTTTGGAAGCTAAGCTAACAGGCTCTTGTTCTGTGGAGAAAGCTGAGTAGAAGGGGTTACCATCCTCTTTTTCCCGGACACGTCCGGCCGTCGAGATCGTCCAAAATGTCAGAGATTCGGCTTTTGCTTTCTACAGTCGCTATTCATTGTTTACATGCACACCTTTTGTTTCAGTCTAACTGAATTCATTCTGTTTGGTGAATCATCTGAGTGTTTGCATGAATGCTAAACAAGTGATCGGTTGATGTGCGTTTTAGCATTGCTAAGAAAATTCCCACTCCTCCGTGAGAGATACGAGACCGGTGTCGCTCATCAGTAATCACGCCATCGGCCTCGCACCGTTCTCCCGCACCCCTCAGTCTCGTCCACAGTAAACATAATGAATGGCGACTGTAGAATGCAAAAGCCGAATCCCAGACATTTTGGCCGATCTCCAAAGATGGCGCCGCTGTGTTTGGCTTGCCACTTGTTACTCTGTTCTCTATTGTTTGTTTTAGCTGTCGTTTCACCGGCTATAGTTTATGATCGGACTACGCTGCTGGAATTGCGTTTTGCATCAATCGGGCTCCTAAAAGCCCAGTCCTTCAAACTACCATCGCCACTGTTGACACCAATTCCTCCTCTTCTGAGATGCCCTGTCTGTCTGCTACCAGGCAGAAAGCGCCGCAGAAGACGCGGTCGGAGAGGCGGGTTACATGTCAGGCTGAGGACTCACCTGGATTCTCCGCCGCTGAGGTGTGGAGATCGACTGGAGCTTGGCAGTGTAAGAAGATCGCGGGAATGTTACCGATGGCTTCGGCTGGTTAGCCCCGACACCGGCGTTTCATCTGCGTGTCTCCGCCACGGAAAAACAGTCAACCGGTGCTGTGTCCAAGGTAATCTCCGTCTAATTCCTCGCGTGACATCGCCGCCTGTCAACTCGGCCACGTTCCGTATGGCACTTTGTAACACTAGATCGCTCAATAACAAAACATTTGTCCTCAATGATGCCATTTCCTCTCATAATCTGGATTTGTTTTTTCTCACTGAAACCTGGCTCTGCCCAGGTGACGTTAGTGCCTTTTCGGAACTTCTCCCCTCTGGCTATCTCTACCTCAACACCCCGCGACAAACGGGTAGGGGCGGGGGGATAGCCACCACATACAGACAGTCACTGAAGTGTCGCCAGCTGACCACTAGAGGGTTCTCTAGCTTTGAGTTACAAGTATTTGTGCTCACATTGTCCTGTCCTATTTTATGTGCAATAATCTACCGGCCGCCTAAATTAAACAAGGACTTTTTTAATGATTTTTCAGAGTTTTTGTCAGAGTTCATGCCAAAGTTTGACAATATCCTAATTTGTGGTGACTTTAACATTCATGTTTGTTGCCCCTCTGATAAATTTGCTAATGATTTTAATGCACTCCTCCACTCACTGGATCTGACCCAGTCCAAATCCTGCCCGACTCATAGGTTAGGTCATATCCTTGATCTCATCATCTCGCGTGGGGTGACAGTGTCAATCTGTGAGGTCCTGGATTTTCCTGTATCTGATCACTCTCTTATACGTTTTGACATCCGTGCTGCTCCATCTGCACCCACATCCACTGCCCCCCAACGTCGGCGAATCATTACCTCTTCTACAGTTAATGACTTTGTTGCTGCCTTTACTGCCTCTGATCTCTGCTCTGCTGCTGACTTGGGAGTACCTATGTGTCCTGAACTTTTCCTCTCCTCCTTTCACACCATTTGCTCTCAGATTATGGACTCTGTTGCCCCCTACAAGGTAATGGGTACCAAAAGCCCATCAGACCCCTGGCTCAATGATACAACTCGGGCCCTTAGGCGTCGGTGTAGACAGACTGAGTGTAAATGGAAGAAGGATAGGCTGCAGGTGTCACTGGAGATATTTAGAGACAGCCTTTCCACCTATCAGAGAGCAGTGAAGGAAGCTAAAGGACAGTACCTCTCCAATCTCATCAACAGCAATAGTCAACGCCCTGGAATCTTGTTCAGCACTATTAACTCTGTGATAAATCCGGTGTCTGTTGGTCTGAATAATGTATCTGAACACTCTTGTAGTGCATTCAAACAGTACTTTCTGGACAAGGTTTCGTCTGTTAGACAAGCCATCACACAAGCCCCTGCTGTTGTCATACCCTCACAAGCGGCACAATGTGTGTTGGAGAACTTTGAGGCAGTTACCCTTGTGGATCTCAAAAAAGCTGTCTATGAATTGAAGGTTACCACCTGCCCTCTAGACGCTGTTCCTGCAAGGATTATGAAGGAAGCTATTGACATCATGGGCCCCTGCCTCGTCTCCTTTATAAACAGTTGTCTCAGTTTGGGCACTGTTCCAACTGCCCTCAAGCATGCCATTGTCCGACCACTGCTAAAGAAACCAAACCTCGATTCTTCCATACTGTCCAACTTCCGCCCAATATCTCATTTGCCAGTCCTGGCTAAGCTGATGGAGAAGATTGTTGTCACCCAGCTTCAGTCTCATCTTCAACTGCACGCTATTGTCGATAAATTTCAGTCTGGTTTCAGGTCTCGGCATAGTACGGAATCTGCATTACTTAGGGTCCATAACGACATTCTTGGAGCCCTGGACAGTAAAAGCTCTGTGGTTTTGGTGTTATTAGACCTGACCGCTGCATTTGATACCATAGATCATGCCATTCTTATCTCCCGACTTCAAAACACTGTCGGACTGCAGGGCATGGTTCTCAAATGGTTTTCATCATACCTCACAAACAGAACCTTTTCAGTTATGCTTAATGACTTCTCCTCTTCAGCCGCTCCTCTGTCATCTGGTGTCCCTCAAGGATCCATTCTGGGTCCTATACTGTTCTCACTCTATATGCTGCCACTTGGTCAACTCATCTCCAATTACAATGTCCGTTTTCACTTTTATGCAGACGATCTTCAGATCTACCTTCCTGTGGTTCTGAGTAACCGTTCTGCACTGGATCCTCTTCATAACTGTATTCACAACATCAGACAATGGCTTTCTCAGAATTTCCTTCACCTGAATGAAGAAAAGACTGAGTACATTTTGTTCACCCCGGACTCACCCAACAGTTCCCCCAGTTTTGGTCCTCCAACACCTCGGTTTGATACGGCAATGCGCAACCTGGGTGTTATTTTTGACAGTGGTATGATTTTTGGAAAACAGATAAGTGCAGTTGTGAAAGCAAGCTTTTACCAGCTAAGGCTACTCAGTAAGGTCAAACCATTCCTGTCCCGAGCTGACCTTGAAAAAGCTGTCCATGCCTTCATCAGCTCGCGGATTGACTACTGTAATGCCCTCTACACTGGACTTAATCAATCACTCCTCAATCGGCTGCAACTGGTACAAAACGCTGCAGCACGTCTCCTCTCCAATACCTCCAAACGCTCTCACATCAGCCCTGTCCTCCGCTCTCTCCACTGGCTCCCAGTGCGGTTTAGGGTGGAGTTTAAGATCCTGATGTTTGTGTTTAAGGCCATCTATGGTCTGGCCCCTGTTTACCTCACGGAGTTGGTAATGGTCCACCAACCAGCCAGAACTCTGCGCTCCTCTGAACACACCAGGCTGGTCACACCCAAGTTCAAGTATAAAAAGTTTGGAGGCCGGTCATTTGCCGTTCAGGGCCCAAAGCTGTGGAACGCACTTCCGGGACAGCTGCGAAGCATCACTGAGTTGTGTGTTTTTAAATCGCAGTTGAAGACACATCTTTTCAGACAAGCTTTCGATATGTAGCCACTGACTCGATTGCTGTTTTTATGTATATTTGTGCTTTTATTTATTGCTGTTTGCTGTGTTTCTTGCTTTTATAGTGGAAAGCGCCCTGGGCACCTTTTAGGTTGTTGTAAGGCGCTATATAAATAAATTTTGATTGATTGATTGATTGATCTCGAAATCCCGGGGCAGACTCGTCACGGAGACTCACGATAAAACGGCATCTTTTAAGTTTCGAGTCAACTAGTAGCCTAGCCTAGTTGTTTAACTGCACGCTCTTACCGGTAGGAGTGGCTTGGGAGTGGCCTCGTAGGGCAGCGAAGCAAGTGCATTCTAGGAGTTGTTGTCTTTCACCAACATGAGCCAAAAAAAAATTCTGGCTTTTCTCAGTCTAGAAGGCTCCAAATAAAAAAAATTCTACTACATAAATGACCCATTTTAAATACACATTCATCTTTTCAGAGGTGAAGTATCCCTTTAAAGGCCCCCTGATTTTTATTTTTTTTTAGCTTTTAATATGAATATGTTAGCCTTAAGATTATGAATAAGCAGGTGTGTTCCAAAACAATGACAAAATTCGCATGGAGATAAAAGCATTCAAAACTTACAGTCTCTCACTTCCGCTAAAATATATCCCTATGCTATAAATACCACCTGGCCAAAGCGACCATTGACACGTCACGTCACATGACACGGTTCGGTTGCTCAAATGCTCAAGTTTTATTCCGTTTTCCAATTGTACATTGGTTAAGAATGAAATAGCTAGAATTGATTCACACCTCTACTATTGAATCCAACGTATCATCAGCACTCAGATTCGTTTCCAAGGTGCTGTCAAATACGACTTGCAGTCTGTGAGGTAAACTAATGCTATTGGCTATTTGAAAAGGGGGAGGAGCAACTCAATATGTCCCGCCTTAGCTTCCTGTTTCAGTGGAAATTATCTTGCAAAGGCACTTTAAGGGTCTTTAAGCCACACCAAGGGTCTTTAAGTCAAGTAGTGAATGTTTTATGAGCAGTAGGATTAATTTAATCATCATGCATATTACATTTCATAATTAGGATATGCAATATGCATATTGTATAATTAATCTGATTAAAAAAATGTAATCAATTAACTGTAGGGTGACCAGATGAGATTGGCTGAAATTCAGGACAGTGTTCGGACACCAGCCATGTCAACAAAACCAATGAATGAAAATTAGCTTATCAATACATATCTAAATTCGCGCCTACGGTATCTTTGAAGAACTTAAAAAAAAGAAACAAAAAAGATGCTGCAGCATGAAAACAGCATGCACATCCGTGTTACTGTACGTGCAGTGAAGGGGTTCAGATGTAGCCTATTGTGCAAGGCATTTCTCAAATTCCAGTCACATCCTGTCAGTTGTAGCAATTGTAGTGTTCTTAGCAAGTGTGCACTTAATTTAGCCGGCTTTCAAAAATATGGCAAAACAGCTAAATTAGATTAGATCAGGATTTATCCAGTTTAGTTGTTTGGAAAATCGACCTGTTTGTTGTTATCAGCATTGGATAACAGGTTTCAGTCACCCTTAACTGCAAAAAAAGAAAATGATTTGAAATGGAAAATAAATGCATGAGCCAGTGTACCACGAACCGGTAATTAATTAAACCCGTGTGAATCTCGCTAATAAACTAAAGGATGCCAGGACCAGGCTCACTTACAATCATGTAGCCCAGAACTAATCTTTATTTTTCTGCCTTGACAGAAAGGGTGGGTGAAATTGTGTTCACTGTTTCAGTTACAGATGAATGGAGAATCCTTCATTAGATTATATCTCTCATTAGATTAGCATGTGCATGAGACCCTTCCGAGACACATGTCAGTGCTATTTTTGATCAAAGCAGCCAGGGTTCTGCACAGTGTCTTGGTTAATTTACCTCCATTACCAAATGAGCCGGGCAGTCTCCTAATCCAATCTCAGAGCAATTATAATTTATCTTTTTTAAAGCTCAGATGTCTCAGTTATTCAGTTTAAAACACTGAATTCTAGCCCTTACAGCCTTGCTTTCATTCCTGCTGTCAAAAATAAAATATGGAACCTAAAGTCAATAAGCATCAATATTTTTAATAATTTCAGCAGATTTATTCTGCACGATAGGCTACATCGTTAATCCAGAAGGTGGAGACAGGTGACTGTGAGTCATGTGAATCATCTAGGCTAACGTTACTCAGAACGCTGATTCATTCAGTAACTGAACTGGATTTGCAGCATATTAGCTACTCCTGCCGATTTTTTTTTTTTTACCATATTTTTCTATGGCAGGAATAACAAGAGTAGTATGCAACTATGCGGTTATGAATTCAGCCATCGTCTTTTAAAAAGAATCATTGAATCATTTACCCACGATTTGTTCAAAAACATTCAGGAACAAAAGAAACATCACACCAGTGTGTTGCTCGCTCGCTCCGTGGTGAAACGGATGTGTTATTACTGACAAAAACGGACAAAGTTAACTTACGTCTAAAATGTAAGTTACTCGATATTAAGTTTTTGTTTTTTGATCTGTTGTTTTAAAACAATATCACATAATAACGTGCTCCATTTTAGTTACTTCAGTAACTTCTCAGAAACGGCTCAGTCCGTCATTGCTAGTTTTAAGTGGATGTTTTTTCTTCACGTGCAATCGAAATGATCGTAAATAGGAGTTTCCTAGGTAAAAATTGCACATGAACACCTTCTGATGTAGTATTTACCACCCAGCTGGCATTTTAACGTAGAGTCAGCGTTGAATCAACGTCAGGTGTCAGTGTTGGATAACCGTTGGATTTTGTTTAGATTTTGCAAATCTAATCAACGTTGAAATAGCAACGTCATTCCAACGTCAATCTAATCAACGTTGAAATAGCAACGTCATTCCAACGTCAATCTAATCAACGTTGAAATAGCAACGTCATTCCAACGTCAATCTAATCAACGTTGAAATAGCAACGTCATTCCAACGTCAATCTAATCAACATTGAAATAGCAACGTCATTCCAACGTCAATCTAATCAACGTTGAAATAGCAACGTCATTCCAACGTCAATCTAATCAACGTTGAAATAGCAACGTCATTCCAACGTCAATCTAATCAACGTTGAAATAGCAACGTCATTCCAACGTCAATCTAATCAACGTTGAAATAGCAACGTCATTCCAACGTCAATCTAATCAACGTTGAAATAGCAACGTCATTCCAACGTCAATCTAATCAACGTTGAAATAGCAACGTCATTCCAACGTCAATCTAATCAACGTTGAAATAGCAACGTCATTCCAACGTCAATCTAATCAACGTTGAAATAGCAACGTCATTCCAACGTCAATCTAATCAACGTTGAAATAGAAACGTCATTCCAACGTCAATCTAATCAACGTTGAAATAGAAACGTCATTCCAACGTCAATCTAATCAACGTTGAAATAGAAACGTCATTCCAACGTCAATCTAATCAACGTTGAAATAGCAACGTCATTCCAACGTCAATCTAATCAACGTTGAAATAGCAACGTCATTCCAACGTCACGTTTCTCAACATAGGTGAATTTGCCAACGTTGAATCAATATTGATTTTAGTTTAGATTTTGCAAATCTAATCAACGTTGAAATAGCAATGTCATTACAACGTCAATCTAATCAACGTTGAACAGTCAGCTAGGAAGAAGCCAATTGGTCAAAGCAAGACCAGGAAGAAGATTAATAAAGACATTTCACTGACGTAAGAAACATGCTTTATTGCATGGCTGCAAGTGTGCCAACATTTCACACAACATCATTTTACACGTGTCGAACTTTAACCTTTAGAAAAACGGCCCAAACATTGGGCAACATTGAACACGGCTGGTTAAATCTTCCCTTCTTGTTACTTCTTTCTGCCACCGCCACCTATCCTCTCTGGTGCATATTTCAAGTATTTGGCCATGTATTCGTCTACTTTTGTTGTAGTTGTATCAAATGAGCTCAAGACAGCGTCTGATGAGGGGGGGGGGGGAAACAGATCAGTATTAGCAAACGTTAACCTCTCAAATTAAAATATTTTGCAAATATCAACTTTTGTGGAATTGCCAATGTTTCAAGTATATAAATTAGTATTGATCAATGTGCAAGGTCATTGATAATCATGTGCTTGGGCAAGCAACAAAAGGCAGTTGGTAGTAACCAGTGCTGCCGGTAGAGAAGTTAGTCTAGAGCCCAGAATGGAGTACTGTATATAATATTTGACCATGCTCTGTAGAGTCCTCCAACTAAAATGATTTCTTCATTTCTTATGAATTATTATTCTGCTTACTATATTCAATTATTTAAAACACTGTTACAAAACTACTATGTTAAAGCAAACTCACCACAGATTATCTTGTAGAGACGGGTCTTCATGAAGGCAACCTTCCCACTTCTTCCTCTGAGGCTCATTATGGCCATCATTTTATTTGTCATAGTTCTGCCATGGTTAAACAGATTTATATTAGAATATTATATTGCAATCAAGTTCATTATGAAAATGTAGCAGAGAGTGAGTAAGTGGGTGTGTGGGGGGAGTGCATGACAGTATATGACAGGGAACATCACTGTAAACTAATGCAAAAAAGGAACATAAAGTTACTTACGCAGCCATTGACTTCTTTACATGGTCTGCAGCATCAACGCCTCCATCTTCAGTTGTTTACTCGGAAAAGAACAAGAAACAAGAAATTAAAATTATAACCAGAAAATGTGGTCAGAGTCAGACCTCCACAAAGCAGGCACATGATGAGGACGAGGAGTTTGTAGTGGTCACCAAAGTGAACAAGCCAATTGTCATAATGAAACTTTGCCAGCACTTTACAAGATTAATTATTTAAAACTTACCAGTTCTACTCCCTCATTCTTGTCCTCCAAGTGATTCTCTAAAGCTTCAAGCTCTTCTTCAGTGTTTGCCGGCTTCACTTCATAACTTGTTCCAGCAGAGCTCTTGTCCCGCTGTCTTCCCGTATAGTATTTTCCTATAAAATATCCCGAAAAATGAAAATTTCAACATTCATCTTTCTGTTGCTATCCCTCTGCTGACAGCAAAAATTCGTACTACAAAACTGCAGCATTAACTATGCGAGTTGTGAAGCTAGGTCTAACGTGACTTTGCTTACAGATTGGCATGAAATCGTGCTCTCACAACAACCACGCTGTTATCTTAAAAAGGCCAATATCACGCTAAGGTTGACTTCAAGTAAGCAAAACGATGCTTTGAAAACATCTGTTTCGCTGAAAGGGCAAGGGGGTAGAAACAGGACAACAGTGCAGAGACTGACAGGTCCGATGGAAGGGCTAACATTAATGTTATGAGAGTAAGGTATTAAAATACGGGATATTTTACAGGAAAATTTGTCCACATACTGGTCCCTGGTTTCCCCATTTAACGTATCCCGGTAAATTCCACATCCTTTTCGGGATTCTAGCATCTTTTTTCTTTCTTTTCTTCTCCCTACTCTGTTTCTCCTCGTTCGACTTGCTGTATGTTTACATTCGCGAGGCCATCAACATGGCCGCCACGCCAAGTATGACGTCACGACGCCCATATTAATATATGTGACAGAGTCAGGCACACACAACATTTATTTAGGAATTTTCTAGTTATAAAATGTGACTTCAAAAACTTTGCTTACCGTTTGAGATGTTACCACCAAATTCATTCCGAACCCGTCCAGGTCAGAATCTGCCTGACGATGACAACACAGACCCACTTCGCGCATGCGCAATCGGGTGTTGTCTGGAACCGTCAGAGCCAATAGAATCACAGTTGTGTGATGGACAACCGCCGTCCTCCAATCAAGCTCTTGTGTTGAACGATATTCCAAAATGATCAATCAGACTGGAGTTGCTCTCAAAGTACGCCAGGAGATGTAGAAAGCGTCTCAATTCTCTTTTGGCTGATGTGTATTTATTTTTCTTTTTTATTCCTTATGAAAACATGAATTGTATCTAAATGATGTATTACAAGATCAATTTCTTTTTTCGGCAAATTGTAACAAATGTGTTATGCAAAAAAAAAAAAAAAAAAAAAGAAAAGATGTAACGTTAGAAAGCGCTTTTATCACGACTCAACAAACGTTTAATTCAGAGTTGATCTTTCAACGTTGTATCATTATTCATGTATCAACACTTTTTCAACAGTTTATTGATCAGCATTGTTTGGATGTTGGAACAACGTTATTTTTCTATTGATATATTTCAACAAAATGTTTAAAAGTCATGGTTGTAAAAAAACAATGTTGATTTGACGTACAACTAAAACAAATATTTTTATTTCTATGTTGAATCCGTGAGTTAACAACACCACTACAACCATTTAGTGTTCAACGTTGTTTTGACGTTGAATTAATGTTACTTAACAAACGTTTAATTCAGAGTTGATCTTTCAACGTTGTATCATTATTCATGTATCAACACTTTTTCAACAGTTAATTGATCAGCATTGTTTGGATGTTGGAACGTTATTTTTCTACTGATAGCCTATATTTCAACAAAATGTTTAAAAGTCATGGTTGTAAAAAAATAATGTTGATTTGACGTACAACTAAAAAATTTATTTTTATTTCTATGTTGAATCCGTAGTGAGTTAACAACACCACTTCAACCATTTAGTGTTCAACGTTGTTTTGACGTTGAATTAATGTTACTTAACAAATGTTTAATTCAGAGTTGATCTTTCAACGTTGTATCATTATTCATGTATCAACACTTTTTCAACAGTTAATTGATCAGCATTGTTTGGATGTTGGAACAACGTTATTTTTCTATTGATATATTTCAACAAAATGTTTAAAAGTCATGGTTGTAAAAAAATAATGTTGATTTGACGTACAACTAAAAAAATTATTTTTATTTCTATGTTGAATCCGTAGTGAGTTAACAACACCACTTCAACCATTTAGTGTTCAACGTTGTTTTGACGTTGAATTAATGTTACTTAACAAACGTTTAATTCAGAGTTGATCTTTCAACGTTGTATCATTATTCATGCATCAACACTTTTTCAACAGTTAATTGATCAGCATTGTTTGGATGTTGGAACAACGTTATTTTTCTACTGATATATTTCAACAAAATGTTTAAAAGTCATGGTTGTAAAAATAATGTTGATTTGACGTACAACTCAAATTTTATTTATATTTCTATGTTGAATCCACAGTGAGTTAACAACACCATTTCAACCATTTGGTGTTCAACATTGTTTTGACGTTGAATTAATGTTTTTCCATAAACTGACATTATTTCAACCACATTTAAACGTTTAAGGTCAGTCGAATGCCAGCTGGGCACTCATACTTGTGAGATGTAACGTTAAACTCATAATTGTGAGTCCAAAATGCGAGATATGAACTCACAAATGCGAGAAAAAAGTCAGAATTGTGAGATGAAAGTCGCAATTTTTATTATTATTCCGTGGTAGAAACTTTAATAGAAAATTCAGCAGCTTCAAGAAGGTGTTTTTCCTTTCCTATTTACGTGCTCATTCACATCACAGCCCTCCTGATATTAATTTATTAATATGTCCTCATTCATTCATGTCCAACACAATAATCTGAAGGCCAATTTTGGCATCTGTGATCCGAAAGCATAACAAATATTCAAAAACACATGATATCTCCTAAAAATGTTGACCACTGAAGGTCCCGCCATTAAACCACCAGAGTTGTTCTGTAGGTCCCACAGAAGTCTACTTGCTTCCTCTGAGAGCACTCATCCTAGAGCAGGATGGGACTGTATCCTGGCAACTGAAAAGCCATATCCTGGCAACCACAGTGAGAGAGGGGAGCAGTTGAGATCCGTCCTTTGAGATTCACAGAAGAGCAGACAAGTAAGCATTAAGAGCTCTGCCTTTATTTCTGTAACGACTGAAGAATACATTATAATGAGTGTAAATAGGGGTCATGGGAAGAAATGGGTGTCTCTGAGGTGTCGTTAAAAAAAGTGAATTTGTGCAAGATGAAGTGAATTTGAAGTAAAAAACGTAATGCCAGTTTCCCTTGTTGCATTTCTTCCAACTGTGGGCCATTAAAGGGTTAGTTCACCCAAAAATGAAAATTCTGTCAGTAATTACTCACCCTCAGTTGTTCCAACCCCGGTAGACTTTCGCTCATCTTCGGAACACTTGTATGTCAGAACGTAGGCTCACTATTGGCCGACGCCGGTCATGTGTGTGATGCGTGTGATGCTGGGCAACAGTGAGCCTACGTTCTGACGTACAACCCAGAAGCGCTGCGCTGTTACACTACGTGAACTCACTCAGGGGCCCACACAGAAGAAAATGAATAGTTGAATAAAGTCTTCTTTTTTTTTTCTTTTTTTTTTTTGCACAAAAAGTATTCTCGTCGCTTGATAAACTTATGGTTGAGCCACTGTAGTCACTTGGACTATTTTAAACATTGTCTTTACTAACTTTCTGGGCCGGCAAGTTTCAATTACAGAGAAGCCTATGGAGGAGTGAGACAGCTCTCAGATTTCATCAACAATATCTTAATTTGTGTTCCGAAGATGAACGGGGTTGGAACAACACGAGGGTGAGTAATTACTGACAGAATTTTCATTTTTGGGTGAACTAACCCTTTAAGTCCTGAGACAAATATAAGGTTTGCATGTTTCTTTAAAGAGGCACTTAACAGAATGATATGAGCAGATGTGCTGTTAACCCTTAGAGACTGGAAATAAGATAATCACATAATGATGTGGCGCTGTGAGTGTGTCTGTGAGTGTGTCTGTGAGTGTGTCTGTGAGTGTGTCTGTGAGTGTGTGTGGCCTGTTAAACCCTAGCCTGGCTAACGTCAGACCAAGTCTCATTTGAGACTTGGTCTGGGAACCACATGTTCATTTTCTCGTATTTGAGGCGTGGTTTACGAATGCCCAGAGCCGTTTATTGGGCGCTATGAATGTCTATCAAATGCGCCTGTACGTAGCTCATAACCAATCGCTTCAATTATACCAGATGACGTATGTAGAGTGACAGAAATTCAACGAGGAAAAAGACGATGGGTCAAAGACTTATTTGTGCACGATGGCGTTTAGCTAATATTACCGTTTGTGCAAGATAAACATGAGGGTAGAAGGTAACGTCGAGTCTGATGCCATGTTGGATTCATAGATATAAACAAACTGCTTCGGTGTCGTCATCGCCTTGCTGCTCCCTCCCCGTTCTGTGATTGGTTCCCTTTTTCAGGGGAAAATCTGGTCCATGGTGTCCAGACTGCCTAGCAGCGTGAATAAAATCGCGCTGCGAGCAAGGCAGTATGGGGAAACCCAGGCTAGTTAAACCCTACATTATGGGGACAAAATGTCCCCACAAAGATGGCAATATCTGAAATCCTTGTCCTTGTGGGGACATTTTTTGGTTCCCCTGATGAAAACAGCTTATAAATCATATATATATATTTGAAAATATTTTTGAAAACATAAAAATGCAGAAAAGTTTTCTGTGATGGGTTGGATAGAATATACAGTTTGTACAGTATATATAAAAAAAAAAGTCTATGGAAAGTCCCCATAAAACATGAAAACACAACGTGTTTGTGTGTGCGCGTGCACGTGTGTGTGTGTTATTTTGTACCAGCCATCTTGTAGAGGAGATTTCTCAGGGGCTCAGTGACTGTCTGCTGTACTGCTCCCTTCAGAATTAGCTTCAAACTAAATTTATCACAGCAGCAGATCCTAATTCCTAAAATTACAGAAACTAAACTTGATTAAACAAAACATTTTCAGCAACAAAATATTATCTTTCCTGTATTGCCATTATCATCTCTGTGAGATTCACCTGAAAACACTATATATTTTTTAAATTATATATATATATATATATATAAATGAATACCTTATTAATATGAATCTTCTGTGGATAAAGTGCATGAAGCATTTGAAAATAGTTTCTCATATTAATTTATTAACTAAATATATGGTTTCATTAGATTAAAGAATGTTAACGAATAACACCTCAGTGACCGTTGAGATGTGTTATAGTTATAGTTAAGTATTGTCAATTATATTGACAATAGATATGCTCACAATACAAGCGAAAGATGTTTGATTTAAATTTACAACATCATTTTGTGGATCGTGCTCTGTCTGAATTTGTTGTGTCAGAAATATGTTGCTCATACAGCCCATATGGTTTCTAATATGTCATTTTATAGTCTTGTTAGTCTATTTATAAGTGGTTTGCCGCCTGATTATGAAAAGTAAATATTCAGAAAAAATAAAAAAGACTTTATTGTAATGGAAATTGGGAAAAATGTGTTTAATTGTTTTCAGCACAAATCCTAACGCTCAAAATAATTAATTGGTTTGAGTAGGACAAACTTAAATTATACTAATTAGTAATTAACTTTTAAATGAACTTTTATGAGTATTTAGCACTTTCTTTTTCTTTCAAGTTCACAGAACTGATATATTAAAAGTAAACTGAACTGTTTGGTTTTGAGTTTTAAGAAATTATTTATTTTAATTTAGAAGATCTTAAGTTTAACTGAAACTGGGCTGGGATTTCTATTTCCCTGCATGCTTTGCCAATGGCACTCGAAATGGAGAGTAAATGCTAAACATTTTTTTGTGTGTGTGTGTGTGTGTGTGTGCAAGATTAATGTTAAGTGGGAGATTTAGTAGTGATTAATCTTTTATGCTAATTTAGAAAGTGGTGCATGCGGGTGAGTTAGCATTTATTGAACTAGCTTGTTATAGCTAGCTAATGTTGTGGCAAATTCATAGTTCTTTTGGGTTCAGGTCTCAAAGAAGTCAAAGAGTCGAGGTTCCAGGTCAGAAGAATTAACTTTATTGACAAGCAACAAAGTGAGAAGCCGGCTGGCCATCCGGACATCTGAGGTTACAATGGCCAGTGTTCATGTCTTATACTTTTTTCATATCATCAAGTCTCCAATGAATACCCTAAAATCTATCTCTTCCCCTCTATCACGCCTGGTGACCTTGACACAGTTAGACATGTCTTCTCAATTGGTCAAACCCCACATAATGGTGCTTTGTTTCATACAGTATTTTGACACTCTGCATGTCTGGGTATTTTTCCATTCTCTCATCTTTTTCAGACCTATTTTTTCATGCTTGTCATTTTCATTACATCATACTTAGACATGAATCAAGGGAAAATTCTCCAACACTAAGTATACTGTAAAAAAGAATACATTGATTTTATTGATATCTAATCAATAAAATTGAGGCAACAGATTACAAGCAATATTATTCATTAAATTTAACAAATTAGAATTGAGTAATAATTAATCAAATTAATTCCTTAAAAGTTAACCATTTAAAATGAGTAAAAGTTACAAAATATATTTTATTGCCAACACCGAAGACACCTGGTGTTAACAAGCAGAATCACTGCAGAAAACCATAATTAAAGTCACCATTATGGAGTTCAGTGTGTGTTTTAGTTGGGCTCTTGACCCTTAAATTATTAACTTTAAGTTTTGTTTGGCTGCTGTACATGAGTTATACCAGCCAGATGAACAATGAGAAAAGGTGATCTGATGGTGTTGGTTGTGTTTTAACATAATCATTATTTCACAATCATTTGACCTGAATCACTGAACTCATATAGAGTCCAATTTATGAGTTAGGTTAACTTTATTAATTATAGCAGCATAATATTTGTAGCCTTTTCAACGAAATCCAAATGATCAAATCAATAATAAAAAAAAAAAAAAATATATATACACTTTTTTTAAGCGCACACACACACATCAAGATTTTGCGTACTATGAATCTCAGCAATGGTGACAAACAGATCACCTCTGATCATAAGCTCATTATTTATTTATGCAGCAATGTATGATGGGAGCCATGAATGAGTTTTGATTGGTGGGACCCAGAATGCACTGCAACATGCTTTATAAATGTCACCATTGTTGAGATTCACAGGCTGATTATTGATGTCTGTGTGTCTCTTTTTTTGTATAAGAGAAACTTCTTAGAAATTATTTGGATTACTTTGTAAAAGTTAAAAATATTATGCCATACTAGGCCAGTGCTGCTATAATTAATAGAGTTAATCTAACTAAATTGGACTCTATATGAGTTCAGTGATTCAGGTCAAATAACTGTGAAATAATGATTATGTTAAAACACAACCAACACCATCAGATCACCTTTTCTCATTGTTCATCTGGCTGTTATAACTCATGTACAGCAGCCGAACAAAACTTAAAGTTAATAATTTAAGGGTCAAGAGCCCAACTAAAACACACACACTGATCACCATAATGGTGACTGTAATTATGGTTTTCTCCTTCAGTGATTCTGCTTGTTAACACCAGGTGTCTTCAGTGTTGGCAATAAAAGATATTTTGTAAATTTTACTCATTTTAAATGGTTAGCTTTTAAGGAATTAATTTGATTAATTATTACTCAATTCTAATTTGTTAAATTTAATTAATAATATTGCTTGCAATCTGTTGCCTCAATTTTATTGATTAGATATCAATAAAATCAATGTATTCTTTTTTACAGTGTATATATGAATTAAAATGTTCACATTCAGGTTACTTGAAAATTTTAAGTTAAATGTATGGATTAGTTTACTCAAACATTTCAAGTTAAGAACAAGTAGGCAACTGATTGCCTTAATTTTTTGAGCTTTAACAACTTATTCAGGTTTACAGTGCATAAAAAAGAATTAGGTCCTGAAAAATGCTACATTTTCTTTTTGTAAAAATGTAATATTTTTCTTTTTAATTGTTGGGCGTAATAAAGCCAAGACATGCTGTTGTGAGATTCACCTGTCATCCAACATTTACAGCATGCATACATACTTCTGAGCACAAGATGGCACACTTACACTATTTACATGGAAATCATAGACTTCAAACTCTGATCAACAACACTGTCTCTGAGCAGCGACACACACAGTTTCCCTTATGATGTTCTTTTAAAAGCACTTGTTTCTGCTGACATCCGAGGAAGTGGCACTTTTGGCAGATGAAATTTGAATGATGAAAAAGTCAGTCAGAGCTAATAATACGTATGCTTTGGTCATATCGAAGGAAAGTTAAATAATAACTACATAATTGTAGCTTGTCGTTATTCATCAAACTGTTGTGCAGAAGCATTTAGAGTCTCTGACGATGATGATGATGGAAAACTGTAGGATAATCATATTATTATGTAACTAATATGCAACCAAACTAGTATACGAGTGTAACAAACTTGTTAGTTATCCATGCTTGAGGCAATTCAAGGAATGCCTATCAGATAATTTTCTCATTTCAAAGACAAGTCTTGGCATGACATAATTCTGTTCTCACAATATTCACAGAAAAAGAAAGTAAGAGTGGCACATGTGTTTTTGGCAGCCTTTATGTTATCTAATACCTGCTATTGTTGAGCGTGACACTGAGACTTCGACAGTGTCTCTCTCATCAGCCTGTGCAGCTGCAACAGTCTTTCCAGTCCAACCACCCAGTGTGTTTCTGAACATCACACGACACGTTACCAGTTACATCTCAGCTGCACTTGGGCTTTTAATGCTTTAATCCAGTTATAATGACAGTGATACTGTAAGTAGAAGCTGTTTAGTGCTTGTGTGCCCTCGAGTTCAGCTATTCTTTACAGCATGGCCTCGTTCAGTTCACTTTCATTTATACACACATTTATTAAATAATACCCTCTTATACATTAACATTAAATTAACATATAACTGTCAGTTAAGTGAAACAATAACAACACCTTATCAAGTTATGTTAACTCGTTGTTGTTAGTTCATTAAACGTACAATATGTCATTTTTTTCGCCGCTAGGGGTCGCTAACCTCTTACAATAACAAAGGCGTAGTTTGATGACGCAACATTTGCTAAGAATTATGGATCTTGTCGTCAACGTCAAGCCGACCGATCTAATAATGTTTATGGATGAGTGAATACATCAATGTTTTTATCATGACTGTGATATGAAGCAGGTCGGGATTGCTAAGAGACAGCTATCAGCTCCACACGCGACGCGAGTCCCACGGATATAAAAGGAATAAGGAAAAGAAAAAGGACATTTCATTCTACCGAACTACACGCAAGTGCAGAATTACTACTCACAGGTCAGTTTATTAGACAAATTAAACTTGTGAGGTAACGCAGCGCTGTTCCACTTGGTCTAACATTACACTATCACACTAAACTGCATTTGAATGTGTTGAAATGTATGTTATTCTATGTGTTAGTTTGTCTGTATGAGACTAGCAGTAAGCTAGATCAACATTAGAATAACATACAGATCATATTCTAACATTTTATCATTGTTGAACTATATAACATTGATTCGTTTTATGTAAATGTGCTCACCTGTTTAATAAAGTACATGTAGGAGCGGTCGAAGTCTCGGACGTGGAGCTCTCGGCATCTCGAAAACACCGCGCTGATATTGATTCTCGTTTTAGTTCTCCTTTTTTATCCATAGTCTGCTTGCCATGGTCCATAATGTTTGAACGAAACAACAACAGCGTGCAGATCGACATTACGAACCACACAGTTGTCTGCGTCTGTCGCTTTGGTTACTATCAGAGGGCTCTGGTTCATAGCTCTGGTTGCTATGGCAGTACGAGCAGAAACCAGGGAGAACGCGGATATGACGCCATTGATGGCTACAAAACGGAAATAAAGAAACGGGACGTGTCTTCGAATTAAATTACAAATTTCTCCTGGTTTGAAAGTTGTTGGAAACAGTCGGGATAATGTAAGTACACAACTAAAAAAATATATATAACATAGATATAGTGATTTTTGCTATTTTTAAAGCAAAAAAAACTACATATTGTACCTTTATGCGTTTTAAGGGTAATTTTATGTTCACACTACTGTTTAAAGGGATACTCCACTTTTTTCGGAAATATGCTCATTTTACATCTCCCCCAGAGTTAAACAGTTGAGTTTTACCGTTTTAGAATCCATTCAGCCGAACTCCGGGTCTGACAGTACCACTTTTAGCATAGCTTAGCATAGATCATTGATTCTGATGAGTCCAGTAGCATTTCTTTCAAAATGACCAAAGAGTTTCAATATTTTTCCTATTTAAAACTTGACTCTTCTGTAGTTAAACCGTGTACTGAGATCGACGGAAAATGAAAAGTTGCGATTTTCTAAGCCTATATGACTAGGAACTACTCTCATTCCAGCGTAATAATCAAGGAACTGTGCGGCTGTACCATGGGTGCAGCAGGCGTAATGATATGACGCAGCGCCTGAAAATAGGTCTAATAGGTTAGACAAACTTAGTCCCGGTCACGTTGGAAGAAGTTACCGAGCTGGGGACTATTTTCAGGCGCTGCGTCATATCATTACGCCTGCTGCACTCATGGTACAGCCACACAGTTCCTTGATTATTACGCTGGAATGAGAGTAGTTCCTAGTCATATAGGCTTAGAAAATCGCAACTTTTCATTTTCCGTCGATCTTAGTACACGGTTTAACTACAGAAGAGTCAAGTTTTAAATAGGAAAAATATTGAAACTCTTTGGTCATTTTGAAAGAAATGCTACTGGACTCATCAGAGTCAATGATCTATGCTAAGCTATGCTAAAAGTGGTACCGTCAGACCCGGAGTTCGGCTGAATGGATTCTAAAACGGTAAAACTCAACTGTTTAACTCTGGGGGAGATGTAAAATGAGCTTATTTCCGAAAAAAGTGGAGTATCCCTTTAAAAGTTTGGGGGCAGTAAGATTTAAAAATAAATACGGTTCTTTTGAACTTTTTATTCATCAAAGAAAATTAATCAGCTCAACTGTTTTCAACATCGATAATAATAAGAAATGTTTCTTGAGCATCAAATCATCATATCAGAATGATTTCTGGAGGACTGGAGTAATGATGCTGAAAATTCAGCTTTGATCACAGGAATAAATTACATTTTATGATATATATTCAGATAGAAAACTGTTATTTTAAATTGTAATAATATTTCACAATATTACTGTTTTTACTGTATTTTTATTTATTTATTAAAAGTCTTGGTGATCACAAGAAACTTTAAACATTAAAAATGTCTTACCAACTTTTGAACTGTACTGTTGGTAAAAAGTATCTGACATTGAATAACATCATCAGCTGATTAATAACTAATAACCAGTGTTAGGGAAAGTTACTTTTAAAAGTAATGTTGTAATATTGCATTATGTAAATACTTTCTATGGAACGTAATGTTACAGTACGTTTGCATTACTTTTTCTCACAAAAGTTATATTTACAAAAAAAGTTATATTTTTGGCAAATGTAAAGGCCCTTTCAAACCACAGGTGAAATGAATGAGCCTCAGGATAAAGGAAATATAAATTCACGCCTGTACAGTAGAGGTCGCAGCTCAAACAAACCTTTCAGCTGTGCTGCCGTTCTGGATCGCAGAATAGGATGCAGGAGAAGAGAGTTCAACATTAGTTTGGTTGAACTGGATCATCAAAGGTCAGAAGCAAAGACATTGGTTAATAAAGTGAGATTAAATCAACCCGATCTCATGAAATGCATCTCTACAGCACGCATTGTGTTTATCGTGCAATTTATATGCGAAAATGAGTTTTTACGTTCATATGATACCCATATGATATGTAAACCCCTTGGGTAGGATTGGTGGTCTGGGATACGTGGGTATTACACGCCATAAAGTGCGTATCATATGCACGATAAATACAATGCGTGCTATAGAGACGCATTTCGTAAGATCAGGCTGGATTAAATACATTAAGTATGTTTGTGTTATTTAAGATATTTAATTATTGCAGATTTGCGTAATATTCTGCATCTGCAATTCACAGTATTCATTTTGAGGAATGCAGAAGTGAGATGAGGTAATGCTCACATTAGATGTACAGTAATCATCATGTTTACACACACCGCACATCTGCACTTACTCACGATTTCTCTCAATATGGGGACAGGAGAGCTGTCGGTCAATAAATGGGAAAACTTATTTGAAAAAGTAACGTATTTTATTGTGAATTGAAAAAATAATGCGTTACTTGTTACTTGAAAAAAGCAATCTGATTACGTATGTCGAGTTACTTCTAATACGTTACCCCCAACACTGCTAATGACAATGAATCAGCTGATTGTGTTGACATATCTCTATGATAAAGTGTTGCTTTTGTTTCACTTAGCTGACTTGACACGTCAATGAAGCAAGAATGCAACAGCAGTCTGGCAAAATGATTGATTTTTCTTGCTCTGCCTCCTAAAAAAAGGACTGCCTCATATAAACCGTTTGCCATTTTTAGATTTTAATTGAGACATTTTTAATCCTTTTTATCAAGATGACCATTGGACGGTCTCCACAATGTAGGCGATTTCAGGTTTTACTATCATCAAGGTGACATTTGGTCTCCACCTGACCCACATACATATTCTCTCCCATGCTCTTCTTCTCTCTCTGTCTAAACTCTGTAATCAGAAAACATAAACATGTTCTTGTTGGGACAGTCTCTCACAGACTGCTGCCAGGACCTTCATTAATTCACGATGCCCATGCACGATTCCAGATGCCGTTCAGCGCGTGCTCCTCACCAACAGCTAGACAGCTGCTTTGCTTTACATGTGATCTCCTTTATAGCTGGAGATGCACTATTAATGCCGATCTGTTTTGCCCCATTGTATATCTTCTTGACGTGACCCAAGGATCCAGAGTGAGATTCCAGCCTGAAATGTCAGCCAGACGTTCCAGGTCATCTTGCATGGCTGATTGCACTATGAGTGCAAGTTTTGTCTCATTTATTTGAGCTCATTTTTATGATCCAACATGGATTGGAAAGGAAAGAACACGAGGGATCCCAGATAGTCCCTTAGTAGCCTATTCCAGGCAATACATTCATTTCTGAGCGGGAAACAGACAGGGAGATGCTTTTTTTTGAGTGCCAACTCTACGTCAGTGGATGAACTTATGATACACCCTTGCACATCTGTCAGTACAAGAAAAACATTTGTTGCTATGGGTTATAAACAGCTACTCACTTAAATTTTACACTTCAATGGGACGTTGCCAAAAGTCTGTAATAATTTTCCAAATGAGATTCTTCATATTCCAATACTAGATTTGCATTTAAAACATTATATAATCAGTAAGTTATGACAACATATGTTTTTACATTGCTTTAATTCAGCTAAATGAGTTAAGCAATTTTCAACTTTTTTTTGCAACTTTTTTTTATTTTAGGTCAGTTTAATGCAATTTAAGTTGAAATTACTTAAGCTTCCAAGTTGATTGTACTTACAAATAAGGCAGGAAAAATTTTTTTTTTTTTTTTTTTTGCAGTATACTCAAATGAATAGTGTTAAAGCTAAGCTGTTTAAAGTTTGTTACTGAAAAGCTACCTGTTGCCATTCTCATTCATCTCATCTGTGCTTTTCTTGGCAAACACCAACAGTTCTGGAAGTATGTGACCTGAATTCTGCTATCCGTACAATGTAACCGATTGGCTTATAGGGACTAAGTAACCAGACAAACAACCTGTATCAGTTGTATGGTTCAGTGCAAAGATGTAGAGGGAAAAAATACAAGGATTTGTGGAATTGTTTTCCTGCTTCAAACTAAACCCTTGTGAAAGAGAAGTACCATTTATCATACTTTTTAAAAGGAGGAACTGAATGTAATGTTTTCGGACACTTAATTGCATTTTAATTGCATTTAATAAAAAAAAATTGTTTATATCAACTGCAATTAGTTGAACTTTAGAGTTCTCTTTGTCCCACTTAAGGACTTAAGTACATCTTTATTTTCATAATTATTTATTTTTGAAATATGGTTAAAGTTACTGCTGAATGTACTGACAAGCATGTATGGTAAACAAATATACCTTAATGTAATTTCTATTGAAACTTTTATGTCATGTGTTTAAATATATTTGTAATTGCACAGTTGTAATGATGAAAGTGCAATTTAGTACATTTAAAATATATTTACTTTACATGTAATATTTAATAACACAGTTAAATGCTAGTGCTTTACATGTGCTTTAGTATGTTATAGTCAACACATCAAAATAAGTGTACTTCTTTAAAGCAGCAGTAAAGATTATTAAAACATAATTTAAAATGTGCTTTAAAACAAAACATTTAATTTGACATTATTTCAAAGTGTACTTAAGTATGTTGAAAAATAAAATGAACATTATTTGGGCTTTTATTTGAGAAATATTATATTATCTTAAGTAAAAAAAATTTCTTCCCAAATATACTTTTAAGGTTTAAAATGCACTACAAGTGCAAATTCAATAGAATTATGTGCATTTCTTCTTCACAAAGGGAGACTGTAGCATGCAGAGAATATTTGAAATCACGCTCAATATGGCAGAATGTAAGAAGACTATAGGCATTAGAGTATTAGAGGATACTCTATGGATTAGAGTAGCTACGTGATTTGAGGTCAAGAAGAACAATATATGATGGTATTCTTCAAACAGAGACAAATTCCGCTAGAACTAGCATTTGATGCAATCTAATTTGCAAACATCGACTCTTTCCACACCTTAATAATAAAGCATCCTACTTGTGAAACACTCCAACACTTCAATCTTTAATCATAGATTTAATAAAAAGTATAACATTTATAAAAACAAATAATAAATAGCACACTCAAGACTTAAGTTATTCACAAAATGAAGGTTAAATTGAGTCTGTATGCAACTCTTCAAACTATGGAAGCTTTCTGCCACCACTGAATTAAAAAAAGGTAATTGCGACTTTTTAACTCACAATTCTGACTTTTTTTCCTCGCAATTGTGACTTTATAACTTGCAATTGTGACTTTATATCTCGCAATTCTGAGAAAAAAAGTCAGAACTGTGAGATAAATCAATTGCAAAAAAAAAAAAAGAGTCAGAATTGCGAAATATAAACTTGCAATTCTGAGAAAAGAAGTCTGAATTGTGGGATAAAAAAAGTCACAATTATCTTTTAAACTGTTTTATTCTGTAGCGGAAACAAGCTTCCATATCCAACACAATCTCATAGTAATTCTGAACTATCTTTACGTTTTGGTGAATTGGTGGCCAATTCATCTGAATTTGCATAATCTCATTTGTACATTTGCGCAAAATCCGCTTATGCCTTTGCTGACGATTGTTTATGGGTGGACCTTCATGCTTTTTCATACAAATTCATAAGAAATTTGCGTCTCGTAAAATAGTTAGGCTTTGCACTTAATTAACTGCTTTTGTTCAAAACATAAGTTTGAATGATCATTGAATGAGATTACGACAGAAATAGTCTTGCGTTGACATACTGTAGTGAGGTGTTTTAATAAATAAGAGCATCAACAACACAACAAAAGCTTGCTTTATGTATACTGTATATACACATATATATATATATATATATATATTTATATTTATATTCTGACCGTATAAACTATATAAATATGTCATGCAGTCCTCATAACTTAAACAACCAATAATTTACAGAGTGAGGTAGGGTAGGAGGGGAGTGGGTTGTGATGTCATGAGCAGAACAGAAAAGGGGCGGAGTCTCGGATCACCAGTACCGACGTTATCATTGACGGGTGGGAGGGGCTTGCGACAGGAGGCTGCAGTGGGTTGGCTGAGACACCAGTCAATACATCACTCAATGCCTCCATGAGTTGCGGCTGAGCACGCACACGCAAGCGGCGTTGATTCGGATGAACCTCCAGGCGATCTGGTTTTTGTAGGTTGTTAGCGCGCGCACATAGGTGTGCGTGTTGGTGCAATACGAGTTCCAGTGCCGGTTGTCAATCCCACGACAGCTAGAGGTTCCAGCTTTAACGCCGCTGGCTCCTTGACCTGGCTTGGGGGCCCCGACGGGTTTCGACACGCGGCATGTGGTTTCGTAGAAGAGTTGCTTCTTCACGACGTTGTTGATGCGAACGTGTGGCAGCACCGTGACTTCATTGCCCGCTAAGTCTGTGGCACGGGTCAGGTTGCCGACCCAGTGCTCTTCGCTGTCGCACACCGAGTACTCGCCGCGATGCAAGAAGTCGTTAGCCTTCCGCCGGACACGTGGGCGTTTGGGGCCTCCCGTTTCATTTTCCGTAGGGACCACGTCGCTGAACAGCACGCGAGGTGAGCGGTAGCGGCGCTTGTTGAAGAGTTTGGGGTCCACGGTGGGGATTTGGTCTTCATAATGCGAGTCCTGCTTGGATTGGCCGTGAGGCCTGGGGGAGTGTCGTGCTGCTGCGTGCTGATTGGCTGGCCCCTGCGCCTGGGTGTGGCCTCCCATGATGAGTGCAGCCTGGATGCTGATCAGGACGAGCAGGACCAGCGTCAACGACCTCATGGGCACTCGTCCTGCTGGCAAAGAGACAAAAACAATCATTGTCATGGAAGTGTGCTTATTCATTTTTTCAAGTTATTAGAAACACTTTCTGTTTGTAAGGTGGCCTGGATTCCTGACTGGTTAAAAGGGCAGCAGGAAAAATACCCTGCTCATACTGAAGATATTACTGAGCTATGCATGGAAGAATCTGGCATCAGTGTAATTTTCACGAAACCTGTCGAACGTGTCTAGGGCATATTTCACCCGAAAATCGAAAGGAAAAAATAGGAAATATTTAGAAAAAAGAAAATGAGGAATGAGAATGTTTTAAGGCCATCAATATTTTCTTTTCTTTTTTTTTCTTTTTACATTGAGATTATTTTAATGATTATTAAGAAAACCAAAATCAGAATAAATAAATTAAATAACTTTTGATAAATTATATTTACACTACCATTTAATGTTGGCGGTTGGTAGGGTTTTCGAAAGAAGATTTACCAAGGCTGCATTTATTCGCTCAAAAATACACACAAAAAATGTATATTGTGAAAAATAATTATAATCTAAAATAGCTGTTTTCTATGTGAATATATGTTAAAATGTAATTTATTCCTGTGATCAAAGCTGAATTTTTTAGCATCATTACTCCAGTCTTCAGTGTCACATGATCCTTCAGAAATCATTCTAATATGATGATTTGATGATCTAGAAACATTGATTATGTTGTTGTTCTAAAGAATAGCATTGTTTAAAAGAAAAAAAAATTTGTAACAATATAAATGTCTTTACTTTCACTTTGGTCAATGCGGCTTTGCTGGATAATAGTGTTAATGTCTTTGGTTGCACTTTATTTTAAGGTGACATAGTTGCATTGTACTTACTCAAATGAGTACAGAGTAATAATAATTAACTACATGTACTTGCTAAAGAGTTATGGTAAGGGTTTGTTTTGAGGTAAGTTACTTACAATTATGCATAATTTACTGTTATAACTAGGGGTGGGACTCTCTAGGCAACTCACGATTTGATTCGATTACGATTCAGAGGGTAACGATTATCGATGCATCTTTTCTTTTTTTGTGTGTGTGACTACTTGGTACATTTAAAACAAAGTATTTATGATGACCCATAAAGAATTTACTTCCAATACTTCCTATATTCATTTTATTAATAAAACAAATGGAAGTGATTTGGCTAGTCAGCTGTAAGGTTACATTTGCCAGCATATGTCCCAACATTGCTAAGAACCAACAGGAAAATAAATGTGTGCAAAATCACAAACAGTTTTCGTTCAAAAATATAGTGATGTACCAGCAGCTTTCATACAAACATAATGCTTGTGGACTTACTCATATTCTGAATAATTAATAACATACAAAGCCGCTCTTATACACAACTAAATAATAAAGAGTTATGACTTGAAATGATTTGCTGTATACCACAATCAGAAACAGCTTATACAAAAAAAGTGAATGAACATCTGCAGTGATCAGTCAAAATGTAACTTTTTGTGACTGGCATTGCACTGATGCACACTGTGACTGTGGAGGGCAGTATAACGTACGTATAACAGATCGGTTTACAGCATATTGATGTGAAAACTAAACAATACAGAAAGCAGCTCTCATACAAAAAATACTAAATTGGTCACAATGAAATTGCCAATTTTCCATACGTTAGCTTTTAACGAAGAGGGTGCCGTTAGAATTTGGCGCTCAGCCATCATGTGTCTCTGTTATGCGCACGCCACAGACTGTCTGTGCACTGCATGTCCGCTTTACTGTGCGTTCACACCGGACGCGAATAGCGCGTCAAATTCGCGCCTGCCGCGTCTAGTTATACGCTTGACCACATTGTGTCCATTCGCGCGTCAAGAGCGAAATTGACACGCGTAAAAAAAAGTTTGAAGCGAAATTTACGTGCGTCAGAGGCGAAAGTTTCAAAAGTTTCGAAACCCGTTGGCGGCCATCTTTTTACAAGATGTCTGATGTTGATCGATCATTTATCGAGAGAGTCACCGCTCTGTATTTGCTCTGGAGAGCAGAACAGCGGCGTAGGGATCATCGTATCCCGTCGCCGTATTTGGGTCCACCAGACCCTTCGGAGGCGAACCCAGTTTGGCGAGTTTCACCACTTGCTCCAGGAGCTGTGCCTGGATGACGGCCGCTTTCAGCGGTACTTCCGCCTGTCCCGCGGCCAGTTCGATGACCTGCTGTCCCGCATCGGAGCGAGGATCACCCTCCAGGACACCAACTACAGGCGCTCTATCCCAGCTGCGGAGCGCCTGTCCATCTGTCTTCGGTTAGTAAATGTATATGATATTTTAAATACAGTATATTCAATATGCTAACATATGCTATGCTATCAATGTTTTTTTAAACTGTGGTACGGGTACCACTGTTGGTGCTCTTTCTAGTGATACTCAGTTAACTGCTATAACCTAACGTTAGACATTAACCTAGAAGTTAAAATATTCTCTTGGCAGACGTGATACTGTCATGTTTCTCTGTATAAACACAGTGATCTTTCTAGTGATACACTGCTATAACCTAGACATTAACCTAGAAATTAAATATCTCTATCTGTAAGCAATATGTAGTGCTTGATTATTGTCTATATGAAGTGCTTGATTATTGGCATTTTAATATGCCATAAACCATTTAATAGTATACCTGTTGATTGTATAGTTGAATATGTAACTACAAGTGTACTTGTAATAATATTTATAACAATGTTTTTTAGGTTTCTTGCCACTGGGCACTCATTCAGGACGATAGCGTCCAGCTACAGGGTTGGTGTCTCCACAGTGTGCCAGATCGTTGCCCAGGTAGTGACTGCCATCTTGGACTGCCTTGTGGAGGGCTACATGGCTGTGCCCACCACGGATGACTGGAGGTCCATCGCAGAGGGATTTCAGGAGCGGTGGAACTTCCCTCTGTGCGTTGGAGCGGTGGATGGGAAGCATGTGGTGCTGAAGGCACCCCCCCAACTCAAGATCCCAGTTCCACAACTACAAGGGAACGTTCTCCATCATTCTGCTTGCAGTTGTGGATGCGAAGTATCGCTTCCGGGTGATCGATGTTGGGGGGTACGGCAGGACCAGTAAGAATAGTTTTTTTCCCCCACCCCTAGTTATAACTGTAGGAACTACATGTAGTAATGTGTAACTACGTCACCTTAAAATAAAGTATTACCATGTCTTTTAATAAAATTAGAATTCTTTTTTAACATTATGCATTCCAGACACTCTCTCTCTCTCTGTGTATGTGTGTGTGAATGTGTGTCTGTGCGTGTGTGTGAGCGTGTACTTGTTTAACCTGTTAACCGTTGCCAGTACGCCCGCGCACTGAAGCGTTATTTATTTATTTAATTCAAAATTACTATCAGATTTAATGTTATACCTTGACAAACTATACATAATTAAAAAGATATACAGTGCTATGCATAAGTTTAGACACCCATGCTAAAGTTGACTAAAAAGAGGAATAAAAAATCATCTTTTGGAAATTGAACTTAATGCCTTAATTTAAAAAATTAGGAAAAATCCAACCTTTAAGGACACAAATTTTCTTTGTGAATGAATAATGTATTGTAAATAAATAAATGTTCTTCCTTAAAATACAGGGTGCATAAGTTTGGACACCCCTATGTTAAATTCCCATAGAGGCAGGCAGATTTTTATTTTTAAGTATTTTTTTCTTTTTTTTGTTTAGGATACTATGCATCCTGATAAAGTTCCCTTGGCCTTTGTAATTAAAATAGCCCCACATCATCACATAGCCTTCACCATACCTAGAGATTGGCATGGGGTACTTTCCATAAGATCATCTCTCAATGCAAATCAAACTAGCTATTAGGCTAACTGAAATAAAACCATGCCAATCTCTAGGTATGGTGAAGGCTATGTGATGATGTGGGGCTATTTTAATTCCAGGGGCCAAGGGAACTTTATCAGGATGCATAGTATCCGGGATCCATGAAGTAACTGGCCTTTAAAAATAAAAATCTGCCTGCCTCTATGGGAATTTAACATAGTGGTGTCCAAACTTATGCACCCTGTATTTTAAGGAAGAACATTTATTTATTGACGATACATTATTCATTCACAAAGAAAATTGGTGTCCTTAAAGGTTGGATTTTTCCTAATTTTTTAAATTAAGGCATTAAGTTCAATTCCCAAAAGATGATTTTTTATTCCTCTTTTTAGTCAACTTTAGCATGGGTGTCTAAACTTATGCATAGCACTGTAATACTCAAGTTTCAGTATTTGACCACTATTGTATTCTGAGAAACTCATAGTGACAGTTATGTCTTCATTTGTGTCAGGAGTTATGAAATGAAAAAATGAGTCGATACCTTTAATATGAATTATGCGCGTCAGCCGCTTTCATTCATAAAAAACTCCGTGCTGTCGTCATGACAGCGATACACAAAACAACGTCCCTCAGGGCTTTAGCTCAAAAATGTGCAGATTTGGAGAAATATTGATAGATTCTCATAGATTTACATCATATTTCTATAGACAGGAATAATATTTATTGAATTTATACCCAAATGCGTCGATGTAATCTTTATGAGCATTTGGTATTCCGATACTGTGTTTTTTAATTCATACCAATAGCCTGAGGGCGCTACATGCACAATAATAGTCCATATATAGAACATGAAGAAGAGCCATGATCATGTGACATTCCAGGACGTCACTGATACACACAAAGCTAACAAGAGATCGCGCTGTAAAGATGATAAAGATGGTTTGAAGACAATAAAGATGATTGCACTGATATTTGAGTTACCTGTGTTTTTCAAGCCATGCCAGGTATTTTCATAATAATAGATAATATTTATAATGTAATGCTAATCTATATAGACTATCATTGTGCAGAACACTATCCAATAGTATATTTTCTGTCTGATTTTTTTTATCTGAAGCCAAATTAGATCACAGAAGATTATTTAAAATACTCAACGTGCGTTAAAAAGTAAGTTTAGAGCACAAACATGGTTTTAATCTCATAAATTGTCGTGTATTGATGGTGTGCTAAGCTAACATGCTAGCTAGCCCTAGGTGCACCTGCTACCTAGAAGTTATACTTTTATTATTTTTTGAATGCTACCTGAAATGTGTCTTTATTCAAGAAATGCATTTGATACAGTTTAAAATGTGAGGTAAACTTTGAGAAAAGAAATTAGGGACTGAAACCCTATGAATAGCCTGTGAATAGCCAGTCGTTAGTAGCTATAATGCAGACAAAAGAAATGCATATTTCGAGCCATAACCAGGCTGGAGAGGTGAGAATGTGTGCAGGGGGAGACTGAGACTGAATGGGGATCGTCTGCACCACAAAACAATAGAGACAATATACTGGATAGATGGTTAGAAGATGACAATAAACATCAGTAGCATTTTAGCGTCAAATCAAAATAAAGTCACATGACATGGTCGTGAAAAACATTTAACTAAATACAGAGTTTTGGACTTATTATCTTCAGATTTTAAACATAGAATGTTTAGACATATGGCTTTAGCTGTAGTGCATTTCTAGATTGCTCCAGTGCCAACTTCAATTTTATTTTCATGAGGATGTTTCATAAAAATTAATTTCTAATAATTTTACAAAACTTTGAAGCTATTTATAACAATTTTTGTCATTATGACAATAATTAATTCTACATTTACAATAAACTGCCAGGTGTCAGCTTTCAAATGAGATCATACTTGTGCTTTTAATGCAAAGGGTTCATGAACTGTATCTGTTTCAGTTTGGGTATGTCATTTCTGGGGATTTTTCAAAAGTGGGGTTGCAGCTTAACAGGTTAACTACTTTTGATGACCAAAGTTATATGACACCCAATTATGACACCCGACTCGACTAGTGAGGACATTTTACTGGTCACCACTATTGAAAAGCATATAAATCAGCAAAATTATGTTTTTATTAAAATATAGTGTTTTGCGCATATTTCTGTGATTGGTAGGTAGGGGTGCGGTTAGGCAATAGAAAATATCATTAAGTTGAGATAAAGTCAGTGAAGTCTATCCAGTGCCATCAGTAATATTGTGAAACAATATTGTGTGTGTGTGTGTGTGTGTGTGCGTGTGTGCTCACTGACCTGTGAAATGTTCAGAGTTGAAGTGAGGGCCCAATGGGCTGCTAGAGCCAGAGTCCAGTGCAGGCTGACCCCCAAGCGCCTGCCATCAGGACTGGCCTGTGTGTCTGCTTTTATTCTGTAAAACACACAGAGCGTGGCTCGTTAGGTACAATAACATGCAAGTACATCCGTTCAGTGGTCTGAGTCTTCAAAGCTGCATAAGGTCAATGAGGAGTGAGTTATACATTCTGAAGTGTTTACAGTCTAGATTGAACCTGCAAACATAGCTTTCTCTCAGTATTCACATCAGAAATGATGTGGCTGCATGAACTCAGTGTGCAACAGTAAGGTCTTCGCAGAGAAATCAATTTTTAACAATAAAAGCTGTGAGGTTGTTAACTGATGATATACATGTCTAAAATAAAAATAAATAAAAAATCCTAATAAAGAACTACAATACCCCACAAATACCCCATACTCTTAAAAAACTGATATATTGATTTTGCAATGACCTTAAAAATATATTGTTTTTATATTTATAATCAATTTATAATTTGTTTTTATTTGCAATGCGATAATTCTAAATGAACAAAGTCTTGAACCTTTTAACTTTTTTCTATATTGTACTTATTGTGATTCATCTTGGGGCTGATTGGTTTGTTTCTTGTCTTTTTTTATTTTTGAAAAGGACAATATGAATGAGGAAAATACTTCGGAAACCACACAAAAAGGTCAGGGTTAAGCTCTGTTTACCCATATGCTCACCCGGGCCCACCCGAGTCATTTCAGCTGTCTGCAATGTGCAACCACCTAAAGTGTCATTCCATTAAAAGTGTGAAATTTTACACTTCATAATGAGACCTCTGCCCCATCTGAACCACACACTAGAAAGTGTTTCATTAGAAACCATCCATCAGGCTGAGCTTTCTGAACTGACATTAAGCTGGAAGCTTTAATAGAGTTAGCAAAAACAAGGAATTCATTAAAAAGAGAACTCTGTAACCAACATACTATTGCGTCAACAACAATACATAATGTTATATTCAGTACAATCCAACTAAATTGGATTATGATTAATATTACCTGCACAGCTTATAAGCAAAATTTCCAAAAGCAATCCAAAGCAATTTAGTTCTAGCCCCTGCAAACATCATCAGCCTCTTCCATATTTACACCACAAATAAGAAACTTCCACACAAAATGTATTGTGACAAAAGCAACCAAGTAAACGGGTTCATTTAAAGTCAATATATTTTGAAAAAGAAAAAGAGAGAGAGTCCCAGCACAATCTAGTGTACTGTAAAACAGTCACGGATTGAACACAGAGAGACGAGCCTGTTTTCAAACACTGCCACTCTATTTATATAAGGTAAAGCCAAAGAACAGGCGTAATGCCAAATCTGTGCTGGCATAATCTCCAGGCTTCCTAGTGTGCAGACTTGTAATGGTTATTGTGCAATGATAGTAATAATGATCAAAATGCACTGCACAGCATCTATGCAGGATTCATAAAGGTTTGATGGGATATTTTTAATAATGTGCAATGCTCACAATCAAAGCATAAGCATGAACTGAAAATGCAACCCTCAACTTTGATAATCAGGAGAATAGTGAGCAGATGGTCTGCAATCTGCACACCGTTGCTTTCAGCTGATCACACTTTGTGTGTGACTGTGTGACTATGTGTGTATGTACTGTACTTGTGTACAAAAACAGAAACAGGCTGTTTGCACTGACTTTTTTTTTTTAACCAGAATCAGCATCATTACTTCAGTGTCACATGATCCTTCAGAAATCATTCTAATATGATGAGCTTCTGCTCAAGAAACACGCAGTGTAAATATATATATGTGTGTGTGTGTGTGTGTGTGTGTGACAGATGGATGGATGGATGGATGGATGGACAGATAGACCGTTAGATACTGTAGATAGATAGATAGACGGATAGATGGATAGATGGATAGATAGATAGACGGATAGATAGATAGACAGAGAGATAGACGGATAGATAGATGGATAGATAGATGGATAGATAGATGGATAGAGAGATAGATAGATAGATAGATAGATAGATAGATAGATAGATAGATAGATAGATAGATAGATAGATAGATAGATAGATAGATAGATAGATAGATAGATAGATAGATAGCGGACAGACAGATAGACAGACAGACAGACAGACAGACAGACAGACAGACAGACAGACAGACAGACAGATAGACAGATAGATAGATAGACAGATAGACAGACCGATAGATAGATAGATAGATAGATAGATAGATAGATAGATAGATAGATAGATAGATAGATAGATAGATAGATAGATAGATAGATAGATAGATAGATAGATAGATAGCGGACAGATAGATAGATAGCGGACAGACAGATAGATAGCGGACAGACAGATAGATAGACAGACAGACAGACAGACAGACAGACAGACAGACAGACAGACAGACAGATAGATAGATAGACAGACAGACAGACAGACAGACAGACAGATAGATAGACAGACAGACAGACAGACAGACAGACAGACAGACAGACAGACAGACAGACAGACAGACAGACAGACAGACAGACAGACAGACAGATAGACAGACAGACAGACAGACAGACAGACAGATAGATAGAAGGATAGATAGATAGATAGATAGACAGACAGACAGACAGACAGACAGACAGACAGACAGATAGATAGATAGATAGACAGACAGACAGACAGACAGACAGATATCAGACAGACAGATAGACAGACCGATAGATAGATAGATAGATAGATAGACAGACAGACAGACAGACAGATATCAGACAGACAGATAGACAGACCGATAGATAGACAGATAGATAGATAGATAGATAGATAGACAGACAGACAGACAGACAGACAGACAGACAGACAGATATCAGACAGACAGATAGACAGACCGATAGATAGATAGATAGATAGATAGATAGATAGATAGATAGATAGACAGACAGACAGATATCAGACAGACAGATAGACAGACCGATAGATAGACAGATAGATAGATAGATAGATAGATAGATAGATAGATAGACAGACAGATATCAGACAGACAGATAGACAGACCGATAGATAGATAGATAGATAGATAGATAGACAGACAGACAGACAGACAGACAGACAGACAGACAGATATCAGACAGACAGATAGACAGACCGATAGATAGACAGATAGATAGATAGATAGATAGATAGATAGATAGATAGATAGATAGATAGAAAGATGTGCTTTATTCACAGTCACCACTAGAGGGCAAAACTGCACTAACATTTCATCCACACATCTGGGGAGTAAATAGAGGCATTCATTGTCACTAGTTCAACTCTGCACATGGCAGCAAGGCATAGACTAAACTTTCCAGCAAACAAACAGGCCGGAACCAGAACTTAAAACAATAAAGCGATACAGCCGCACATACTGTCTGTATATGTTTCGCTGTATATGTTTTGCAGCTGAGGGATTCAGCTCACAGACTGAGGCCGCACCCTCTGCCTTTTGCGTCTGGGGCTGCTCTCTCACACACATGATGTTGCCCAGATGTCACCTAACCTTGCTTTCAGTGAGAAGTCTGTCACACAAGGAGAGGAAGAAGGTCTTAAGTGTCTGGATTGCACTGTGTATGAACGCCAGCATCTAAATAATAGAACAAGACAATATAATGTAGTTTGTAGTGTCATAAGATTAACAAAATCTGATAGATACATCAAATGCTGTAAACACATTGTGTGGGCTGTTCTTTGTGTTTGATCATTTGTTTAAGTTTGAACTCAAACCTGTTGAGGAATTTTCCAGGTTCAATCAACAGCATTTGTGGCATAATGTTGATTGCCATAAAAGTTAATTTAATACATCTAATTGTATTAATTTCATTTTTAATAAACAGTGAAGCCCATGTGAAAGGGAGTGCGCTTAATTGTATTGAATGTGCACTTGTAGGGTACTCCAAATCTTAAAAGTATATTTTTTCATTGCATAATGTACATCTTTACTTGCAGATAATATTAATGAAATGAAATGCCACTTACAGTAAGGGCACTTAGAGAGAGTTCACTTTCATGTGATGTTCACTTTTCATGTGCACTTTTCGTGTTTCTTTACACACTTAAGTGCACTTTGTTCAATTTGTAATTAAAAGTTTGACTTTAAAGCACATTTTAAAACATTGTTTTAATAATATTCTGTCGTGTTTTAAAGAAGTGCACTTATTTTGATGTGTTGACTAACATACTAAAGCACATGTAAAGACTAACATACTAAAGCACATGTAAAGCACTTGATTATAACTTTAACTGTAGTGTGTTATTCAATATTATATATAAAATGTACTAAATTGCAACTTCATCCTACAATGTGTAATTACAAATATATTTTAATGCATGATAAACAAGGCACAATAGAAGTTACATTAAAGTGTATTTAATGTATATTTATGTTTCAAAGACAGTAGAAGTTAATTCGGAAATTACATTTAAAGATGTACAAATGTCCCACTTTCCCACAAGTACAATCAACGTGGATGTATAAGTAATTTCAACTTCAATTACATTAAAGTGACTTAAAAAAATTATTTTAATCTTGTATAACTTATAAAAAAGTAATAAAAAAAATGTCGTAACTTATTTCAGTGAGTTAAAGCAATGTAAAAACATATGTTGTTATAACTTATTGATCATATATTTTTTTAAGTAAAAAAACACTTAATGCATTTCATATCAGTACTTTAAAAGTACTTCTTTGCCATGACAACAACTAAACCCCCTTAAAACAACCATAAAAATGACAAGAACAGTTTTACAGCTCAAATAATACACACGTTTTAACCGAATATTAATGGTAGTGCTTTTATAAAATCATAAGCTAAACATTTCTACTCTCCAAAAATTGGCCCCATTCCCTGCCATTATAAGTGTGTCACAGATGTTGTTCATAGAGCTTAATTTGTTTTAAACCTGAAAAGTTGTCAACTTCTTTCATAACCTTTGTCACAGTTTGAAGAAACATTATGGCTCTGACCGACACTTTTGACCCCAACACATTTTAAGTAACCTGATTATAAAATGTTACGATTCTTATTTTGAAAGTTATGGAGCGGCTGCTCTCTTGTACCGGTTCAGAAATCCCCACCGGCACATGTGCAGCATGTATAAACACACACTCATCAAACTGATACACAACGACTAGCCCTCTAGTCCTGTAGCGCTAAGTACACTTTGAATTCGAATGCTACATAAATTAGCTCCGAACTCCCTTTGGCGAAACCTATATAAACACACCGCGCGGCGCAGCCACCGAGGGTCAAAATGGTTTACTGAAGACCTCCAACCCGCGCTGCTCAGAATGCGCTTTTTCTTCTCTCACAGACTTTCCTAACGTCTCACATTCATCACATGACTTTAAAACACAGGCTGGCACCTGAATCAGTCTTTGCCAGAAATTGGTGATGACAGGAGGGGTTTTGTGAGAGATTACAGTGGTTTGAGGTTTGTGGTTGTTATCCGTTCTGTTTATTTTAATGTTAAAAATAACACAAGCCATCATGGCCTACCTTCCTGTGTAGAGGAAAAGAAAAAAGGAGGCAAGAGGGAAGCTGATCTGCACGTGTAATGCAGATATTTACTTTTAGTTTTCAGTGCAAATAAACATTTAAAAAAATACTTAAATGTTTTTTTTTTTTTCTAAAAACATTCTTTAATTTTTTTATTTTTTTTATTATGCATGCTGTCATGAGGCGCTGAGTATTTGTACTTAGAAATCAGTTAAGTTTCATTGCAATGGTCCTGCGAAATGCTCCAAACATGCAAATTTGGCTAATGACATAACTGCAGAAGCCTATAGTTAACAATCACTTGTTTACAAAGTGCCATGGGAAGTCAAACTATCTTTACTTAAGATTTTCTTATACTGAAAATGTTAATTTCCTGTCATCTCTTGATATATCTGAAAGCAGGTAATATCAGTCATCATTAGCAGAAAACATTTTACACATGGGGAAAATCAATCATGTCAATAATTCAAAAAGGTTCATAATTTAAAGCTCTTTCTTGGCCTTATGAAAAAGTAACATTCTTGTAATGTTTAACTGTAGCATTTGTTACAATACGAATGTAATTACAAGTAAGACCATTGCTCCTCATCACCATGGTAAAGCCAATGCTAACTTTTTTCTTTCTTTTTTTAAAGCTGCAGTCCGTAGCTTTTTTGGGTTAAAAAAAATATCCAAAATAATTTTTTGAGCAAGTACATAACCAGCCAGTGTTCAAAACTCTCTGCTTGCTGTAGCTCGATTCAAAATGGTAAGCTTGTAAAAAAAAAACTATATTCCAGTGGTACTGGTGGATTTCCGCGGGGAATTCGAGCATGTCTTTGCGTCATTACATCACATCTGTACTCATAAAGAAGAGTCTCGGTTAGTAGGCTATATTGCGTGTGAGGATGTTGGAGGTGGAGATTTATAGCCTTTTCTCACAGCACTTGATATAATTAAACTTATCAATTTGATGGCGGATCCAGAAAGGTTCAAACGACAATCACCAGTGACAACTGGAGATTCACCCGTTGTAAAACGGGAAAGACTTCGGACTTGGGAGAAAAAAAGAGACTGCAACCGGGCCCGTGCGAAAACAAGGACAAATATCGGAAGGGCATTAAATGTAGTCACGCAATGCTGATGTTGTTAACATTAACAATTTGAGAACAAAGTATAATTTGCACGGTTTGACGTGATATGATAAGCAATCGTTAGATTTAATCGGCGCGATTTACTGCAATGCTTTTTTCCCCTTAGTTGGTCAGAGCAAAAGTGGATGTTACTTGTTCAGACGACATTTTCCGGTGAAAAATTCTTATGTTGGTCATATTTCCAAAAAGTAGAATCTGTGATTGCGAATGACAGTATCCACACGGCGTGGCAACTGACAGCCGCACATTCTCCTCAAAACATTGGATTCATCCGCGCTGTGCCATGCCGAGGCACAACGCACGTAAAGTTGATAATTCCGCGAATAACTGCAATTGCAGATTTCGAACAGAGATGGCGACAAAGAGGAAAAACTGCGGACTGCAGCTTTAACTATAGCATTTATGAAAAATGGCCTCCTACGCAGTTAGAAACTATAGCTACAATACGCCACAGTTGTAACATAAATCTTTAGTGAAAAATCTATTCCCTTAACAGATATTGTAAATTCTACTAGTTAGTCAAAATTTTCCATAATAAATACAATGGAATGTGATCAATTCTTGTAAAGGTGGTCGTGAGTAATTTAAAAAGCTGTCTAATTTAAGTTGGAGATCGGGCTTTTTAGTTTATATGGCTGTTTTAGATCATGTTTGACTTTTTCCATTGCGTTTTAAAGTGGTACATTCTCAATAGAATTCAAATGGGCCGCACATTTTATAATCAGCGTCGCGATAGGAAAGGCTCGCGCAAATCTTTTGGAGCACGCTGGTGAACGTGTCGCGCCACTCGTGAAAAATTAAATATAACTGGGCTTCAATCACAGTCATATTGCTCAGGCTGGGACGATTTGAGCTTGTCCACTTTCTATCACTTCCAGAGGTAGTTGAAAACCCACTTGACCGGATTGCTTTCGTAGTGTAAACGCTCATGTGGATGAATGCGTTCGAACAGCCACATAAGACCGTCTTCTCTCCGTCTACTGACCTGACAAGTAAACATTATGAGAAGAGCTCTAGCCAGACGGGCTGGAGACCCAAGTTTGGTTTGTAGATGAAAAACGTACCAATCACGTTCTCTCACCATTCCTGATTTCTAACACACACTCACAACGTTCTGTCATATTTACAGGACTGTAATATGAAGATTCTACAAAGGAACATTTATCTTTAGCAACACTATGAAAGTAAATAGCAGGCACAACAATACTGGTATAACCACAGATGTTATGGGTACAAATTCATCACGACTAAACATGAATCATTGGTTTCAAAAACCTCAGTTTTCACAGTCCACACTACAACGCAAAACAGTGTTTTCAGATTTATCCATTTGAGGGAGCGTTTTCAAAAAAACTCCGTCTTCATTGACAAAAACTCCATCTCAGTGTGAACAGAAGACCAAAACGGAGAGAAAAAGATGTTTTCAAGTGAAAGCTTATTATTGTGGACAAGTCCTAATATTCTAATGACTGCTAGTTGACATGTAGTTGCAAAGTTACTTATAGTCAGTAGAATGGTTAAAGTGGACCATTGAAATAAAGAGTTACCAAAAAAAAAGAAAAGACACTGGACAACCATTCACATTAAACTAGTGAAAGCAAAAATAAGGTTACACTTCAAAGGTTATTTCCAATGGTCCACTTTAGATATTCAACTAATGGCTCGTTTCCACTGAGCGGAACGGTACGGAACGGTACGCATTTATTTGCGTTTCCACTATCAAAAGTTGTGAATGGTACCAAAATGCCGTACCGTACCGTACCACGTTTTAGGTACCCTTCCATTGGGGTACCTAGCACAGTGGTACGGTACTAAAAGGTGGAGCTAGACTCACTGCAAGTCGTTGATTGGTTGACAGAGAATCGTCACTTGCGCGTGCTACAAGGTGAATGACAACATAAGAAGCGCCATTTTTTTATATACAGTTTAATATAATACTACTGTTTCTGTGTCACGAAATGTAATTTTAAGAGTTTTTCAGGCGAGAATGTAGTTGTTTAAAGCTCAAATCTGTGGTTTATTTATAAAGATTATTTTTTTTCCCCGGTTGTGAGATCCATGCGATCAGCGGGCGCTCGGCGCTCATGTTTCCCGGCTGGATGAGCCTTTCCTCGGCTAGGTCTTCTGTCGTTCCGCTGACTCCGACGATAGTGGTTAAACATGAGATATAATTCGTCTTGTGTAGACCTAACGGGCGATCTTTGGTCTCGTGAATATATAATTCGTTCCGTGTCAATCGTTTTGGCTGAGGGTAAGTTTAGTTTCATATTATAGGCTTTGTATTTAACTTTACTGTTGTAATGTTAGACTAGAGCGCTGCATTTGGATATTTGACTGAATTGTTTGCTTTATTTCATAGCTTCTTGTACCTTTTACTTAAACTTTTATATTGGCTATTATTGATAAAACTGAAATTTTACAAAAAGAAATATGGTTTCTTGTCATTTTTTTATTACAAGATTATCACTGATGTTTATTGCAACATTTGTACAAATGCCTGGAATATGTTTTTTTTTTTTTTTTTTTTTCACGAAAAGAGGTAACGTTAGGGTTGTGTTTTAACTTTCGTTTTGTTATAAATAGAATATCGTATAACGTGCAGTGAATAATCAATAACTTATGCGTTGCGCATGGACCACATTTGTGTCCCTATAATGTTAAATTTATTTAAATGAAAACGAAAAGAGGCAGAGTGGAGTTTAATAACATATTTCGTTTTATTGTTGCTTAAAATGTAGCCTACATATAGAGTAACAGAGATAACCGGAGTAGCAGAGCGAGCTGAGTGACGCTTTTAAGAACGCACTGTACAATTTGCATGTAGGAGTCGCACTGTCGCACATGTAGGCTACATGGCAAGTACAAACTTTGCATACTTGGTATTGAGAAAAGCCTAATGTCGGCGCTTGTCTTCTTGTGACAAACATGTCGAGGAGCAAGAACAAGATCTGCTGTATGTCATCCATTGTAGTTTACTATGTTATTCTTCGCGCGAAAATGACGTCGATCCAAACACCACGCCTACCAAGTAAGGGTACTGTTGGCAGTGGAAACGCTAGCCAGATCATGGTTAACAGACCCGAACCATACCGTACCGTACTGCTCAGTGGAAACAAGCCATAACTCTCATTAGAGTATTAGTAGACTGTAGCGAGACTGTTAGTAGACTGTTAGGTGTTAAGATTCGGGTTTGTGGAATAAGTTGACATGTAGGTGCAAAGTTACTTATAGTCAGTGGAATGTTTGTTGAAGGTGCATCAAAATAAAGAGTTAGCAGATATTAAGCAGACTGTCAACTAATACTCTAATAATTTCTAGTTGACGTGTAGTTGCAAAGTTACTTATAGTCAATTGAAAGACTAAAGTAGCCCCTTGAAATAAAGTGGAAAAAAAAGGAGCTGATTAAAAAAACTTAAAAGCAATGGTGACCAGTTAAGGCGAGACACAGCAGGCAAAAACATCGATTTTTCATGCAGTGGTCAGTTTTGAGAGTTTGGGCTAGTTTACTCCTTCAATATGTGTTCTTTCAAGCTGCTATAAAGAAAACGTTGAAAATATACATTAAGATGTTTATTTTAATACATTTTGTTTACTTGCGGCAGTAAGTTTCTCACGAATTTACCAAGAAGTTAGCATTACAACGCGACATGCAGAGTTCCGTCTGTTTACTGAAGTCTGTCATGACCGGTATCGTTGTAAAGATCTGAGTCTCCTGCACAACGCTATGTAACCCAAATATGGGCATTTCCTTTCTATCAGTAACCAATTGTGAATGTCCATAGGGGGATTTAAAGCTAACGACGAAATCTCATTTAGAGCTATTTAAATCTTTGACTGCCGTTTTCTCAAAATCATTTTTTTGTCATTCTCCAGTACAAACATCTCAGCCTATGTGGCACCTGTGTACACCAAACTTTCCAGTTATACACTTAGCAGTATTCTGAAGATATTTTCAGAGGGATTTGTTAATAAATCATTCCTGGCCTGATGTATGTGACATTTTAATCAAAGAAATAATCGAAAATCGATTTTTTAAGGCTATGGACAGTATATTTTGTTCCCTTTCGTAGTCACTCCGAGTTACGTCGGATGACGACGAATGGGGTTTCGCTTAGAAAGCCTATCATCTTCGAGTATATAAAACGAGCCAATGGCAAAGAAATGCCATGGGTCTGCGGAATTTGCATAGTGTAACTCCGCCCCACCCTGGGGGTATATAAGGAAGTGCGCTGGCAACATGCAGATATGTTTTCGCTTCGGAGCCAAGTTGATTCTTCACTCCACAGCCAATTCTGAGTTCATCTCTTCATTCTCTTCGAGACGAGCCTCTCTCCAGGTGTTGGTGTGACAGCGAGTTCCAGCGAGTGCACATTCCCTGCTTATCTGTGCAGTGATTTGCCAGAGTGTGTGTGTTCATCTCCCTGGTCGCTTCAACACTTGTGGAGAAATCTCCTTTCACAAAAGAGCACTGCACGCGGCACGTCTTTTTAAAGATGCCTCGCCCGTGCATTTCTGGTTGCGGTCTCTATGTGTCTGACTCTGATGGGCACAATCGCTGTCTTGTGTGTCTGGGTGTCGAGCACGCTAGGGGTTTGTGGATGAGTCATGTTCCCATTGCGGGAACATGCCCATCGCACGGTTGCGGTCGAGACTCAATGACCTTCGTTGTAGAGTCTCCTCATCCGCACCCCGATCTACGAGCTCCACGAGAGCTGGTACTTCGGCTGGCGGCCAGGGTGACCTGAGGGTTACGGTGTGGAACCAAGCGCCGACTATTCCACGCTCCGCACCCCCCTCTAGCACTGTGCAACCCGCGAGTGTTCCGAATGAGCCTGCGGTACAGTCCTCTGACTTGCCGCAGGTCTCATTCGGCGCTCCAGAGGAAGACCGTATGTCGATCGCTGCATCACAAGGTGGGCAGGAGTCCTTGGGAAGTGACAATTCGGCTGTGCTGCCACCCTCAGGTGTTCCAGCATTGCCCGAGTCTGATCCCGAGCTGACGGCCATGCTTTCCCGGGCAGCCGCGGCCATTGGTCTAGAGTGGTCCCCGCCACTTGGTCCGGTGCGCTCACGGCTGGACGATTGGTTTTTGGGAGCGGCCGCTGACCCTTGTCGCCGCCCAACCCCAATGCCTTTCTTCCCGGATGTGCATGAGGAGGTCACAAGGTCCTGGAAGGCACCATTGTCTTCCCGTGATCGCTCGGCGACCTCCTCCGCCTTACCTCCTCTCGATCAGGTGGCTGCCAAAGGGTACACTGGGGTTCCCCAGGTCGAACACTCTGTTGCGATGCAACTGTGTCCTCACGAGCCTTGCCACTCTCGTCCCCCTCTGTCGCCAGACCCCTGCCAGAGCACGCCTCCCCTGGCCTCCTCTGGCAGGACGCGGCTAATGATCGTGCCCCCGCACCGGGCCGCTATGCCACCCACGCCTGGGCCGGTCATTCCGCCTCGCTGCACCACCGAGGGTACGTCTGTGGTCCGCATGACCCCCCTGGTTCAGTTCCTGGGAGCTTGGTTAGAGCTGGGTCGCGAGGACCATCAGGCTCGGCTACGCGATTCAGTTCGCGCGGTCTCCTCCCCGCTTCAGGGGAGTCCGCTTCACTATGGTCGGTGGCAATGCCCCTGTCATGAGAGCGGAGGTCGCCACCCTACTGGCGAAGGGTGCGATCGAGACTGTCCCTCCAGCCGAAATCAAGTCCGGCTTCTACAGCCCCTACTTCATTGTACCGAAGAAATCCGGTGGATTACGACCTATCCTGGACCTGCGCGTCCTGAACCGCTCCCTTCACAGGCTGCCGTTCAGGATGCTCACGGCCAAACGCCTTTTCGAATGCGTACGGCCACAGGACTGGTTTGCAGCGATCGACCTGAAGGACGCCTACTTCCATGTCTCCATTCTTCCTCGACACAGACCATTTCTTCGGTTTGCTTTCGAGGGGCAGGCATACCAGTACGCGGTTCTCCCTTTCGGGCTAGCCCTGTCTCCTTGCGTCTTCACGAAGGTCGTCGAGGCAGCCCTTGTTCCCCTATGAGAACACGGGGTTCGCATCCTGAACTATCTCGACGACTGGCTGATCCTAGCTCACTCTCGAGACCAGGTTTGCGAACACAGGGACCTTGTGCTCCGGCACCTAGCTCGTTTGGGCCTTCGGGTCAACTGGGAGAAGAGCAAACTCTGCCCAGTGCAGAGGATCTCTTTTCTCGGTATGGAGATCGACTCGGTTGCCATGTGCGCGCAGCTTACGAGCGAGCGCGCGCAGTCACTGCTGACCTGCCTTCGTCAGTTCGAGGGCAGGAGTGCGGTTCCACTGAAACTTTTTCAGAGGCTCCTGGGGCATATGGCATCCGCAGCCGCAGTAACGCCGCTCGGATTGCTTCATATGAGACCGCTTCAGCTTTGGCTTCGCGATCGAGTCCCGAGGTGGGCATGGCAACACGGCACGCTCCGAGTCCCAGTGACTCCGACCTGCCGTCAGACCTTCTCCCCATGGTCGAACCTCAATTTTCTACGGGCCGGAGTTCCCTTAGAACGAGCTTCCAGGCATGTTGTTGTATCAACAGATGCCTCCGCCACGGGTTGGGGTGCCATGTGCAATGGTCATGCTGCCGCGGGCTCCTGGACAGGTCCCCAGCGCCTTTGGCATGTCAATTGCCTCGAGTTGCTGGCTGTACGTCTTGCCCTGCACCGCTTCCGTGCGTTGCTCAGGGGTCAACACGTACTAGTCCGATCAGACAATACCGCCACAGTAGCGTACATCAACCATCAAGGTGGTTTACGCTCCCGCCGTATGTCGCAACTTGCCCGCCACCTCCTCATATGGAGTCAGAAGCATCTGAGGTCGCTTCGAGCCATTTATATCCCGGGAGACCTGAACCAGGCGGCCGACGAGCTGTCTCGGCTTCGGCCTCTCGCTGGAGAATGGAGACTCCATCCCCAGTCGGTCCAGCTGATTTGGGATCAGTTCGGGGACGCACAGGTAGACCTGTTTGCCTCCCACGACTCGTCCCACTGCGACCTGTATTATTCCCTGACCGAGGGCACGCTCGGCACGGATGCACTGGCGCACAGCTGGCCGCGGGGCCTACGCAAGTATGCGTTTCCCCCAGTGAGCCTTCTTGCACAGACCTTGCGCAAGATCAGGGAGGACGAGGAGCAGGTAATATTGGTTGCCCCGTATTGGCACAACCGCACTTGGTTCCCAGAACTAGTACTCCTCGCGACAGCACCTCCCTGGCCAATTCCTCTGAGGAAGGACCTGCTTTCTCAGGGACGGGGCACCTTATGGCACCCTCATCCCGATCTTTGGAACCTCCACGTTTGGCTCCTGGACGGGACGAGGTAGGTTTGAGTACCCTACCACCAGCGGTGGTGGCTACCATCACTTCCGCTAGAGCATCGTCCACGAGACATGCCTATGCGTTGAAGTGGAACCTCTTCGTCAACTGGTGTTCTTCTAAACATCTAGAACCCACGAAATGCCCCATCAGTGTCGTGCTTTCCTTCCTGCAAGAAGGGTTGGAGCGAAGGCTGTCTCCCTCCACCCTGAAAGTGTATGTTGCCGCCATTGCCGCACATCACGATGCAGTTGATGGTAAGTCCTTGGGAAGGCACGACCTGATCGTCAGGTTCCTGAGGGAAGCGAGGAGACTGCATCCTCCTCGTTCTCCCCTCGTACCCTCTTGGGACCTCTCAGTGGTTTTAACTGCCCTGCAGAGTGCTCCCTTTGAGCCTCTGCAATCAGTGGAGCTTAAGTTCCTGTCAATGAAGACAGTGCTCCTGGTTGCATTGGCTTCCATCAAGAGGGTGGGGGACCTGCAGGCATTTTCGGTTGACGAAGCGTGACTGGAATTCGGACCGGCTAACTCTCACGTGATCCTGAGACCCCGGCCTGGATATGTGCCCAAGGTTCCCACCACACCCTTTCGAGACCAGGTGGTGAACCTGCAAGCGCTGCCCTTGGAGGAGGCAGACCCAGCCTTGGCACTGCTCTGTCCAGTACGCGCCCTCTGTGCTTACGTTGACAGAACGTAGTGTTTCAGGACCTCAGACCAGCTCTTTGTCTGTCATGGTGGGAAGCTGAAGGGAAAGGCTCTCTCGAAGCAAAGGTTGTCTCACTGGATAGTGGACGCCATTGCTTTGGCTTACCAGCAGCAAGGTCGACCGTGCCCCCTTGGTGTGACGGCCCACTCCACCCCAGTGATTCTCCATATGCAGCCCCTCGGGGTCATATGCGTATTCCAAGTCCCCCCCTTCGGGTTGGGCATAATTGCATATTTCCACTGAGATATGCTTCCCAGTGTACCTTGGTATTCCTGTGTTAAGTAGGAGTCCTTCGTCCGTGCCAGTCTCACGACAGGGAGCTCAGACTTACGCGGGGCACTGGAAGACAGTCGAGAGGTGGCGTGATTACACTGGGAACCCCATTCGTCGTCATCCGACGTAACTCGGAGTGACTACGAAAGGGAACGTCTCGGTTACGTATGTAACCCTCGTTCCCTGAGTAGGGAACGGAGACGTTACGTCTCCCTGCCACTTCCGCTGTACCGCTGGAACGCCTGAGTTCAGTCTCGGCTCCTCAGCGAAGACATATCTGCATGTTGCCAGCGCACTTCCTTATATATCCCCAGGGTGGGGCGGAGTTACGCTATGCAAATTCCGCAGACCCATGGCATTTCTTTGCCATTGGCTCGTTTTATATACTCGAAGATGATAGGCTTTCTAAGCGAAACCCCATTCGTCGTCATCCGACGTAACGTCTCCGTTCCCTACTCAGGGAACGAGGGTTACATACGTAACCGAGACGATTTCCTAAGTAATGAAAGCATATATCCCTCTGAATTTGTTTTTCATCTTGTGTGTGAACAAAATGAAAAAAAGAATTTTGCACCTGGCTTTATCATATGGTCAGATATATCTACCAAAATGATATGCAAAATTGTGCATATTTAATGAGAGAATGCCTAATTTGCATAATTAAACATAAAAATGTCTAAAACTTGTAATACATTTTTCATATATACTTGTGTAAGTAATCAACTGAGGAAGTTTCATGGTGATATCTATTTTTTATTTATTTTACCCTATTCACCTGTTTGTGGTGGAGTGTCTCGCCTTAAACACCATAAAATATCCACTTTCCATTTCCCAAACTCCCATTTAACCAGAATTCCTGAAATCATTCCCATCACCACTTAACTACAATAACGCATGTTTTCATATGAGGTTTAATTTATGCTTAATGACATGGGAAAAACCACAAATGAGCCTTGTAAAACTAGCCTCTTAAATCTCCACTGAGCGATTCTCCTTTAATAACCAGCAATGCTGAGGCAAACGTTGTTCAATTCATTTTCTTTTACGAGCGTACACTTTGTGCTAATTATTGTTTTGAGTATTTTGACATCATAGTTCTCCAATAATATCTCTGTTTTAGTAACACTTTGCTATATTAAATGCCATATAATATTGAGGTTATGTTCATAGCTACAGTCTGATGTTAAAATTTCTGCCATGTATAATGGTACTATGCTATATGGCAAAAGTATGTATATTCTGTCCTAAAAGTATGTATTTGCTGGTGAAAGGAAAGTGTATTCAACTACGCCATCAAATTGCATCTTGGTACCACATACCACTGTTTGCATTTGCCTTTAAGCATTAGTGAAAATTAGTAAATTCATTTCCTTCACTTAAGGTTTAAAAACATTATAGTATGCAATTTTTCACTAAGCACATAAAATCTGAATTACTTTCTACACTTGCCAAAATGTACAGTAGTAAACTGCACTGAGTACAGTATCCCACAATGCAATGCAACTTATTAATGAACACAAATCCACCACAACTTTTTGTTGACTTGTATTTGTCTGACAAAAAATTAGGGATGCACCGATATGAACATTTTGGCTGATACCGATAACGGATAATTCTTTATATTTGAAAGACGATAACCTATATATTGGCCGATAAATCTAAATCCAAAGTTTTATGTAATTTTGAGAGCCTTTATTACAAAAACAAAACAAAACAATTTATTACAACCTATGTCCAAAACACAAGTATAATGATGTTCTCATTATAATTTTATGTAGGCGATATGACAGACTTGCGCTGCACATGCACATGTATGCACGCTGCTTAACTGTTTTTTCCTTTTTGAAGTCAATCATATGTCAAGCAATTCAAAACCATCATGTTGAAAAATGTGCATCTGAAGTGTCTCAGCTGAAGGAAATAATCCATTATCTATCGGCTTTAATATATCGGCCATATTTTCTTATCGGGCTGATAACGATAACATTAAAAATGAACATATACTGCTGATGGCTGATATATCGTGCATCCCTACTAAAAATAGCTCTTTTTATTTCCAAGATGATTACTGGTAGGGCTGAACGATATATCGTTATCGTATCTATATCTCGATATGAACTTTCAAGATATTACTATCGAAAAAAGCAACGATATCGACGATATAGATTCCCCCTCTCCGCGCTCGCCCTGCATACAACTCTGGCAGTCACAACAAACATCAGTTTTACGAGTGCCTCTGAATGCACAGCTAAAGCCAGCGCGCACACACAGGGACGTGGAAACTATACTGTGAGAGGGGGGGCGGCGTTTCCATAGTGACGCGTCATTGCTTGTCACGTGACACACCGCAGCAGCAACAGCGCTGAATGAATGATGATCTGCTTTTATGACATTTTTCCTTTTTTATTCAGAATATTCACAAATGTGTTAGCTATTTCATGAAATATCTGATATTCCGATTGTCAAATACATGCAAGTGGAAGTGTATTGTTGTTTAAACACCTTTATAACGATCGCGTTAGTTGAGCTGTATGCGCGATGGGCGCCGCCGTGTTAGTTTGTGCCGCAGACGCAGTTCAGAGAATCGGATCTGTTGGATTTACAACCTCTATGTTTACAACACTTGAATTCATCCACTTCTCCCTAAATACTTAAAAGTAAGTGGCTGGTGAACTGGGAATAGAATAGAGTAAACACTGAAGTTACTTACACAATGTGTATCTGATATGAATAAAACGTGTCGAATTATAATGGAAAGGATTATTATTACCTCTTCCATAGACATCAGTGTGTTACACACACACACATACATATATATATATATATATATATATATATATATATATATATATATATATATATATATATATATATATATATATATATATATAACAACGGAAAACAAAAAAGGAAAAAGGTCAGCTGCCCCTTCAATGCACTTTCAATGTTCCACCAGCTGCTGCATTTGTTATTTATTGTTAAAGCAGAGCTGCAGTAAAAGGTTTGATTTGTATTTTTTTTTTGGTCATTTATGTTAATGTTGACTTGTTCTTAAAAATAAAACTATACTTTCCACATTTTTTGTATTATGATCTTTTTATTTTTCTGAGAAATGCTTGGTTTTCACCGAACCCCGTAGTCATATCGTATTGTATCGATATCGAGATATCTGGCATGAAAATCGAGATATGAAATTTTGTCCATATCGTTCAGCCCTAATTACTGGACACAAAGAATTAATGCAGTAAGTCATGTGACCAACATGTACTGTTTGAAATGTGTAGCGTTACATAATGTGTATTGTTCTGCATACTGTTTAAAAAATATAGTAGGTCCCACGTTATATTAAGTGTATTTATGTCAAATGTAATACCATTTTAATTAGTCATTTGATAGTTCATTTATTGTGTCCATACATACCATTACATTGTACTTATATTTTAATTAAACCTGCATGTAATTATGTATTACATCTTAACCCATCCTCAAACTTACCCATACCACCAAACCTGTCCTAAACTTACCCATGCCACCAAACCTGTCCTAAACTTACCCATGCCACCAAACCTGTCTTAAACTTACCCATACCACCAAACCTGTCCTAAACTTACCCATGCCACCAAACCTGTCCTCAAACTTACCCATACCACCAAACCTGTCCTAAACTTACCCATGCCACCAAACCTGTCCTAAACTTACCCATGCCACCAAACCTGTCCTAAACTTACCCATGCCACCAAACCTGTCCTCAAACTTACCCATGCCACCAAACCTGTCCTAAACTTACCCATGCCACCCAAACCTCTCCTCAAACTTACCCATGCCACCAAACCTGTCCTAAACTTACCCATGCCACCAAACCTGTCTTAAACTTACCCGTATCCACCAAACCTGTCTTAAATGTACCCATGCCACCAAACCTGTCTTAAACGTACCCGTATCCACCAAACCTGTCTTAAACTTACCCATGCCACCAAACCTGTCTTAAACTTACCCATGCCACCAAACCTGTCTTAAACTTACCCATACCACCAAACCTGTCCTAAACTTACCCATGCCACCAAACCTGTCCTCAAACTTACCCATACCACCAAACCTGTCCTAAACTTACCCATGCCACCAAACCTGTCCTAAACTTACCCATACCACCAAACCTGTCCTCAAACTTACCCATGCCACCAAACCTGTCCTAAACTTACCCATGCCACCAAACCTGTCCTCAAACTTACCCATGCCACCAAACCTGTCCTAAACTTACCCATGCCACCCAAACCTCTCCTCAAACTTACCCATGCCACCAAACCTGTCCTAAACTTACCCATGCCACCAAACCTGTCTTAAACTTACCCGTATCCACCAAACCTGTCTTAAATGTACCCATGCCACCAAACCTGTCTTAAACGTACCCGTATCCACCAAACCTGTCTTAAACTTACCCATGCCACCAAACCTGTCTTAAACTTACCCATGCCACCAAACCTGTCTTAAACTTACCCATATCCACTAAACCTGTCTTAAACTTACCCATGCCACCAAACCTGCCTTAAACTTACCCATGCCACCAAACCTGTCTTAAACTTACCCATGCCACCAAACCTGTCTTAAACTTACCCGTATCCACCAAACCTGTCTTAAACTTACCCGTATCCACCAAACCTGTCTTAAACTTACCCATGCTACCAAACCTGCCTTAAACTTACCCATGCCACCAAACCTGTCTTAAACTTACCCGTATCCACCAAACCTGTCTTAAACTTACCCATGCCACCAAACCTGCCTTAAACTTACCCATGCCTGTCTTAAACTTACCCGTATCCACCAAACCTGTCTTAAACTTACCCATGCCACCAAACCTGCCTTAAACTTACCCATGCCACCAAACCTGTCCTAAACCTACCCGTAAGTTATACATGAATTTGTAAATTGCAAAAAAAAAAAAAAACATTTTACATTATTTGCACGTGTGCACTTTAACACAAATTATGTAATGTAACATCAAGAGCAGAACAGACACATGCAATTTCATTTCTGACTGAATGCATGTCAGAAGGTTTAGCAACCTGTTAAAAGATTTGGTTGTGAGTGTCAACAGTGTATTTTGTCAAAGCACACAGCTCTTCTGAGGTGCTGACAGCACATCAGAGATAATGAAGCAGTGCTAAAGACAGATGGCCTCTTTTATCAACAAATGACAAAAGGAAAGAGAATAAGACAAAGAGAAGCAGGGTAGAGAATGAGAAATGGCTGATCATTTGTCTGACAGACTTCACAGAGTTATTCTCTTACACAAATACCAAATAATTTGAGCTCTTGTTGACACAGAACGTTGCCTCTCTCCTGACTGAGAGTGTTGCAAATGCATGTGATCAAGTGTTTAATATACTGCTATATAAAGAAATCCAGAAAACTCAACAGCAAAATGAACTGAATGTGCTTTTAGAACAATGTAAGTGTGTTTAGATTGTGTCGCAACAGCAGTATGTGCTTTGCAATGCATTAGCAGTTTCACACTTAATGCATCATAGCTGGAATACGCATAGTTAATTATGCTAATCTATTTGAATGTAAACTCATCTGATTGCTATTTTGATATATAATTCTCTCGATCTTTTGTAATCATTATAACAGCATTTCACAGCTGTTTTGAACTCAACAGAGACTGATACACGCCAGAACTGCTTTTAAAGGGATAGATAGTTCAGCCAAAAATGAAATTTCTGTCATCATGTACACACATTCATGATGTTCAAACCCATATTACTTTTCAATTGTGAAAAAAAACAAAAACAAAAAAAAAGCACAATTAAAATGTCATTTAAAGTAGTTTTACTTTCTATTTTCCAGCATATTCACTGACAAAATTTACCTCTGCGTAATGAGGCACCGTATTTGTATGCATGTGGACAGAGGAGGGGAAGATTTTACTTAAGACCTAAACTTCTTGTCACACAAAGCTTATGACTTGGAAAATAGTAATTTTTAAGAAACTTTTATGTCCATATTCAGATTTGCTGTATGGAAAAAAGTGGCAAAGACATTCAGGACATTAATATTCTACTTTTGTATTCCATACAAGTTTGAGGATGAGCAAATATAATGACAACATATTAATTCCCTTTAAACATTAAAGACTTTGAATAGTTTTTGTTGGAAATGGTTCAAGTAAAAAGCCTTAGCACAACAAAAGTCCTTTAAATTAAAGGAATAATTGTATTTTGTACTTTGAATAATTGTAAATATAAATAAGATATACACATGCACATGTACACAGACAATTAACGGACATACTCTTAATTTAGCACAGCACTTATTTCCAAAATCTATTCGTCTCGTATCTCAAATGATGCTTGCTGTACCTTAAAATATATTTACTGACAATAAGTAAACAATGACAGCACAACATAGACTGTGTAAGCCTGATGCACTGTTATAACAGTCTTTACCTCAATGAAAAGGTTTAGCAATAATTGGATCATTTTTACTCACCCTCATTTCATTCTAAGCCTGTATGCTGTTATTTCTTCAATGGTAAACAGGGACAACAAAAATGGAGAATTTTGAAATAGTACACAACAGCACTTTTCCAGAATGATAGTTCATAGTGACCATCTGTCAAGCTTAAAATGGACAAAAATAAAAATCTATCTGTTTTTTGAGCTTGAAAGATGTGGCCATAGTGACCTGTTGTTATACTGTAAAAAGGTGACTTAATTTTAAAGCAATGGGTTTCCAAAAAAAAAATTTTTTAAGTTAAGTAGACTTCATGCGTAATTGAAAAAAATAAGTTATGTGAACTTGACAATTCCACACAACTTAATTTTTTTCAATTACGCATGGTTTATTTATTTAGTCATTTTAAGGCAACACGTTTCTGATCACTTTTTACAATGTATATATGGAAAAGAGCTACGCGGATATTCTTAAGAATGTCTCTCTTTTGTGTTCCACTGAAAAATAACAGCACACTGGTTTAAAAATCATGAAAGTGAATAAATTATGAGCAGTGAAGATAAAAATATCTTCAACATCAGGACAATTTAAAATCACTTGGTTTAGTTTTAACTACAAAATCAAACTCATTTCATAGTAATTACAATTTAATCTATGGAAAATACCACAGTAAAATTGACAGCAGAAAAATGTTACCCTGACCTGTATCTGCACCACGATCTAAGGCATCCATCAAACATTGCATAAAGTAAATCTTTCACGGTTATCTTTGGGGAATACGCATGAAAACGAGACTTCCGCACACAGAATTCAGCAGAGGATGTGTCCAAAAAGCTGCACTGAATTTGAGGAATGATTGTATGCATTTCTGTTGAAGAGCTGAAGAATAACATGGGACCGTCCAGATGGAATACCAACATTATTATGTTAATGATGAGTTGCACAAACACATATGGACACAGATACATATAGTGCATACACACACATGGATGTCTGTACATCGTAAATTTGGCAGAAGACAAAGCGACCATTGGGACAGCTGTGAAATTGTATTTTAAACACAGCTGCTGTTTTGTAGACAGTACAACAGTGAACAGGAAGTAGCGTGAAATTTGTTTAGTATGTGAGAGCATTGTGGTAAAAATCTACCTTTCGACCACTTTTGTCCAAAAATTCTTATAAAAACGAATACCTGAAAATCTATTCAGATGCATTAAGTTGAAAAATTACAAACTTGTACCATTGCTTTTTTTATTTTTATTCTTATTATTTGATAGAAATAATTATTTGATAACACACAAGAAAAGAAACCATGGAACCAAAGTTTTATTTATTTTTTATATATAAAAAATAATGAGCGAATTTTGAAGGCGATATATACATTGTTTTTGAATACAGCACATTCTTTGGGTCAGTGATGATTGTACAGGCTGTTGTCTTTCTCAAAGCTCTCAGGCATGAGAAATCACTTGAGGTGAGCTCTCCAATAGCTCACAGGACAGCCAAATGTTTCCCAAACAAACCTGACGACTTCCTGGATAGGCTGACAGCTAAGATCATTTAGAGCCTTTCCTCCAAACAATTTAAACAGATGGAGACGAGAGGACAAGGGCTGTAAGCGAGCATTGTACATCATTTGTGTCCCTAGGTCAAGTCAAGACTTGGTCAGAACTCAAGAGTACTGCTTTTAGACTTTAATAAGCGTTTCTTGATTAAATCTAAGCACTGCTGCAATGCACAACTCCTACTCTGAACAGTTGATTTGATATGGCTTTGAGCCTTGTGTTTGGTGCCAACACTAAATGATGGGAACATTAGTTCATTTGTTTTCACATTGTGATGCAGCCAAATCGACTCACTGCTTTTTGAGAAAATTGAAGTGTTTCCGATTTCACTGTGAGCTATTTGTTACAGAATACTTCTGATTGCTAGAGGGAAAAAAAGCATTTTGAGAAAAAAAAGAAAAAAAAAGATGAGCAAATGCACATTCAGTAATAATTAAAATAACACCGAAGTAGCAATGTCTAAAGAACGTTGGAGCATTGCTCAAAAGTGATGCAATTTCCTTCAGTGTTAAAATATGTTCTCATATCCCAGCTTAAAATGCAGAGAGGTCTTTAAATAAGCCACTGGTAAGTTGACTACCTAAAAAGTGTAAACACTGTGGTGCTATCAAAACATCGGTCTGTTTGTTTGAGTATCCCTACCAGGGGTGTGTTTCCCATAACCGTTGTTAGCCAACTATGGGCACAAGGTCTATCATTACTAGCATAGTTCAAAGATTTGGTGTTTCCCAAAACTGTAGTTCCAATGAATAATTCGCAATTAGCATCTCAGGTTTGTGTGGTTGGAACTACAGCTCTCGACCTGTTGTTAGCAGTTTCTTGTTAGGATTTATAGGATATATTGCTCTTGGGAAAAATAAGCAAGCTTACATGTAATAAATTCTATATCTATAAACATTTCAATCTATATATTTTAGGGGCTGTTTACACGACACCGTTTTCAACTAAACCGTACAACTTTTTATGCGTTTTGGCTGATCATTTACACGAAAACTGCGTTTTGCGTTCCTGAAAACGCAAACTTTTGAATTCTCCTTGTAAACAACAAAAACACAAATCTCTGAAGACGATGACATCATGCACATGTATTACGCGTTCAGTCTATAGTGTTTCATCGCCATCTAATGGCCTGGCAGCAGAATACAGCGTTTCCGCTGATCTGTGTGAACGGGGATCATTTTGACAATGGTGTCGTCTGTATACGGAAAACTCAAAGGAAAATCTTGTCCGTTTTAAGCATGTTGTTGTCGTGTAAATGTAACCTTAGAGTGTTAGCAATCTGACATCTGCTCATGACCTCATTAACGATGGTCCTATATTGTTGGATCAAACGACGGAGGTTTGGCCATGTTAGTACTGTTTCTGGAAACATGACGCAAGGCGCACATCCAAAGTAGCATGCATGCTCCTTATATGCACTTAATGAGCCATTAAGCATGTCCATAAATGAACGTATCAAACCTACAAACTAAGCAGCAAAGTCAGATTTGAAAGTCCGTTTTTTTTCTGTTGATTCTTTTTGATTTGTTCATTTCAAAATGGTTCTTTGGTTCAATAACCCGTCCGGACATGCTCATTGTTTCATTCCGTGCTACTTCGGATGTGCGTCTTGCATCATCATCATGGAACTACAGTAAAGTTCGATCCAGTTCGATCAAAGTCCCTTAAGGCGAGTAATTTCACTCAGTGGCCATCTTTTAAACGCCTCTTTGCAGATATTTCAGTCATGCAAGTGCAGCTTCTATCTCTTTGAGTGGGGAAACGTCAAATTCTCCAAAGCTGTTCACCAAGCTTACGATTAAATTTCAGATTTGAAATCACCAATTAAATCTGACAACAACTGTTTAATACATTTTGTTTCTAAACGCTCAAACAAAAACAGATTTTTTTCAGGCTGGACCAGCCAATGTGCTTGTGCGTGTCTCAGAACAACGGTAGCTGCAGTGATGCAATGACTTTACCAATTGATGATTGGCTCTTTTATTTAGAGGGTGTGACTTATTCTGCCATATTGCGCATTGCACTTTCTCCCATTCATAAAAATATGAGTGCACTGTATTTGTACATCTAAAGTCTTTGGTTTGATTCTGTGAACTGGCTCGACAGGTAAACTGGCTTAAAAGAGCGATTAGTTCAAGAACCAAACCAATGGTGTGATTTTAGGGCGGGGCTAAATGTTTATCAACCAATAGCAAATAAGGGTAGTGTTCCAAAAGTTTGTTTACTAGATACAGCATTCCTTTACTGAATGTTATTTCAGTTTTCTCAATAACTATTAAGTGGAAATGTATTGACTGGTTATTCAACATTGTTCGATAGTGGATAAAACAGAACTCCTTTAACCAGTTTTGGAAAAATTGCTAATTCCTATCTGGTAAATTAAATTCCATGCATGTATTTTTTAAATAAATGTTATGGTTTGCGACATGTCATGCCGTCGCTGTGTGTATACCACAACGATCTCATTACAAGAGGAAATGTGGTGCTTATGTTAAACATTTAGCATTATCAGCTATCAGCTATATAAAAAAATAACATTTTCCATTTAAACAAAGAAAGTTGACTTGTAGAGCAGCAAGTCTTCTGAATGAACAGACCTGACTATCCTATTCACCAAAGCTCTGAGAGGAAGCTGTAATTAGCAAATACAGCCAGGGTGAAAAGTAGCAGCTGATTCAAACTCGTAATGATAGACATTTTAAGCCCAAGGCGAATGTTTTATCAGTTTGTTTCAGGAGACTTTGGCATGTCTCGTTAAGAGGCTGTTATGGCACTAATTGAAGTCTGAGTGAGGTTAAAATTGTATGGTGGCATGAGGAAGTGGGAATCAATTTTCAATGACATCTCAATGAATATAACATTCAGAGTTATTATGAAAAGAAGATGAGATAATACGGCACAATTTAAAAGATTATTCAAATGATGGCTGATTGCTAATGGTTAGATTATCTGTTCACACTGTACAAGACATTCAATCTAACTTGCACAACTTCAACTTCAATCTCAAATGAGCCATGATATTTAGTTTCAAGCTTGATTTAATGGTGTTTTAACACCACTTTTGAGTTCCAAATGAGATTAAGTTGCTTTAGAGAAAACTATACATCCATGAGATAATATTATAAAGCCACAATTTATGGACCTACACCAGGCCCTAAACACTCAAAACTGGAGGAATTCACTAAGAATGAATCGCACCTGGATGATAACATATATTTGCACTTACTAAGATTAGGCAGACTAGCAAAAGCCATTGAAAATAACGCAGAACTATGGCTTCATTTTTAGTGCCCCGTTAAACTGGATTTCAAGTGGTTATTGAATAAGATGCAGGTGCAAAACCATGTGTAAAAGAGCTGTTAAGTAAGTTCAACCCATTGAGTTGCTTCGATTTTCTTACACACAAATTCCTGATCCTTCAGCCTACCATTGCTAGAGACTTCTGAACTGTAAGTTCCTGGCTCATGTTCTTTGGGAACACATTTGTTTGTCTCTCATGTCTCACGAGGCCCATAACATCTCAATGGCCTGTGAATTTCAAAAGTGTGACAGTGTTTAACGTTCTCCTAATGAACTCTCCCATACTGTCATTGCAAGAGCCAACCAGTCGGGCCTCAAATGAGCTATAAAGTTGACCAGGAATCACTTTTCTCACTGTTCGACATTCATAATTGTTCTACTGTTTTTTCAATTCCTGTATGATTGTTGGTGGGAAGACCTTGAACGTCAGACTAACGTCTTTTCCATAACGCCAGAGTTTTACAGCCTTGACATTCAACAGTTTCTGCATGACACATGGCTATGTTTTAGTTAATGCTACGCCATATTTCCCCTCAGTTGGTGAGAATTTGATTGTTCACTCTGGAATTGGAGACAGGCTTGCCAAGCAGGAATTCTTGTCGTTACGCTGTGGGGAGGAGAGCGGTGTTCGTTCCTCTTGACTTAGTCTCAATGGGTTTAACATCTTTCATTGTGGCCGTTCCTGTTCAAAACAGTTGCTTTAAACTTGACCTTCTGCTGTCTGCACTCTTCTTAACATGATTTACCATAGCTGACAGCCAAAGAAATATATATGGTTTCATGTACAGCCCTCAACCAGACGGCTGACACAAAGGTTCCTGGGTTTGGTAATCTAACAGAGTTTTTTAGTTACTTCAATAAAGAAAAGTTTCATAATACTACACTGCAAATTCTGTAGTTCCTAACAACTGAACCCTTTACAGATAGTGAGCGTGCTGGACATCCTCTGTACATTTTTTTAAAAAGTACACTTAAGCATATTTTAAAAAGAGAACTCATTATGGAAATAATATACAATAAAAGAATATACTTAAGTGCAAACTGAATGTAATGTTTTTGGACACTTAATTCCATGTTATTTACAATTGATGAAAATGTATTAAATCATTTAAATGTATTTTAAATGCAATTCATTGAACTTAAGAGTGCTTTTAGTTTCATGATTACTTCTATTGTCTTTGAAATATGGTTAAAGTGTACTGTTGAAGCATTTGGGGTAAACTAAAATTTCTCTTGTCAGTTCTATTGGAACTTGTATGCCATGTATTTAAATATATTTGTAATTACACATTAAAAATGGCAATTTACTACATTTAACATATATTACCTTAAAATGTGATATTAAATCACACACTACAGTTGAAAGTACTTTACATGTGCTTTAGTATGTTAGTCAACACATCAAAATGAGTGCACTTCTTTAAAACACGACAAAAGCGTGCTTAAGTGTGTTAAGAAAGCGTACTCTATTTAAGTTCACTTAAATGGCCTTTTATTTCAGTACTATTGTATTATCAGCAGTAAATATACTTTTGAGATTTAAAGTACACTACAAGTGCGCATTTGATACAATTAAGACCGGATCTTTTTCACCAGGGTTGGGCCCAGCTGTTGATACGTTCCTCAACAAATATGAGATAAAGTGATGTGCGACAGATGTGCTATTTCCTTCTTGGCTAATTCTTATCTCCTTATGCACATATAAATTTGATTAGAATAGTTGGATTGAGTTGTCTAAGATAATTGCATTCTCATGAAAAGGCACTCAAAATGATTTTTAATTTATATGATTACATTTTGGAGTAACTAAAAGTAGTTTCCCAGATGTGTAACTAGCTCTGCTGCTTTTAGAAGTGTGGTTTTTACAGCAACAAGGTACTTTCTCCCACAATTACCAGTGTAGTGTTGCAAAACGCAACAAAATTCAATTGTATATTGCATGATTTGGGGAATCATGATTTTGTGAATTGGTTTGTTTGAGCGCATCATGTACTGTAATTCATTAGCTTCCCTGTGATTTGGTTATAAAAATCCATGATTTAGTTAAATCCTCGGCAATTAAATCTAACTCGTTATATAGTTCCAAGTATCCGATTGCCAGGATTGGCCAATCAGAATCAAGTATTCCAGAGAGCCACCTAATAAACAAGTGTTGATGTTGAGACTGTAATCTAGGATCGTTGGTGCTTCTAAAGTAGAAGTCAAGCTATACGTCTGCATTGTTGTTATGTTATGAGCCAGAGACCTGTTCTGTGAGATTTCTGGCCTTAGATAATGCATAGAAACACTGTTGTTAGAATGATAACATCTCAATGCAAACACAAAATTAGGCTTATTGTAATGAGGAGCTGTTCCAGCTAGTGAAAACCAGTGATCCATTGGATAGCATGACTAACTACGTTCTATGGGTCAGCAAAACGTTTTTGCAAAAGATCTACATCGACATCTCTTCAAATAGCCTGGAGGTGTAAGCAGGTAAGAAGGCTTCACACAACCGTCTACAGGTTGTTGCTAGTGAGCGTTTATGACTGCAGGAAATGAGCTCTAAAGCCATACAACCAATCATGCTGAGCAGCTGTGAGTGCCAACAGAATGACTCAGGCTAGAAGGTTCACACAGACACGAATGGCCAGACATGCTCTGTAAAGGTGCGTGATAATTCTTCTTAGGCCACACATAGCGGAAATGTGGGAGGTTGCAGTAGATCCCATAGATCTCAAGGCTGTGAATCCAATGTGGAACTCCTTTTGTGAGAAGTTAGCAAGGAGTCACACATATTGTCAGACATTATGAAGGAAATCTACTAGTGCAATCTATCCGTAACCAGTGCAAACGTTGACTAAAGGAATCACAAATTGTAACAGAGCAAACAATCTGAGCAAAATCTCGCAAAAACAAACTCACACAAACTGAGCCGAATGCAGTTCATTTAGAAGATTTAGAAAATAAACTCCCTAAAACACACTCTGACTGATTTAATATCCAACAGACATTACAGGCGTTTTCTGTCATTTGTGCAAATTTTTCAAAAAAAAATTATGTAAACTTAATGTAACAAAAAGAAAATCTAAAATCTGTTAGTTTTAATTAAATCCAACCCACTGTGATATAAAAGTTCCCAAATTTGAAGAAACACTTTTGAAAATGTAACAACTGCTGCACAGAAGCAGTTTAGTGAATTTGCTCCTTAGTTTACAATTGTCAAAATTGGAATTGTCTGCAATTTTCCTTTTTATTACTATTTATGAAACAAACAAAACTACTAAAAGTATTATATTAGTTGTTGCATTGATTTGAATGAACTGAATCATCCACAAGATCTAATTTCATGAAAAGTGTGATGGGAGCTTTTGTATAGGAAGTAGTTATCGTGTTCTGCTCAGTGGCATACGTATTTTTGCATATTGAAGTGATTTGAATTTGTGTGAAACACAGGAATGCTTTTAATGTGGGTAGTTGACGTGATCTGTGGTGTAACTACATTTTGCTATATTTTGCTATATTTAAAAAAATTTTTTTATATGTATTCAACTTTTGTGTCCATTTTAGTTGAATGACGTGACATATTTGTACTTTAAGTTTAAAATGAAGTCAAGGTGATTAAAAATGGAAATAGTGACCAGTTACAAGACTCAAGGTATCCGTATTCATTCACATACTATATAACCTAAAATCTTCATGTTGATAACTCCCATGGACACGGTTTGCACCAACTACCAATGTACGCATTTGGTGAGCAATTCATTAAGCTACACGATAACAGTAAATATTCTCACAGCTGTCTGAATCATCTGTTAATCTTAAACATGAAAGTACATGTCTACTCACCCACCTGCAGTAGCAAAAGACAAAGTAGTAATGTAAAGTCAGGGCCCACAAGGGGAAAGTGGTTGCGGCTGGTTCAAAGCCTGCAGATTGTGTGTGCCAGTTCAGTGTATGTTTTGGAGACAATCTCATGTAGAGACAAGCACTGCAAAACATGTCATCTGTCCATGAAATAAAAACAGAAATGCAGTGGGTGGGGTGCAGGCAAGGGCATCATGCTTTGCGGTTGTTATACTGTATGTCAAATTAGGGCATATATCACCTGTTAAGCAAACTTCTCCCAATTGTTATTTTAGTGCAGATTGTCGACCCGAAAATGAATCATTAGTCACTTGTGCACATCCTCAGCTCTCAAGGATTAGATGAAACATGCTTGTGTTTTAGCTGAACGAAAGGGAACATCTGTGAGAGGCATAGATGTAACCTTTAACATACAGAACAAAGAAAATGACAGAGTTTGCAAAATATGAAGTACAAACAGTGGATTCCAAGAATAAGGGTACATTTACATGACAGCGATGTACCAAAAACAGAAAATGTTTTCCTTTTGCGTTTTTCACATACAGACGACAACGTTATCAAAACGAGTCCCGTTCTCGGATCCGCGAAAATGACTAAAATCGTTGTATTATCCAGGCCAGGCCAGTAGATGGCGATGTCACGTTGTAAAGAAACACTACGCTCCAATAGACTGAACACGTAATACACGCGGTTGACTTCACTGTTTTAACAAATTCGCGTTTTTGTAGTTTACACAGAGACAATAACGGACGATTTACAGACGAATAAACAGTATGTTCTTGTTGTTTTTTTTAAGTAATGATGAATAAAATTAAATACCACCCTACACCACAGCAAAACTACAGGCGTTATTTAGAGAATTGTATCAGCCAGCACAGCAACTGGATGAAAATCAGAGGGCATTCCATGTAATAAATAATGTGGAGATTCCACATCAATTCACAGATTTTACACCAACATGTCACATTCTGTGACATTGCTTCAACTTTAAACCAAAAGAACAAAGTGCCTAAAAAAATATAGAAAAACTTTAATTTTAATGTTCAAAACAATGTGATGTGATATTCTTTTCAATAATAAAACGATATGTGAAACAATATGTAAAATAGGTAGCAACAACAGTTTCTCCTCATTGAATTTACTGAAACTTCACTGAAATGTCTGTGCTGACTAATAATATAGTTTACATTGAAAAAAAGCAAAATAGAAACCTTTGCACTATAATTTCAAACTTTTCAGAGCCAATGTCATTTAAAAGTCAAAAATTTGAAATCATTTAAAAAACAGCTGTTGTCTTGAATATAAATATGAGAGAAACAAAGCTGCGGCACATTTTAATTGTGTAATTCCTGCAAAAAAAAGTAAAGTAAGTATTGTCAAGCACTTGGGATGAAATTCATAGCTTTACAAATAATTGTATGATGTATTTGGAACAGAGGAATAATATCCTATGAACATGTTGACCGAAATCGCATCAGGGTTCTAAATGAGACACAGATTTTTGGAGTGAGCTTATAGGCTTCTCGCGAATGATTTCATGAATACATTCTAGCATCTGTCTGGACATGTAAACAATCGTCTTCTTCGTACAAAGACATACGTTTTTACATTTAGATGTCATTGCATGATCTAATTTACTTAGTTTTATCCAAATAACCCCCCCCCCAAAGGAGAACACATTGAGGTTGAACTGCTCTTTAAAAGATATGTGAATTCTGGCATTGCAACGATCTACTAATAATTATGCATAAACTTGTAATGCAAATTTGCAGAATTCGTCTGACTTAACCTGTACCAACAGTCATGCTTGTAAAGCACACGTTTTTGTTATCTTTTAGCACTTCTTTACTGACGTTGATGGATTCCAGCTTCGTACCTCATTATACAGTCATTCTATTCATTTATCATTTTCACCTCCCTACTCAAATGTTGCGTGAATCACCATGGGAACCATTTTCAAGCTCTTGTGTGGCCATAAGGGGCATTAAATTTTGCTCTCTGTCGGAGGTCGGCCTTCTCTGCACAAACAAACACAGCTTATCCTAAACAGAAGCGCTCCAAAGCAAGCTCTAAAAAACTCATAAAACTGTCTTGGCAGTGCACACAAGAGTTCTAGGGCTGTCCATCAGAAGATTCTATATATTCCAGACCATCTCAGCCGGGTGCCAGGGAGAGTCAAACAGGACCCCAGAGTCAGGTTTTTAGGCTGAGCACAGCTATTGGTCTGCAAAAGTATTTTGTGTGTGAACATGGAATGTTGGGTGAGTAGTTCTAGATCCACCTCATCTATTTTGTTTGGCCAGATGGTCAGTGTGGTCTTATCAGGCTATATAGTCAATGGGTTATTTTATATACACACGGCCATTGCTGGTACTAAACTATAGGCTCGAGTCGTCAGCCTGGGTAACTTAAACACCCAGGGGAGTTGCTGGCAGTGGCCCACCTGCCTCATTAGAAGCCCTCATTACCTCTCATTACCACAGCGGCACGCTACGCTACGTGAGCACAGATCTACAGAGAGAAACCTTTAATTCAGGCTCAATGGGAAACCTGACCCTGCTCATGAATAATAATAGCCAACATCATTGTATGGAAGGAAAATAGCACTGTCCATCTGCCTCGGGACAAGAGAGCATCTGGGAATTTGAAAGGCTTCACTCACTCAGTGTCAAGTAAACTTTGGGTTCTATCCAAGCCGATTTCAGAGGGCCGTCAGCTTGCATTTGGACCGAGACACCAAGGCAAGCAGTTCTGGGATAATATCAAGAGATACATTATATGCAGTACATAATAACACCTATTGTTTTATTCTTTTTGTGCTGGATTCAAGCGGGACTTTATCTTTTACAGATGTTGACTGAATTGCCCAACCTGTTCTGGACGGTATGGTTTTCAGTTCCTTATGCATTAAAGAGACGCGTCGTATTTGTATGTTCCAACTTAACTCATCTATTACATCATTCTGCCAAAATATTCATAAAATCCCTCTGCCTGGGAAGCATGTCTGTGCTGATTTCTTCCTGCTGTTCTCGTATTCAGACTTCAACTGCGGTCCTCAAGCCGGCTGACATGCTAACCACAGCTCCTGCCCAGATGAAAATGATAAAAAAATGTTCCATGTCTCAGAGAGGAATGAGGCAACGACAGCGAGACCCTCTGGTTGTGTAACATGAGTGGCATGACGGATAGATGGAAAGAAACAGAGAAAGAAGAAGTGAGAGGTTTTATGTTTTAGGGGTCTCTAGTTTAGAAAAGAATACTTCTCCAAAGTCTAGAGGTCCCCCATCACCTATCAGACTTACTTGTTCATCTCTTCATGCGAGATGAACACCCCAAAACACTCGAGGTTTCATAAAACCACATGTTATTCTTTTCCAAACCACACAATTTGGTTTGGAATTCATTCAGAAACAGCTTGGGGTTTCCTTTTTCTCTTTTTATTTTATTTTTTATAAATCCTTTAACTGTTTGAAGTTGATGAATTAAGCCCCACTTTTGCTTGTCCTCTCCCCTCTAGATACCATCTAGTATATCACTCAAGTTATTTCTTTTCAATGCATGCATTGCTTTTCTTGTCAACAGCACCTTGAGTCTTCCTGTCATAGGATACGGGCTCATTTCAGATTAAAAGCTTCCCCTTTGCTTGTTGACAGGTAGCAAGTCCATTCACAAGCATTCCACAAAACTCATAATATCAGACATCAGCACCCAGTGCTGCTTACCTCACAGCTGCTCTCCTCTCAAGTTTGTGAGACGTCAAAACCCCAAGTTAGTTGTATTCCAGATCTCACACTCTTCACAGGTTTATCCCCAAAGCCCGGTCTTGTTCAACATTACAAAATGCGAGTATCCAGGTCCTGTGCCATCCACTCCAGCCCTGCTCCCACTCTCTCTTAAGGGAAATTGATTGTTCTGAAAGTTGGAGTCCCATAGCTACTCCCCTGACCTCCACTGCAGGAGCCAACAGGTCCTAGTGCCTCCCCTTTCCCTCCCTCTCTGCCCCTCCTTTCTCTCGTCACGTCTATAGGCTGCAGAATCCGTTGTGTAGCGCTGAGAATAAGAGGTAAGTAGAGCTTTGTTTAGGCCCTGTTCACAAGACGATTCACTGTTTTGATTTGCTTGGCCCATATCAGCCATTCAGATCTTGACATTTCCCTAGTCCTGTTAGTCATCGTTGGAATTACTTACCTCAATAGTTGTTTCAAACTCTTTTCTTGAGTCATTCAGTCACGATCCATTTTGCTCTATAATTTCAAAAGCGCCTCAGGAATTTGCATGAGAAAAAATGAGGCAGTGTATTGCAGATGCAGAAAATGAGAAACATAATAAAGGAATGACAGAAATGGCGTTTCTTTTTTTAGTACAACTCCCACAATCAAAACCACGAAGGAGAATAAAAACCAGCAGATGGAACCGCTTTGATAGGGGCTCCAACGATAGTTCAGAGGCCCTGAGTTGAATTGAATTTAAAGAAGAATTACGCTCACAGGAAGTGGAGTTGGCCGATTGTACTAAGTGAGTATGACATGAAGAGTTTTCTCACGGTGAACAAAAACCTGGCATTAATAATTTTGGATTGGAAATTCCCACACAGAAATGTACATCTCTTCAAATTAAAGTTCATCCAGTGGTTCCATTGTTTTATTCATGTCCCTTTTGGGTGTTCAACTTAAAAGCATATATAATGCAATTCAATACCCAGCACACACCCAGCTTTGAACTGGGCCAGTTCACTCATATATCATAACATATCTCATCTCATTTTTTACCACTGTGTCTTTCCTTTAGCTCTCTGACTTTAAGTATACCAGGTTCAAACATTCATGGCCTCTTCAATGCAAACAATTATGTCCTTAGCTGAAATATCAGTTTTAATCAACCAAAGAATTGAAAAATTATTTTGGGATTGGTATTACCACAGTTTAGCTAAACTATGCATTGACATAGCTAGTTGCTAACATTAAACAATAGAACCCTGTTCAAACAGCCCTAAACAGTTTTTTGTGTCCAACCAAGCTGTTTCCACTGGTCTGACTGGTCTGGTATGATACATTTAGTGGTGATTTAGGCACTTTTTTTAGCATTTCAGGCTGGGAGACCAGCTATACTGTACCAACTGAATACCAGCTTGGGTAGCTTGGGAAACCAGCTAAATAAACTTATACCATCTTATACCATTTAAGTCTTGCACCATGTTGACACTGGACACGAGCAGTGGGACGCAACGCAACAAAATCAAAGAAAACCCATTATAATCAGTGATACTGTTCTTAAAGGGGTAGTTTACCCAAAAATGAAAATTATCACTTAATTTACTCACCCTCAAGCCATAGGTGTATATCACTGTGTCCTAACTACATGCGACGCCGCAACGCGCAATAAAATGCATCTTTTCCATGTTAATCAGAGTTTTTGTCTTAACCAGCCGCGACACGCGACGATTCTATTTTAGAAACGGTTTCTATTTTTCTGTGACATCGCGCTGGAACAACAAACACAAAGTGTGGCAATGATAATCTCAGGTACTGTTTATGTACTTTAAAAGCATGCAATGTGACTTTTAGGGGTGTAACGATACACAAAACTGACGGTTCGGTACGTCCCACGGTTTTGACGTCTCGGTTCGGTTCGGTTCATTTAGGTGGAGTGGGGGGTTTAGAAAGCTAAAATTGCTTTTTTTTTCTTTTTTTTTTTTTACAGTGCTTTAATTAATAAATTGTGTCCTTGTCTTTAAATTAATTCAATTACAAGTAAACGTTTCGCAAGGATAAAAAAATGTATCTGCTAATGCTATAAACTATATAGGAGCCCTTATACTTGCACATTACTATAACATTAAAGCTTAACAACAGAGCCTAGACTTTTAGCCTAAATTCAGTTGCTATTTATTTTTAGATATAATAATAATAATAATAATCAACACTCAAGTAACAAATTGTATGAACGTAAACTTTTTACTTTTTTATTTTATTTTTACTCTAATTTATTATTGAAATATAATAATTTACACAGTTGCTGTCATTTTCATGACCTGATATTTTAAACATACATTAAATAATCAAGATGTCATTAACAGGTTAAGTAAAATATAATATATAGGCTAATATAGTGCATTTATTTAGTGAAAGAGTTCATTTCCTTAGCAAACCAACAAGCTGTGGACACTGAATGACTTGCCTGAGGTAAATAAAGCTATGTGAAAAACCAAGCGTTTTATTGACGTATTTCCGCTGTTGAAACACTGACTGAGCGATTACACGAGTTATGATGCCTTTCAGTAAGTATACTGTATCTTTCAACATACCTTCAGGTGTCCATTCATGTTTATTCTGTAACTGAGGAAGAGAATTGCGTTTACTCGTGCTCCGCGCTGCCGCTTTAAATGAGGAGCTAGTATGGTGATCTGTCACGCCACATCAAAGAGCGCCAAAACGACATTTAATGTTTGAATTTCGTGATCAAATAGACAGAATTTGAAAGATTACACCTTGCTTATTATCGAATGTAACAAAACACTGAGTTTTGGTGGTTAGGCAACGCTGTATTCGTTGTGTACACATAGACATGAGGTCCAATGACTCAGATTTGTAGCTGTAAAAGTAAAAATGGATAATTTACCTCAGATCTTGAAATTAAACAAATGGAAACAAGAACGTCCAAACTGTGAAAAAACAAGTGTATTCTTTGACAAAGATTGTTTTAGTAACTCAGTAGCCCATGTATTTTTAATAATGTTTAAATGGTGTAATATTTGTGAATTTGATTAATTGATCTCTTGTGCTGTGCTCTTGCCGCGAGAGCCCGCCCACACGCTGTTCTGATTGGCTGTGGGTTTTGATTGATTTTGACGCATCTCGCAGTCGCGTCGCGTCTAGTGTGGACCATAGACTGTAAAAAAATATGGACGTAGTGTCCGTGACGTCACCCGTAGGTTTCTGAAGAGCATTTTTGAAGCCTAAAGTGGGCGGAGCCGGCCGTCGCCATCTTGGCCTTGCGTCACTCCCGGATAACAGAAAATAGGCAAACAGGCGGGGCGTGAGTGGAGCTGACCTGGCTATCTGAAATCACCTAGCTCGACGTGATCGAGTTAGCTGATGATGTAAAGCCAATTAAACGTTCCTATTTTTGCCCTTCGAAATATTATAATAGTTAAAAGACATGGCTACAAGTGAGACTGTGTATTACTTCGAGAGTGTTTGTGTGTGACAGTGATTTATGTGCATACATGTCCGTCACTCTTTCATGGTCCGTCAGCGCGGCATTGCTCAAGTTCGTAGAGAGCTTATTCAGTCCATTTTAAATTCTGATTTTGGCCGTCTCTCAAATGGGTTATGGTTTAACCGTTAAACCATAGATATATTGCCTTTGAAGTGCAAGTAAATACGCTAGAAAATCCGCGCTCATTCATGTGCATTTATTGCATGGACGGAGAAAGCGCCGACGCCTGCATGATTTCATCTGACGACGGTACATAAGCATATTATAATCCATCTGTTCCGTGAGAGCAGAACGAACGAGTATTTATTGACGTTTTAAATTTGAAAACCCCAAAAAGCAACGAAATTGTCAGACATCCATTAGTGCAGGTTCACGGAGGAAAACAACTGAAATACAGCGCTGGTTGTTCTCTCGAACGATAACGACGGAATCCAAAAACGTGGGCTTTGTACCCAAGTATTAAATTGTATGAAATAATCCCGAAAAAAAGCACAAACACTGCAGAGATGGCAAGTTCAGCTTCAGCAGCAACATTTGCTGAGGTGAAGTGACGGCTAGTAACAGCAGACAAACGGCTAGCACTGACAGCGGCAATCCATCTGTCACTCAAGTGGCCACTGGCCACACCCTTAAATTTAAATATTAATCAACTAAACGGACGAGTTATAAAATAATTCACCCCCCTCACAGTTGTTATGAAGGGCAAAATTAGCTGTATAGACCAAAGCCACATAGAGATCCAGGCTGTAAACATATTTTTTTCTGCTGTAAAGTTGGTAATTTTAACATGAGGGAGATACAGATTTGACTCACTTCTGCAGCCAGGCCAAGCGGCCAGTCAATGAATTGCAGTTTAACTCACTTCCGTGTTGGTTTCAAGAGAGAGACGGGGAGGTTGCCGCTTGGTGTGGACAGACAAATTATTTGTCCCTGGAATTTTATTGCATCTCGTCTGGTTAGGATACGGTGTATGACTTTCTTCTTTCAGGCAAACATAATTAGAGTTATATTTAAAATTATCCTGGCTCTTCCAAGCTTTATAATAGGAGTGAGTAGAGTAGATTTTTTGAAGCCCCAAAAAAGCACATCCATCTATCATAAAAGTAATCCATATAGCTCCAGGGGGATTACCTTTTAAAGTGAAGCGGTGCATTTTTGTTAGAAAAATATCCATATTTATAACTTTATAAACTATAATCACTGGCTTCTGGGAACGGCCGTATGCGAGTCGAGTTCCGGCAGAAGATTGGAAGAGCTCATATACATACCATATAAAAAGGCTTGAGGGTGAGTAAATTATTGGATAGTTTTAATTTTTGAGTGAACTATCCCTTTAAGTACAACAAAAACATGCACTACTTCGGATGGCAGTACAAATTGGTTTGGAACTTTTGCTTTTGACGTGTTCGGTGTAGACAGTCTTAATACGATGTATCGCAGCGCGACATGACAAGCGTCACGTCTGGAGTAGATATAGTAACAGCCATCTGTATATATATTCATAGTACATATCTATCTGTAAAATTCTGTTTATAGTAACAGCCATCTGTATATTATATTCAGTACATATCTATCTGTAAACATTCTGTTTATAGTAATAGCCATCTGTATATTATTATATTCAGTACATATCTAGCTGTAAACTCTGTTCACAGTAATAGTTATCTGTATATTATATTCATAGGACAATCTATCTGTAAATTTTTGTTTATAATAGTATTCAACTCTATATTTATTCAGTACATATCCATGTTCTGCACTTATGAACCACTGTATATCCTGCACTTGCTGCTATTGCACTTCTGGTTAGACCTAAACTGCATTTCGTTGCCTTGTACCTGTACTTGTGTAATGACAATAAAGTTGAATCTAATCTAATCTAATCTAATCTAATATGGTGTTGCCTGGAATATGAATGGTGCTACTGTAAACATGACACAAAAGGTGCTGCTCTCAAGACTATGAAACGGTGATGAAGTCAATTAGTAGCAAATCTACTAGAACAAGCACTTAAAGCAACAGTGAGTAAAACTTTCAAAACTTGACAATTATTGCACTGGAGCTGCATAACCACTTGCTTTGTACAGCATCTGACACTCTTTGCTCTTCGCGAGTCCATGGCAATGTAGGATAACTGTTATTGTGTGCGGGCAATAGACCAAAGCTTTCAAAGATGTGTCAACTGCATTGTTGCGAGCTGTCTTTACAAGACCAGTTTTAGTAGTGTTGAGTTGGAATGTGACCCGGTAGCCGTGCCGACCCCTTGACCCTTCCCACTGGTTCATGGTTGGAGGGGTGGTTGGAGACAGCAAAGTCATCACAGGTCAAGTGTCTCTACATTTCAGTTTTGCTGAAGCCATAATTGTGTGCAGTGTGGCAGCTGGGGTTGAAGACTTCCCACCAGGAGTGTTTTCACATTATGGACGATGATATAGTACTAAACTTTGAGAACTCAAATTCTTTAGCCGTCCAAGTATTTCCAAGGTCTGTCTCTATGGTAATGGACCCAAAATGGCAAAACACACACTATATTTAGCTTAGCAAGCATGCTTGAAATAAATTGACACTCCCATGTGACTGACTTTCAATCCTATGCTAATCTAATGTTACTTTCACATTTGGCAAGGACCCAAGTCTATTATTCCTTAGAGATTGGTTGGTTACATTTATGCAGATGCTTTTATCCGAAGTACACTTCAAAGTTGTGCTTATATTAGTTCATGCATTCCATGGGAATCAAACCCATAACTTTGGCATTGCTAGCACATGCTTTAGTGTTCGAACTACAGGAATTGTGATGTGCACTAAAGGAGGTGGTCTGAGCACAGTTCATGTGAACTCAAGTGCAAGTCACAGTTTTTATAAATGCAATATGTCTTAAATCGCAAAATTTACATATTGATGATCTTTAAATTGCATATTTGCATTATAGTGTATATTAATAATGCATTTTTCATAGAAGAATATCTCAGAATAAATTGCCCTTACAGAGCAGCTCAAATTCTTTGCATTCTTTTGCAATAATAGTGGTTTGGACCCAAAAGTACAATGTAATAAACAAGACCTGTGGGACTGGCGGAGGGGGTCGAAATGAACTTGGGTTTGGACAAATCAATCAAACTAAGTGTAAAAACAGCCTTACATGCACATAGTCCATCACAACATGGATGGGGATTCACTACACAGTAGCTTTTATTGTCCAAAGTCTTATCGTCCACTTAACTGCTATACCATAATGAGTATATACTACATTCACTACAATGAGGGTTGAAGTTTATGAAAGTGGTTGGACGAGTTTTCCCCAAATGACGTGGGTGATGCACATTATAGTGTTTAGGGTATGTGAACCTGAATGCACACTTTTTTTTTTGTCGCAATGTAGTCGAGCATGTGAATTTGACAACCTGCCAGTAATTACTCTCAAGCCTGGAGTTCTTTCTAGGGGGTTTACCTCAGTAAGTCATTGATTGTAGTCAAATACTGTAACTCCGGTAGGGCCATAAGGTTGAGTCACTGGCTGAGGTTGGAGCGGTTTGTAACGTCAGTGGGGCGTGGAGGCACAAGCCCTCTGATTCAAGGATCAAGGCAGAGGGAGAGGCCCAAGGTGTTTTCATGTTTATCGCTTCCATGCGCTGGCTCTGTGCCCAGAGAGCTGGAGGCAACGAAAGGAAGATTCTGAGAAAAAGATGAGCTTGTGATGAAGATCTTTCATGCTCTATCAGATCTCCTGCAGTTCTTTCTTGGCTTTGATGTCAGTCACTGGCCAGATCGGGTCAGTACTGCTTTGTCACAAAAGTCAATAATTTGCATGTGTTTTTAAGTCTTGCCTATTTATACACTTTATACACATACTTTCAAGCTGTCTAAGATCAGTTTCTTTGTGCACACACTCACAGGAAGCGCCTATCAGTCAGCATGCGAATACCGAATCGAATTCTCTTTCGAGTCTTATTGTGCTTCTACACACTTAAATACACACAAAGAAATGTAAAAAAAAAAACATCTCAGAGAGTATTCACGTAAACATATTCAGTTACATCTTAAGTGAATGTAAACCGTTAAGAGAAAATTGGATGTGTATATTGGATCCGTGCATTAAATCTTAAAGTGACAGCAGCCTAATAAACCTCAAACAACAAAAGAAAAAGCAAGAATGACTTACTGCTCATGACTGAGTAACTGAGTAACTTATCATATGATTTTTTTAAAACATTTATTACTTATTAAATTAAATGTCTGCAGTTGCTATTTCTATAGTATTCTATAGACCTACATGAAAAATGGGTTACTTAATTTGTATTTCTGAATAATATATTGATTTTTCTTTTTGCTTGTAATAGAATATTAGACTGTTTACCTGTGTTCAGTAACTTTTTACATACACTTGTCAGGCTAGTATTTGTTTTTGCTGTTTGTTGAAAAATTATTGTTTTAAAACAGTAGCAGCTTCTAATTTCATAGGAAAATAATGTTTCAGTAGTTCACGTGGGTCAAAATTCAAAAACAACAACAAAATCCATAGTTATAATTTTGTATATACAGTACTTGTTATTACAATAGCTTCTTACTATGGTAAATAGGCTATAGTAATCAGGTGTGGCTTAAGTATATAGGCAGGCAGGGCAAAGCCATCAACTTGAAAACATAGATGCTTACAATAAACTTCCAATACTGTAATTTATTAATTATATATGCATTTAAAAATGAAACAGTTTTGAGTTGGCTCTGTGTTATGGAAATTACACGTGGGAACTTTATACACAGAGCATGCCTTTGTAAAGACTGTTGGTATGTCCCCTCACAGCCTCATTTTCATCCATGAAAAAAATCAATATGGCATCTACCCTGACTAAGGTCTAACCACATGTCATATAAAACCTGTGCAAATTGCAAAGCCTCAAACAGAGAGAAAGGAGGTGTATTTTCGGCTCTTCAGATCCCAATAGTCTGTTCTCATGAAGGCTTGAATTCATACATTTATATTGATGGATAAGACAAGTCAGCTTTTTACATTCGAAATGTGTTTTGCTCAGGAATATGCCATAATACAGAAATCAAGTCAACTTTAAATTTGCTGAGCTGGATACTAATTATGAGATGATGTGAAGTCAAAAATCAAAATGGTAAGATGCAATAGAGGCAGAGGTGTCAAAAGTATTCACATTCATTACTCAGGTAGAAGTATAGATACTAGGGTTTAAAACTATCAACTCAAGCTTTTTACTCAAGTAAAAGTATAAAAGTGCTTGTTTCAAAACTACTTAAAGTATAAAAGTAAAAGTAATGTAAGGAAAAAAATGCAATTAATGCTCTCTCTCTCTCTCTCTCTCTCTCAATATTTGATGCGATTTGCCCCGATTTCTCCCTCGCTTACCGCATCTAGGTTTCCTTTGGAGGAGTTTTGGCGCTTCGCACAACCAAATGTGACTACAGCCTCTCACAAGTTAGAAAGAAAACACAACGCCAATCAGTTTAGCGATGTGCATTCAGGAGGCGGGACTCAGATCTAAACCGTTTGTGTAATTGGCCAATTTTTTTTTTTTTACGACGACAAGCCGGAATGAAAACAAGCCGAAATTAAATAGGAGTAACGAGGCTATTTTTAAAATGTAAGGAGTAGAAAGTACAGATAATTGCGTGAAAATGTAAGGAGTAGAAGTAAAAAGTCGTCTGAAAAATAAGTAAGGTAACGAAGTATTTGTACTTCGTTACCTGACACCTCTGAATAGAGGTTTGCTTTTTTACATTTAAAATGTACGGTTTTTTTTATAAGTTAATGTAAAAAAAAAAAAGACTTAATGAAATACAATGTTGTTTAGTTGGACTTGGACTCTGACTTGACTCAGACTCGATTGGTTAAAGACTCGTACTCAACTTGGACTCAACGGGTGGACTCGAACACAACACTAGTTTCTGCAAATGCTTGACAGACATCCTGTGAGCATGACATGAGAAATAGTGCTGTCTGATCTAAAAAAAAAAATATATATATATATATAGTAGGTAAAATGCCCTTTCCACACTTTGGTGCCCTAGTATTATTTTTTTTTTTGGCAGTTAAAGACATACATGTGTCCATGGTTTTTATTTATTTATTTATTTTTTGGTTATTTAAGAGCACTGTTGCCTAAATTCACAGTCACAGTTGCCTATGAATGCCATCTAGAAAGATCGCTGAAGTTAATAATTGCTTCGTTTTCTTTCTTTAAAAAGAAACAGAATGCGCCCCAATGCTTACTTAAAACATTTTTTTTAGATTAATTGTGATTAAGGAAAACTTATATTAACAAATATAAGTTTAATTCAGTTTTGGACCTAATTATCTAGGCTTAATGATTAGCTTAACATCTTTTTTTAAAGCTTGATGTCGCTATTCACATTACATGGCCAAGCATTTTTTATTTCTATTATTTGTATTTTTGTGGTCTGAAAAAGAAATAAGGGCATACTGCATTAGAACAACACCAGGGTGAGTAAATGATAAATTAATAAAACAAAAATTGTGTAAACTATCCCTTTAATAATGCACAAATTTTAAGTGTGAGTAATTTCTTACCACAGTGCCAAAGGACATGTATCCCATATTCCAGTCCTGGGCTGTACTGTGTAATTGAGTCATGCCTCCTACATTCATGGCTATGTCAAGAGCTGACATATTGCTGCCTCCTCTTCACTCATTGACTCCTCATCTTCTTCATCCCACCACTCTGCGCTTCAGAAGCTCGCTATTGTCCCATCAAGGCCGGCAGCAGAGAACAAACACCCTCCTCCACACTCCCATTGAGCTCTTCATATTCGCCTGCTCTCCAGACACTGCCGGATAGAGGGATTAGGCAAAATAAACAAATACAACCAAGAGAATAAAAATCATATTATTTTCCACAGAGAAATTAAGTATAGACCTTTATTAATATGTATTACACCTTTCGTTACAGAACTACCATGAGATCATGGTGAGACCATGGAGTTGTTAGTCAATTGTATATGGCTTCAGTACAAAACATATTTTTGAATTGTAGACACAGTCTTTTCCTTTTTCCTTTGTCCTTTTAAAAATCATTTTTCTTTTTTCATATATTTTTTTTTTATTTGAAAGCAAAAACATAATATTTATTAATTTAATAATTAATTAATTTAGTTATGATATACCTTTTGCTTCAAATCAAATGTTTGCAATGTTGTTCCATCTTGTTTGGTTAAAGGTTTATAACAGTTCACGGAATAATTTTTAAAATGCCTATGGAGAAAATTAATGGAAAGAATATTTCCAAAACCAAGAAACATGTGGAGCATCACTGTTGTGCTCAGTGACATCAAGATTTTAAAGGTAACCAATAAATAATAAATAAATAAAAAGTATGCTATGGATTCAATGAAGTATAGCAATGATGTTAGTTTATTCAAGAAGGCAGCACTTTACTGATAGTCAATTATGAATCCTAAAATTATTGTATACCATAAATTGTGAAGCACTATTTATTACCGGTTTTAAAATGATGAACTTAAATGCGTCACAGACAGGGTTTTTTGCATTTTTAACTGCTTCAGAACAGACAAGCCGAGTCAAAGTGACAGCAATTAGACGCATTCCTCAAATGCCTAGTCAACCCACAAATCCTGCAGGGCAAATAGGGAGTTCTCATTCACATACTGTGTATGCTGCTATCAATGATTTCCCCACTACCTAAAGTCTTCCCGTCACAGGGATAATGCTCTTTAGCATACTTTTAAAAGGATACTTATTACAGAAATAATCGTCCGAAAATGGTTAGTTCAAAGATTCAGTCTCTCTAAACCCCTCCTTTCTGAGAGCTTCATCTCCTCTGATTGGTCAGATGGCCCAGTCTGTTGTGATTGGACTACTCTGCTCTGATTGGTCAGTTGGCCCAGTCTGTTGTGATTGGTCTACCCTGCTCTGATTGGTCAGTTGGCCCAGTCTGTTGTGATTGGTCTACTCTGCTCTGATTGGTCAGATGGCCCAGTCTGTTGTGATTGGTCTACTCTGCTCTGATTGGTCAGTTGGCCCAGTCTGTTGTGATTAGTCTACTCTGCTCTGATTGGTCAGATGGCCCAGTCTGTTGTGATTGGTCTACTCTGCTCTGATTGGTCAGATGACCCAGTCTGTTATGATTGGACTACTCTGCTTTAATTGGTCAGATGGCCCAGTCTGTTGTGATTGGTCTACTCTACTCTGCTCTGATTGGTCAGTTGGCCCAGTTTGTTGTGATTGGACTACTCTGCTCTGATTGGTCAGTTGGCCCAGTCTGGGCTGCATTCAGCCCCGACAAAAAGTTGCAAAACGTTTTTTAAAAGGAAACGGTGGTGCGTTGAACGCCCTGTTCTGATGACGCAAGAGTTGCAACTATGGCAACTGAGAAGGCCATTCTTTGTGTTCTTTTTGAAGAATTTTCAGAGGCTGATGAAATTGGTATAAATATGTGTTTAATACTGCAAAATACACTCGATGTTACAGTCACTGCCCTTGCCACCCAGAATAAAAGAGAACATCCCAATCGAGTGAAGGGATTTGTGGAAACTGTGGTTGTGATTGGTCTACTCTGCTCTGATTGGTCAGAGGGCCCAGTCTGTTGTGATTGGTCTACTCTCCTCTGATTGGTCAGATGTCCCAGTATGTTGTGATTGGTATTACTGCTTGAAATGTAATATTCAAAAAAGTATAATGTGGTACTTATAGAATATAAGTATAGAATATACTCAAGTGCAAAATAAATGTAACGTTTTCAGACACTTAAAGGGGAACTTGGCAACTATTTCAACTTAATAAATCTGTTTAGAAATCATTTGGATGGTAAAATAACCTGTTCTGGTGAGAATGGTGACTTTCCCCGCACCCCCCAGCGTTCCCCGGCGGAAAACCAACCTTGCAACATGGGGACTAACGTCCCGGTAAGTTGGAAATAGGAAGTCTTGTGAGAAGCGAGAACGAGCGAGAAACAGAAACTGCTTTACGGCAATTCAACATAAACACTCCACACGATAAAGTTGTCCGGCTCCGATAATAACAAATGCACATGAGCAGCGGTAGAAAGGGGGAGGAGGGTGCCGCAAGTGAGATTTTTTTACTACAGTGTTGTGAAATATACGGCCCACAGCTGTAGAGGGAGCTCGTTGAGAAAACACGCAACAACAAAAGGGAAAATCAGCGAAGAAATGGCTAGAGTTGCCATGTTCCCCTTTAATTGCAGGTTTACAATTCTTTATGTAATCATCATAAAGTGTACTGCTGGATGTCATGTATTTAAAGGAGTCATAATGTAGAAATTTCACTTTTCCACGAGAATCAATGTATGTTATGATTGCATAATGATTATACACTGGCCGGGAAGCCGATATTTAAAAGTGAAGTGTTTGTTTACCTCGGGGTTTGTAAAATAGGCCACGTGCACGCGCACGAAAAAACGAGATTTTGATTTCTTCCCCTTCTTGACGTCAAGACGGGGGAGGATATACCAAATATGGACACCGCAAACCTATGCCGCGGGAAGCCCGCCCCTCTCCCCCTCTCCCCCTCAGATTCAGTTTAGTCGACTCGAGAAAGATGGAGAAATCAAGTGCACACCTGAGATGCTCTGTGGGTGACTGCCACAAACAACATGCAAATGTGTTTTATCTACCAAAAACGGACGAAACTATCAGGGAACAGTGGATGAAATTCATTTTTAATGACGCTGTCCCAACAACTCTTTCAAGTGGCGTATCGTTAGGTGTGTGTGCTAAACATTTTACACCGGAATCTTTTACAAATTTGGGGCAGTATCAGGCGAAGTTGGCCTCGAAGCTCCGTTTGGGAAAAGGTGCCATCCCAACCATCAGGGACTTGCCAGAAATTGAAAAGGTAAGACTGTGTTTTTATTGCTCTACTGTGGTTAACAAATAGCAGCTAACAGCTAATGCGGCTATTGTATGTAACGTTACCTTCGAGGTAAACACGGGGAATGGACTCTACGAATGCTAGCCACATCTTTCGACTTTGTTTTACACTAGCAGCTACAGTAGTGACGGTACAGGAGTCCATGCTCAGTGGCTAAAACTGTTTAAATGCAAGTATGAAAACAATATACCACTAAACATTATTAGCCAAACTCATGCAAAACATGCAGTTTGAAAATAGCTTTCAGTTAGTGGGGCTTCTGTAAGAATGTATATGGCAATGGTGTATTTTTTCTTTTTTCTTTGGTTGTGATTACAATTTCACTAACAATAAGGACCGTCACATTTATTGAGCTATTGCAGTATTTTGTCTATGTTTTTGTACCGCTTGGAAGTAGTAAAATACATTCCTGCAACCAATCAACGCGCCCCTCATTTGCATTATTATAATGACCGTCCACGACAGCCAAAACATCGCATCAGATCTCGCGAGACAATAATGCCTTTAGAAATAAGGGTCTGAGGGGCTCTGTGTTGATTTTTTTTCCACTTTTCTTTTTTAGAAGTGCCTAAAATACTATAATAGAGCATTTGGGTATCCAAGGTAACACAACATTATGACTCCTTTAAATATATCTGTAATGATGAAGTTGCAGTTTTGTACAATTAAAATATAATCTTTAAATGTAAAAACCAATAACACACTACAGTTAAAATTATCATCAAGTCACCTACTTTTCATGTGGTTTAGTATTTTAGTCAATGCAATGCAATTGCAATGCATGCAAAAAAAGTGTACTTCTTTAAAGCATGACAAAAGATTATTAAAACAATGATTACAATGTAATTTGACATTTTTGCATAAGTGTGTTAAGAAAAGATGAAAGTGTATACTCTCTTTAATTACACTTAAGTGACCTTTTATTTCATTAATATTATATCATCTGCAAGTACGGTTTTAAAAAAATTACACTTTTAAGATTTAAAATACTATACAAGTGCACATATACAGTTGTGGTCAGAATTAATGGCACCCCTGGTAAATATGATAAAAAATGGCTGTAAAAAATAAATCTGCATTGTTTATCCTTTTGATCTTTCATTCAAAAAATGTGCAAAAATCGAACCTTTCATTGAAGTAAAATAATTGAAAGTGCGGGGGAAATCACATTATGAAATAAATGTTTATCTCCAAAACACATTGGCCACAAATATTGCCACCCTTTTATTAAATACTTTTTGCAATCTCCTTTTGCCAAGATAACAGCTCTGAGTCTTCTCCTATAATGCCTGATGAGTTTGGAGAACACCTGACAAAGAGATCAGAGACCATTCCTCCATACAGAATCTCTCCAGATCCTTCAGATTCCCAGCTCCATGTTGGTGCTTCTTCTCTTCAGTTCAGCCCACTCATCAGGTCAGGGAACTGGGACGGTCATGGCAGAAGCTTCATTTTGTGCTCCGTAACACATTTTTGTGTTGATTTTGATGTTTGTTTTGGATCGTTGTCCTGATGGAAGATCCAACCACGGCCTATTATAAGATTTCTAGCTGAGGGCGTAAGGTTTGGATATTTTATCTGTTGGTATTTGCTAGAATCCATGATACCATGTATCTGAACAAGAAGTCCAGGACCTCCAGCAAAGAAATAGGCCCACAACATTAAAGATCCAGCGGTATATTTAACCGTGGGTATGGGGTACTTGTTATCTGTTCTTGCTGCCAAAAGGCTCTTTTTTAAAGTTTCATCTGACCATAGAATCCAGTCCCTTTTGAAGATCCAGTCGTGTCTGACAACTGAATATACTGGAGTTTGTTTTTGAACGAGCGAGGTGGATTTTTCTTGAAACCCTCCTAAACAACATGTGGTGATGTGGTGTTTGGTGTTTTTAGCCCCCAATGGCGCCTTCCAGGCAGCGAGGGGATGGGTAGGTTTAGGGTTGAGGTTAGGGTTAGCTGCCTGGAAGGAGCTATTGGGGGCTAAAAACACCATCGAGCTGGTGATGTAGGGGTTGTTTGATTTTTGTTTTATTGGCTTTCTGACCCCCAAGACTCAAGTAATCTCTGCAATTCTCCATTTGTGATCTTTGGAGAGTCTTTGGCCTCTCAAACTTTCCTCCGGTTTCTCACTGTTCCTTCCACTGTGCATTAAGACAACATAGACACACGTCCTCTTCCTGGCAGATTTGTAACATCTTTAGGCTGAATCCCAATTCTCTGTCTTACCCCTTCCCCTACCCCTACCCCTTCGTCTTACCCCTAGCCCTTGTCCCTCGAAACCGAGTGGTAAGTGCTAGGGGTGAAAACATACCCCTATGAAATAAGACACCACTTGGTTACATCATCATACATCGTTACTAATATTTTTTATACACACGCATGGTGTTTTGTATATCTGTTTCAGTTATCACTGTTTTGAATGTCCCTGATGTTCAGAAACACTTTCTTTGTTAACAAAAATCTGTCTTTATTGGCCAATAAAGTAAACATAACAGGCAAAAAAATCGGATCATATTTTGATCTTAGAAACTTCAGCTCGTTTTCATCCCGAAAGTGGATCAGCTGCCGGGTTTCCTCCTGCGTCCCTGTGTGATACAGGACAGTATATGTAACGTTAAAGCACGTATCGATGTCTCCAGGGTTACCATGCAACGTCCTCTTTTTCCTGGACATGTCGCCTGGATTTCGGGTTTACCCAAAATGTCCAGGATTCGGCTTTTGCTTTCTGCCGTCGCTATTCATTATGTTTACATGCACAAGGTGTAGTTTCAATCGGACTGAATTCATTCAAATCGGTGAATCTGAATGTAGTGTTTAACTTACATGAACGCTAAACAAGTGATCGGTTTATGTGCATTTTAGCATTGCTTAAATTCCTTTGTTTTCGTATCAGTTGGGATCCGTTTGAAGCTGAATGCATGACCTGCAAAGCTGGCACATACGTGTCAGTGTCAAATAATGTAGACATAATGAATGGCGACTGTAGAAAGCAAAAGCTGAATCGAAAATTCACTGCTTATAGTTTAGTTAAAACTGTAGACATGGAGTCCATTCAAGGCTAGTCTGAGAAATGCGGGACTGATTGTGCAAACCAGCAATGTATCGTTAGCATAGCCTAGCGTAGCAGACTAGCGATTTTTAAAAACGTTTAAAAACATTTCAATTAACAACATGGTTGCAAATATATATGTACATGACTGTGTAGAGCACAAAACAAGACTGTCATAATTTTTCAATCAATCATTTAAGCCGAAAATACTTACATTTATGGGACTCTCTTGATGGTATGTCCGCCATTGTTGCCGGTTGCGCAGTGCATTCTGGGTACCCCTTGGTTTCAAGTAAGCTCGCGAAAATTCGTGGTTTTAAGGGGTATTTACCCCTTCCCCTTAGCCCTACCCCTAGATCAAAATGAGAATGGGATAGCCCTTACTCTCAGGTGAACGTGCAAAACTAAGGGGAAGGGGTAAGACAGAGAATTGGGATTCAGCCTTAGTTGATTGGAACTTCTTAATTACTGCCCTGATGGTCAAAATGGGGATTTTCAATTCTTTAGCTATTTTCTTACAGCCACTTTCTATTTTTTGATGCTCAACAATATTTGATGCACATCAGAACTATATTCTTTGGTTTTACTCATTGTGATGGCTGATTAAGGGAAGTTGGCCTTTGTGTTTCCTCATATTTAAACTCCTCTGAAACAAAAAGTCAATTTCATGGTCCTAGTCACCCTGGTGTGCTAAAAAAAAAGGTACATTTTAATGGGAATATACTTCAGAGATATTTTACTCATAAAAAAATCTAGGGGTGCCAATAATTGTGGCCAACATGTTTTGGAGAAAAACATTTATTTCATAATGTGACCCCCCCCCCCCCCCCCCCCCCCCCACACCCACACACACACACACACACACACATTATGAAATAGATTTTTGCTAATTATTTGAATGAAAGATGAAAAAAATCTATTTATTCTGAAAATTTATTTTTTATCATATTTACCAGGGGTGCCATTAATTCTGACCACAACTGTACAATTAAGCACACTTTTTTCACACGGGTGACCCCGGAGAGAGTTTGGAAAATGATCATAAACTAAATCATGACTTTTTGTTGCTAAAGATTTGAACTCCTTTTGTATGAAGAACACTCGAATATGTTGTAAAAAGTTTTCCATTCAGTGGGCCTCAAAAATGCATCTGAGTCGTTGTTTTTAAGGTGCAATCTTTATGGCCTCAATGTTTTCCCTTATTTATAAATGACAGTAACAACTGCAAACAAAGCAATAGCATCAATAACACTCTTGTCAACAATGTTTACAACAAGGAACAACAGCAAAATACCCTGCAGAAATAGATAATCCAATGGCATCTTGGGTGAATTTGCTGGTTGGGCAGTTGCCAAGGAAATAGCTTCTTTATGTGGCGTTGTCAACAGAAATCTTTCAAAACATGAATGGAATATTACCAGATCCTCTCGTCCATCCCTACATTGAGGGGTCTGATGTGAGGTTCTAAGGTAAAATATGGAGACTGATATATTTGGAAATGGAAATGGTGCATGCCTGTGCCAAATTTTGTATTACAATGATTCAAGGCTTCTTGAACAAGATGAAAATGTTGGGCGGGACATGATTTTGTCCATTGGGAATTGATTGGATGGTTGTGGTTTGCTATTTGTGGAACTCATGTGAGTGACAGGTTGCCCCATGCTCACACCAGTAAACGCATCATCAGAGAAGAGTAAAGATGCTGCTGCAAGAGGGAGGGGAAGTTACTTTGATTAAAGATTATGAGGGCACATGAATTAAATTAAAATAAAATAATGATCTGCACTAATACATCATTTATAATAAACACAGTATGCAATATTCCATTAAAAAAAAATTGTCAATTTTGGTTTCATGGTGACTTTAAATGTGCTTTATGAGCAGCGTGCAGCCTAACATGCTTGGACAACTTTATGAAAACCATTAAGGTGAGATTTGTCTAAGGTTTTGTTTACTTTGCCACACCTGGTATCAGGGAGAAATCCTGATGCCTTGTCTTGTGGTTGATTTAGCTCGCTCGTTCATGTTTTAATTCATTTCACGTGCCCAGTGCAGCCGACTCAGATAGAGCGTATACATCTACAAGACGTCTGTTAAAGAGCACTTCATCTGGAAAACATTTACTGTTTTAAAAAAAAGCAGTTTTACATACATTCTAAATCATGAACATCTTAAAGACATTTTCTTAATGTTCATTTAACATCTGAGAGAAAATCTTTTAGAAATGTGCTGCAAATGAGAAAAGGCCCTAAAAATAAAGTATATCTTCCAGATGAAAATGTGCACATCAAAAAGACATCTCAAGGTATGTGTGCTATCAGAAAAGTTCTTACCTTTGTGAAAAAGAAGTGCATGACGTACAAGTTTCAGTAGAAATTGTATGAAAGCATATTTTAGTTATAAAAAGTTAAGATTACAATCTTGCACTAAAATATTTTGGTATTGTGTGGTTTATTTTTGTAGTTACAGGTATGTAGAAAATTACTTTTAAGTTGACAGTTTGTGAGAACTTTATCTTCTGCATCTCACAATAAGGTGGAGACAGTTGCGAGAATGTTCTTCCTTTCATGGTGATAATAGTGATGGGTCGGTCATGAACGATTCGTTCATTTTGACTCGGGACAACCGAGTTGTCTCAGAGAGTGATTCGTTCATTTTGTGTTGACCGCGCATGCACAACATCCTATGGGTTCTGTACTGGAAACAGAAATGATTAGTTCCCCTCTTGAGTCTTCGGGTTCAGTTACATGCTGCGTTTTTGGTCTCAAATTATAGCTTTTTAATTTCTTACAATTTATATGATGGTTCTTTTCCATATGGTGGTACTAAAGAGTTGGTTATGCTTTAAACTTTATCTATGATGGGGAAAATCACTTTGATAAAGATACCTACATATAGCCCAATAACAACATGCAGTTACGTGACATTAAACCGAACGACTCGAACCCGAGAGATGAACTAATCAATTCTGTATCCGGTACCGACTGCATAGCTTCAGCCTATGAGGCTGTCACGTGATGAATGAACGACTTGAACCCGAAGACTCAAAAGATGAACTAATCAATTCTGTATTCTGTACTACAGACTGCATAGATCAGTTTATGAGGATGTCACGGGATGAACGAACAGCTCAGATCGGGAGGTGAAGTAAACTACTGCAAATCTCAGTTTATTGGGATGTCACGGGATGAACGAACGACTTAGATCAGGAGGCGAGATAAACTAACAGACTGCATAGCCTGAAGACCTTAATCGTTTCTGTTTCTCATAATTTGGCCTATTCCTTGCATTCAAAGTTTTTTCTTAACGATCAACATTTCATGTGTTTGGGGAATTTGGCTATTAACATGTAACATTTTAAATACATTCTGCTGAAATGACTCGAAAAAAGATTTGTTCATTTTGATGAAAGAGATTCAAAGATCCGAGTCAGTAAAATGATCCGAACTTACAACGACGTTGTAATTTGCAGTTCTGTATCGACACGGTTCACTCGCACTGCGTCATTAGAAGCATTGGGTAAACTCCTTTTTCTCCGATTTACTGAAGCTTATAGAATTACACAGTAGAGGTCTTCACAGTGAACCCGAGACCCGTCGACCCGGGACCCGTACGGGTTCGGGTCTATATTTTAAATGATCAGCTGGGTCCGGGTCGGGTCCGAATCTATTACTTCGGGTCCCGGGTCTGTTTAACACTATGGTTTAACATTGTGTGTGTAATACCCGTGCGATCGGAGTCATCAGATCAGACTCGGAGAAAACCCGGTCGTGATTAGACACTGCTTGTGTTTTTTTGTAACTTGCAACTTGTAAAATTAGGACACTCAAAATAAATTGCGTTAAAAAGAATATTTTAGGTTGATCCAGCTAGCGCGCATGTGCAGTCTCAAGCGCGTGTCATGTTTCTATGGCAACCAGTTACCAGAGCTTCAGTGAGGGACCGCCAAACCGCGCTTTAGATTTTACAATATAAATTAACAACCGTCTTGTTTAATCTTAAAGTTTTAGTGGTCAGATTAGGACTCGATGCAGAGCAGAGAGCACGGAGATGATGGCAAATAAATAACGTCAGCGGCCATGGCACTGAACGAGCAATCGTTATTATAGTTCAAAAGGGCAAACAGTCAAAGTTATTATGCGAGTTAACTCGAGTCAGAATGTAAGTTACATGTGCAAAGTTGCACTTGTCATCCGTCACCGTGACATCAAGTGGACTTTTGAAGCTGAAATAATGAGTGGATTAAGCTTGGACTTGGAATAACGAGAGGAATAACATGAATAACTTTCTTGTCGGAGGATTGTAATGCATGATCACAGCCAGTCAGGTAACGTTACAAGGAAGGGAGAGGAGACTACGCTACCACGGCTCCTTAAATTAAGACAAAAAGTTGTATTTTTCGCAACAGGTTTATTGACTTGTAATAGCAGTTTAAGGTGGAATATGTGACAATCGGGTCCAGTCGGGTCTGTGTCTTCCCGGCGGTTTCGGGTCCAGCTTTGAAATAATAGACGGGTCCGGGTCGGGTCCGGTTAGGCATTTCTCGGATCTGCACGGGTCCGGGTCCAGCTTTTGAAATAATAGACGGGTCCGGGTCGGTTCGTTGTAGCACATTACGGGTCTCTTTCGGGTTCGGGCACGAATTTTTGGACTCGTGAAGACCTCTATTACACAGTGTAACTTGCATGAGCTGCATGGCTCAACCAAGGGTCATACCCCTTCCATGCTCAAGGTCTATGTGGCGGCAATAGGAGCATTCCACGCTCCTGTGGCCGGCCACTTCGTAAGCAGGAACAACATGATGGTTCGCTTTCTGAAGTGGTCCAGAAGGTTAAACCCGCCTCGCCCGCTCACGGTTCATACATGGAACCTATCTACGGTCCTCAAGGCTCTCAAGGGCCCTCTTTTCGAGCCTCTCCAGCCGGCCAAACTGCAACCCTTAGGCCTTAGAATGATTGTCATTCCACAGTTTTAAGCACGGAGCTATTGGACTGGGTTCCCAATGTGTCTAGCGACGCAGTACGTGTGAACCATATTAATAGGAAACGTACTCCGTTACTAACGTAACCTCGGTTCCCTGAGATAACGGGAACGAGGGCTGCGTAACTTGCCGTGCAATCATGCTGCACGACTTTGTTTTCTTCCTCGAGTTCGAGTTCCTATGGCAGAATGCCCACATTATATAGAAGAGTAGCCCCGGGTTCTGACGGGCTTTCACGCCATAGGTTTGTGCAGCCACGCTGCTCAGCCATTGGATCATCCAACTCTGCGGCACGACCATTGGCTCATGTTACACTGCGTGATTCTATAAGCTTTGGTAAATCGGAGATACATTTGTTTTCCCACTGCGTCTAGCAACGCAGCACTCGTCCTTTTATCTCAGGGAACAGAGGTTACATTAGTAACCGAGTGCGTTTACATCTCTAAACCTGCACCTGTCATAAAACATGAAAAAGTCACATTATAATTTTGTTTATTGTTTGTGTTTTGGTGCAGAAATGCAGTCATTTATGTAATGTGTCACCATATAAAGTTCCTGAGAAAGAAAACTTTAGGCATCCTCTGATTTATTTTAAGCAATTGTTGTTGAATTATTTTCCAGTTCCAGCCACCTGGTGAGTAACTGTTTATTTCCTCACTAAATCCCTTTTTTCTCACATTTGGATTTTGGCAAGTGTTAATTTTACACCCTGCCCACAATGTAAAAAAAAACCTTTATCATGTAAAACAACAGTAAGAGATAATTTGCAAACTGCGTAGCAACACAAACAAAACATAAGCCCTAACTTGTTAACTGGGTCACAGCTCTTCAGAGCACATGTTAATGTTTGTGATTGGATCATTTGAAGAGCACTGGAGAGAAGACTAGTTTGAATTCAGAATAGGGCCATTGTTGTACTTAAACTGATTTGAAGCAGATCATTGAGCTCCACTTGTAGAAACAGCCATTCAGTATGAAGGTTCACAGCTGGAAGGGCTATAGACCTGGAAATGCTTATGCAAGGAGGTGCAGGGTTAAACACACACACACACACACACACACACACACACATTTCAGTGTGCAAGTTAGAGTGAGTGAAGGTGAGAGACAGAAGTTCAGCAATTATTTTCCCTTGTAAAAAAAAAAAAAAAAAAAAATAGAAAGGGAGAGAAGTAATGAAGAAACAATGAACTGCATAACTGTCAGAAACAATTCAAATCAACTTGGGCCATAAAACCAACCATGTGGTTTTAAAAAATGAAAGAGCTGAATCATTATGTCTCCAACAATGCAGTGAACGTTCATACAATTCTCTGCACAGTTCAGACATATTATAATAACGTCGTAAAATGATGATCTGTTCACACCAAATGTGATGCTAAATCACAAACAAATGGTTTGTTCACACCAAGAGTGAACTAAATATCTGTTGGGTTGAAGAAAATTATGCAGTAACTACAATACAAATCATTGCAAAAATTATTATTAAATTAGATATTGACCAAAAATGTATGCAACATTATTTCCTTCGAAAGGGGCATACATTTTTGTCCAAGATCTTGTATTGACAATGCAAGAGTCCAGCACTCTGTAAAGTCTCGTCCAGCACATCCCAAAGACTTTCAATGAATTTAAGGTCTGGACTCAGAGGTGCTAATTCATGTGTGAAAATGATTCTTCAACCATTCAAACATTCATCCCAACCATTCTTTCACAATTTGAGCCTGATGAATCTTGACATTGTCATTCTGGAAAATACCCATGCTGAATCCTCCTACATGGTTGTTGATCATGGTTGTACATCAATGAGAACCTGTCAAATCAACCTTCAAAATGACCAAACAGCTTTTGAAAGTAAGCTGTGGTGTTTGTGGCTGCGCAGCCAAAGGCTGGAACTTAACTGCAGATTCAGCCACAATGCAACTTCTCTGACGCAGTTTGAGAAGACCGTTTGAGACCTCCTGATCTTGAAGAGGGTGGTTAACTACTCAACATGGTTAAATACTACAAAATGCAGTGGTCCAGGTCAGTCTCAGTGAGTAAATGATACAAACTGTTGATCAGTTGTTGAGAAACATTCACAGGCAATAGACTATATTGCACTAGGGCGTCCCTGCACTTGCTTGGATCCTCACAGTAGCACTCTGGAGCTGGTAACTGCAAAACCCTTAAGGATGTAGTTGGCTGTGTAGTAAGGCACCTGTAGTGAGCCTTGAACCTGAGAGTTGGGTCTTGATGTCTTTGTCAACTCTTCTCTGTCAGGGTTTGTGAAATTTGTGGAATAGTCTCCGTTTGGCCTTGTAGTAGTACCTTCTAATGCTGTGTATTTGGTTTTTGAATCCTACCTATGTTTAAAAACCAAACTTGAGTTTCAGTTTTGGTTGGTTAGGTTCATGCAACAAAAGTTTTCTATAATAACAATGGGATTACTAACAAGTATCATAGTGTGCAAAGGGACATTAAACTCAAGACTGAGTAGTGAGCCAACAAACCAAGAGTAATTAAATAGGGGAACTGTCAAGAACAAATCAAACGCAGGTCTACATAATAACTGATGAATTAAACAAAACAGAAAATAATGAAAATAAAACAAAAAGACATGCTCAAAATAGTCCATCAGTGAGTTTTTCATTTGAAAACAATTAATTCACTACAATGTGCTCTACAACAGCAGCAATAATGGTATTGGTACATGCCTTCTGTGATGGAGATCAAGTGTTGCTTCTCCATCCCTCAAAACTGTGTCCTTATTGTTCTTTAGATCATTCATATTGTAATTGTTCATGTGGGGTTTTACTGTTCTATTTCCTGTTGTTAGAGGAGTGGTATGGGGTTAGAATTGTTGCATTATTCCAAATAAATAGATTGAGATTCACAAACAAATGTAAAGAGATTCACAAAAAAATATAAAATTCACAAATAAATAGATTAAGATCCACAAATAAATGTAAAGAGTTTCACAATTTATAAAACTCACAAATAAATAAAATGAGATTTGCTAATTTTTTAAAATATATATTTACAAATGTGTTTTATGTCACAAACACAACTCTGTCTGGCATTTATTTGCGAACCGCTTTCTGTGCATTTGTAAATCGCTGCACGCATTTGTGAATTGCTTCTTGTGCATTTGTAAATCCCCTCACACATCTGTGGATTTTGAAACACTTCTAGCGTCGAGGTGCAGACAATTGAACATATAAGTGGAGTCCACCTCCACATCAACTACATCGATGTATCGATTTATATTCCTACGATCCAACTGCATCGATCTGTGCTCGGCAAGTTGGCCTTCCGGACGACATATATCGATCTAACATCGTTTTAAAAGGTAATGAATCGATTGTATCGATACTAGGAAATAGCACATTGGATTTAAGCATGTTAGACTTTATATGGATGTTTTTTCTTTGCACTTTTAATGGTAAAGGCGTTAAACGTTACTCGATTCAGTCTGCCTATCTGTGACGTCATCGCCATGTGTGACGCGCCAGCAGCAGCGCAAAGACAACAAGCAGCGCAAAGTCTCTCACCTCAGAAAAACGGACTTTCCTGTCCTCTCAGCCGCTATACTGCAGTAGCGCGCACTCTTCTACGCGCAAATGCGCCGGCGCGCACTGTATCACTTCACTAAAGTGCAAAAGACATACGAGAATGCAACGTCGTAAATTAGTAAGTTAAGAAATAAAAGTCAAATACCAATAAATTACGTTATTGGTACGTCATGTGTGTTGCTATTTATCAGGAGCAGTTTCCATGTTTCTTTAACAGTTCTTCTAAGTATTGTGTATCACCATGGTAGCCTAATTGTTGTTTGTTTCCATAACAAAATGCCACTTACTGGTTATTTTGTATATTTTTATATGACTGTGGTGGCTCATACCAAGATTGTATTAACACAAACTTGGGATTGCTATTTAATAGCTTAACCTCGCAGTGCCTACTGTTTATCAGTATTTGTCATATTCTTACAAAAAATTTTTTGTATGTTAAGTAAAGGGGGACAGAACTTGTGTGTCAACAATTTTTGTGTAAACAAATGTATTATAATAGGCTTATATAATTCCTAAAAAGGCGGGTCGCGGCTTGATGACCATGGGGAAATGTGGGTCCCATGGCCAAACTATTCAAAACATCATTCAATGTTGTGATAATCGTAATTAATAATCGCAATTACAATTTCAAGGGAATAATCGACAATTATCATTTTTGTCATAATCGTTCAGTCCTACTTATTCAAATAAAATGTGAATGCATTTGACATTAATTGTTGTTTACTTGTTTGTTTTTATCCATAATTAATTGATACCTGATTCCCTTACAAGAATTTTTGGCTAAAAAGTCACGGAATCGATTTCAAGTTTTCACTCTCCATCGATCATCGACTGAATCGTTTCGGATCGTATCGTTCTAAATGAACCAATATCATCCTTGAATCGTTTCGACAGCCATGAATTGCGAATCGAATCGAATCGTTGTTAAAACGAATCGTTACACCCCTACTATACACGCAATTACACGGAGGACACATAATTTGCACATTTACTTTGTCCAGTGTAGACAGCCTCGCACGGGGTAGACACGATGTAAGAAATGGCAAAACAGATGATTTTGTCTTTTTAAATCACAATCGTGGTGACAAATAGCTATAGGACACAAATATTATGTAGAATACCAAATATCAGCCCAAATGACCATCTTTGAAGATGTAATTACGAGCAACAGCGTGTACTGGGGGTTTGAGTGGATAATGCAATGCTGAAAAATACATCTTTGCATTTATTTTGGATGCTGTAAGTAACTTTTACAGTAAAAAAAAAATAAGATTCATATGAAATATTATTTGTGTGATCAAGTGTTTTAACGGATAAATAAATGCAAATCGCTTGTCTGCTGGGCATTTCACTTTTAAATGCATGATGTATCTTGGAAGTCAACAACATGTCACACGTTTAAAAATAACACACCTATATATTCTCTACAGACAAAGGGAATCGTAGTACAGGTATTTAATGTTTAAAATACCATTTAACATATTTAATGCTCTATAGATCATTAGATCCACGGAGCTTAGATTTAAAACTTGACTGAAGAAGTGGGAAAAGTTGTTGGCTGTTGTGACAGTAATTTCACCTATATTACACAAACTCATGTATTTATCACGAGGTTGAATCCAGTTATTCATTAGTCAGCAACTTATTGATGCTTTTCTGTTTTATAATGAATAACGTGACGCTTCCATAATGTGTCGTTCTCATAACAGAGATTTAAGCTGCATTTTCAAAGGCTCATAAAAATGTCTCTTGGCTTGATACACAGTCTAATGGTCTAACGAAATCCATAACTCTAAAGAAATTCACATTTTAAACACATTTTACTGAAGCAATTGTATGGGCCTTAGCCGTACACTTCCTATTTGAGCCAATGCAGATGAATGAGCAAAGTTATTTGAGGGCAAGACCAGCCCGATTGCAAAGCCTAACGTGATTGGTTGTAGAGAGAACGTGCTACGATTGGTCAGCTCAATGTGGCCGTTATCTGATTGGCTTGAGTAAACGGTGGGTGGACTCCACTTATTTGTGGATTTGTCTGCACCTCGTCTGCATGTCAATATAGTTTTTTTATTTGCAAATCTCATTTTATTTATTTGTGAGTTTTATAATTTTTTTGTGAAACTCTTTAAATTTATTTGTGGATCTTAATCTATTTATTTGTGAATTTGATTGTGAATCTCTTTACATTTGTTTGTGAATCTCAATCTATTTATTTGGAATAATGCAACAATTCTAACCCCATCGAGTGGGCCTAACCTCTAGGGATGTGCACACCCTGGGAGCTGGGAAATGCTCATTTTAACTAAATTAGGAAATATCACTTGTGCAAATGACAATATTTGTGTATTGTATTTATTGATTGTTTTTACAAATTCGTGTCTTGACTATCATTTAGGGAACTTGCTGAAATGTATAGAGTCAAGGGTCCGTTTTACAGAAAATATGTAGTTGTATTTAAGGTTGTTCAGAAGTGAGGCGGGGGGAAAGAGAGAGGTTTTGGAGCTTAATGCAAAGGTTGTTAATGCTGCTTGAGCATGAGAAGTAGTTTCTCCAACAGTTAGTGAGAGAAGTTGGTGCTAGTTTTAGTACCTCAACAGTTCTAGTTTTTAGATTGTTTTTGTAACCTTTGTTTAAATTTTTGATCTTATCCATTGTTGGTATGGACCTTTTGATCTTCCTTGCCTTATGCAGTCTTCATTTGGGGTGTACACGCAGGGTCTTGGGGTCTCCCAAGACCCCAGGCAACAAAATGTAATTGTGCTCTTTTTTTACTCCACATTTGTGCAGTTTTTTGAGGATTTATGATACCTTTTAAATGTATATGAATAAATAAATAAATATTTTTTTAAATAGGTTTTTATACAGAAAATGTATGTAACATTTATAAAAGACCCATATTTCTAACTTTCATTCATGGGGATAAATCTAAATATTATGAAATTATTTTTTATCAAAGTTTAGCATTTTTTTTGTAAAAAAAAAAAAAAAAAAAACCTTTTTCAATAATGTTACATTATGATTAGAATCAAACCTGGGGAACAAAGGGAAAGTTGGAGTCTTTAGAGTTTATCATTTATTTCAATCTGTTTTTCATATAATTGTACAAATTTAATCTACACCTTAGTTACTAACTGTAACAGAACAAAAATTAACAAATGAACAGTTATATTACATATTGAGTACAAATACACGACATGAACATCAAAATGCAATGAACTGAACAGCAATAACAAATGAACAAATAAAGCAATAACTTTTGTCTCTCTCTCTTTTTTGATATATATAAAAAAGAAAAGAAATTCCTTTTTTTTTTTTTCTTGTAGATCTAGATGCCATTTGCAGTTGTCGTCATGCCATTTGGATAAAAGTCATTTAGGGTCAAAAAGACCGGGTAAGTGTTAAAGTATTAAATTATTTTGGAAAGACCTTTTAAACGGATATCTGGTGTGAATCTCCTCGTGACTGCTCGGGTCTCTATCACACCTACTGTATCAAGGACAGTGTTGTGCAAGTTACTTCCAAACTGTAATACATTATAGATTACTTGTTACTGTTATTTAAAAGTAATTCTTTTCCTTACTGTCTCAGAATTGTAATGAGTTTCATTACTCCTGTATTACTTTTGAGTTACTTTCACCAAAATAACTACAGAAGTAGAACTTAACATTCTAAAATGACAAAATGTACTACAGAGCATTTTACATCCAGTAGAAGGCGATATGATGTAGCATAATGACTGTGGGCTATCCAGGCTACTAACAATATAGCATAGAATTGTCAAAGTGAAGGCTCAAGACAATGCAAGAAAGGATGACAGACAGAATCACAAATGATCCAAGTCTGTTAAAAGTATGGTAGAGGTAAAGTGATTACCTGGCAATATCTGGGAATAGCTTGGGTCTATTCATATTAGACACAATAGAAACTGTATGTAAACTCTAATGCCATGACAAGATGCACATTTGTTCTTTTCTTATTGTTGCCATTATTTTATTCTCTTTGAATTCAAGGGGTTCACAACACAAAACAAAGTGCGCATGATGAACATAGCGTATGCTTTCTCGGGAAGTATAAAGTGCAATTGGAGGATGCGCATAAGTAATGCACATACCTACGTCCATCTCATGAATGTACAGTCTTCTTCTGCCATCTTCACCCATTAGCCGCTTTTCCACTGGCCAGCGCGAGCACAGAGGCAGTAATACTAATGTAATGCAGTCACAGGTGTGTGTTTGTTGAGTAATTTAAAACGGCTTCGAACGCGGCTCAACCAATCAGAATCAAGGACTGGAACTATCCGTTTTATAATACAAAATATTAATGATTAAAGGGTTAGTTCACCCAAAAATGAAAATTCTGTCAGTAATTATTCACCCTCATGTTGTTCCAACCCCGTAAGACCTTCGTTCATCTTCGGAATACAAATTAAGATATTTTTGATTAAATCTGAGAGCTGGATCACTCCTCCGTAGGCTTCTAAGACACTATAACTTGCTGGCCCTGAAAATGTATTAAAGACATCGTTAATATAGTCCAAGTGACTCCAGTGGCTCAATCTTAAGTTTATAAAGCGACGAGAATACTTTTTGTGCGCAAAAACAAACAAAAATAATGACTTTATTCCACTTTTCATTTCCTTCTCTCTGGGCCTCGAGTCTTTTCACGTAGTGTTTAAGCGTAGCGCGTCTGTGTTGCACGTCACCACGTAGGCTCACTATTGGCCGACGCTGTTCATGTGTGTGATACGTGAGATTTAATCATAAATATCTTAATTTGTGTTCCGAAGATGAACGAAGGTCTTACGGGGTTGGAACAACATGAGGGTGAGTAATTACTGACAGAATTGTCATTTTTGGGTGAACTAACCCTTTAAGCAACCTAGTAAATGCCCAGAAAATGTGACATTGTGCTATCTGCCCTTTGGGAAAGAGTGTGACTCTGTTATGAAGGAGTTTTGATTTATTCCACTGTATGTGTCATTCCCTGAGGGCAAGATAATGAACCATGTAAATCCTTTAAAGACTCCTGAACATCCTCCTTTTTTTTTTAACACTCACAGAAACAGTCATTATCAAAAACGTTCAAAATGTAATATAGCCTTAATGCACACAACAGAAGTCTTGCCCAAAAAACGTTGATGTCTTCCTCTGCTTCCTAAAAGGTCTTTCAGGATTTTAAGGGACTTTACAAGTCATCGTATGATCTTAAGCTCTATCAATAACACTGTACTGGATATGTGGATTGCTGTAGTAATTACCACTGAAACCACATCTTCACATCGGCAAGGGAATTTCAGATTGTTTTGGAACATCAGGCTAAATCTTGTTTTGTTTGTCCATTTGATGTCCTCAGCCACCCAGAGTGATGTCAATGTTTTAAAATGTATTGACTAGGTTGTTTAAAATGGAAGCCAAACACCCGCTTAACTGGAAGACCCCTCTTCAGACTAAATTTGAGAGCAAAATGATTAAATTAAACTCTGGCATAAACACAGCACCACTGATAATGCAGATGGCAAATATACTGCACTGTTTAATATCACCCACAAACAGTCACCACATCTTTAGTTTAAAAGTCAATGCAGTCTATGTTTGTTGAAAGCATCAGCCTTATCAGCTGCCTTAGCACCAGTTTGCACTTCAGCTTGTATCAACTCTCAACAATACTGAAGCCCGAACAATGACATATGAAGCTCTGCTGAAAAATTGCTATAATATGAAGCTTGAATGTTCAGAGCTGCATCTGTTTTACCAATTCTGAGCTCTTGGGGAATAGACATCAAGAGGAGGAAAAACAGGACAGGCATCAGGACGAGGTCGCAGGGGAAGTAAAACATCTTTCCTTTCTGTCTCTTTCTTTGCTCCTCACTGCATGAGCCATAAACTGTCCACCCAGACCTCAAAGATCTCTGCCAGAGTAGTGTAAGGGCAGATGGCCTTTGTTTGAGTCTTGGTGGCGTCATGGAAAAGCATTGCTTGAGTTCTAGCAACATCAGGGATGATCAGCGAGTAGTTCTTCACACCAACACTAGAGAATCAGCCTGGAATGATCCTGGACTTTGCAAGCTAATTGACAACAGACAGATTATGAATGTAATACTTCTAAATGCATCTAAATTGGCTTGTCCAAATAATCTTTTCCTCCGAAATGATGTATCAATGTTTTTTTTTTTTTTTTTTTTTCAGGCCAAGTCAAATCAGAAGTCAGACCAAGCTTAAAGACATTTAGAAGCACACCAGTTGTTGATTTAATATTATATTTTGAATAATATCATAATTCCTCTAGTTCAGATATACCTCTGTGCATCATCAGTTCTTTATCCAGTCCAGGCCTTTAGCAGCTCTCTGTCTTTTGTCAGCTTTTTGCCATGGAAATAAAATTGTGGTGCATGCACTAACATGGCCTTTGAAAATCATTAGAAGTTGAACATTTTGAATAAAATGAATATTTCTGTTGTTATTTTATTAGTTTAGCACATCCATAGAATGCACTTCTCAATATGTATCTTAGAAGTTTATGCTAAATGTAAAATTCAGTTATAACTATTGAAACACTCAGGACTTACATATATCATGTTTGCCTTTGAATTACATTGGCATGACCCAGTTGTAATATCATTCACTACTTTTACCAGAAAATCCTGGCAACTGTATTTGGCTTATGTTTATAACACTACTGTGGCTCTCAGAATTCCAGTTCTATTTTATTGTACACATATCATAGTGCTAAATATTGATTATTTCTTCCTTCAATCTAAAGCAATAATTTTTTTCCCATCTAGAAACTCTTCAGTTTCTTCACTTACTGTGACAATTTCCAATTTTCCAGAATGAGATCACTGTCTGATTCACATTTACAGGACTTGATGTCAAACAGTGGAACATCCAATATGATTATGCTAGTGCGTAGTGTAAAAAAACTTGGAAGGAACGTTGTTTTTTTTTTGTTTCGTTTTTATATTAAAATGTACTGTAAAAAATAACCACATGTCCACAGTGGTGAAGCAACCACAGCATGATATCCATTATTGTGTTTGTAAGAAAAATGAAAAGACACACTGAATGATTCAGTCATACTGCCCCCAAATTACAGAGATTTGAGTATTTCAAAATACCATTTGATAACTTGCCTAGCTATTTTAAATAGTTAGCTACACTGTGAGAGGGAGGATTGGTTAAACCAAATGAAATTATTGTCACTGTATTTGTGAAAAATGTATTTAATATGCACAGCATGGATTTGGAGTCCACCACATTTGGACCAGCTATAAGTGTAAAGCTACATGCCAAAATATCTTAAAGGTCCCATTCCATGGATTATTTTTATTATTTTATAATGTTTCCAGGGGTGCCCTTATAATGTTAGTATGTTTTTTAGATCAAAAATTGTTATAATTTAGAAATAAAAGGCATATTTCCTAGCCTGATTTCATTCCCTGGTTTGAACACTCTGTTTGAAGGGGCGTGTCTGCTGTGAGACTTCAGTGTAAACGCCCTCTGCTGTGATTGGCTGACATGCTTGCATATGAAATATCTGGCATTACTTGTAGAACTATCTGGAAAACTTTTACTATTACAGCTATTATACGTTTTTACTATTACAGCTATCTGGATTAACGAATCATGAGAAGTTTTTTAAGTATTTAGATCTATTACCATCACATAAAAGGTTGCAGTGATGAGCACTGAGCAGATGACAGTCTGTTGATCGCGTGAAAGATCTTATCATTGCAACGCAGTTTCTGCACTATCACTAATGATTTCACCCAATGCAAACATGAGGCATATAAATACAGTAAGAGCTTCGTTGTGCAGTGTAAGAGCGTCATTGATTTCATAACGAGTTTTGGCAAGTGTCCAGATAAACTCGCGCTGTGTGATTGATAGCTTGGGCGATTGGAAAGGGATTGTTCTTTGATCACTTTCTGTATATTAATCACAGTTTAAGTAAGATTATTTTCATCCTACTAAGAGAAACGAACGATGTGAAGAGTGATCGCTACTTCCATATTAAATCACTACTTACCACTTGCTGGAATATAGTTGAAATAGTCCCCTTCGTCAGTATGAAACGCTGAGAGAAGCCTGCTTGATATTATTCCAGGTTAGAAAAACAGTCCGTGGTGAAATGGACAGAGCAAACTAACAACTTCGAATTAAACTTTTGCGGTATCCGATTATAGATAAACATCAACCACGTCTGTTGACATTTCGCCATCAATACGCCTGTGTTCCTGTGGGCGGAGGTTACGGTTCTACTGACATCATTAAAGCAGGATGTAGAGGGGTGTAGTCCAATCCAGCCGTTTTTTGTAGTCAACTTCTGTTAAATAAAATATCTCGCTTGGCATTGAACTTTGAGCTTTATAATTTTACAGATATTATTTATACTCTAACAACAACATTACACACTAACTAAAGTTTGAAACATGGGATCACATAGAACGGGACCTTTAAGATGCCACACACTAACAGAATGAGTGTTCTGGAATTCCTAACCCAAAGGAAAGAAGTACAGTTGCCACACCATTGACATCACAACCATAACCATTTACGTTCTTGTGGTGCAAAGCATGATACATGCTCAGACCTTTCCATGTGTCCATTCTGTTGGGTTTCCATCAGCAGACTTTCCTTAATTGTTCTGCTCTCTATGTGGGAGATCAGCACAGAAAAGCTACAGTGCCAACTCTTAAACTCCTGAGTCACTCTATCCTGAAATTAGGCAGCCACACATCGTGCTGGAGAGTCAGCAATGGAAGTCTACTGTGAGTTTTATATTTCCCTACAAATTATGGCTATGCAAAACCACAGCAGTCTGTTTCTACTTAATATTAGTATTCCGTTGTCTCTGAAGAAAGGAGAGAAAATTGTGTGTTGTTACATGACCTCAGTCAGCATTTTCACCCAGACTTTATGGAACACATGAACTTTAACAGCAATTGCTTTGAGTGTTTCCACACTGAGACTCTCTCTGGCTGAGCTTTACTCTTACGCTGTCAGAGACATTCAGTCTTTTGTTCATTAAGTTTCACTATTACGGACTTTTAGTTTGATATTCTTAATTTCCTGTGTTCTTTGTTCATGTTTCCCTCTCTCATTTGTTACTATGGTAATTCGTTTAATCATCGCACCTGCTAGTCGTTTCAGTTCATTATGTGTATAATGTCCAGTGTCCCTCATTTCTCTTCCTGAGTTGTCAGATATTACTTGTGTTTGGAGTTTGTACAAGAAAACACTGTTACGTTACCTGCAGATGATCTGAGTTTGTTTGATTAAATACTTTTATTTTTTAATTCATCTTCATCTGACCATCTTCTGTGGACCTGATTCTCTGAGATCGTGACATGCGCTCACTGGGTTTTGGAGGATTGGGCTAAAATCAGTACCATCTACAGGTACGTACAGTATGTCAACAGGTACTCATTCATATCATACCCCAATACTCATCAACCTTTTATATGACTTTTATAAGCCTTTTATCTTCAGTCATTTCAATAGCTGTTGTGTGCAGCAGTCTCAAATTCTCTGAGGCTCATGTAAAATGTCCCTATCGCTCGCTCTCTCTCCAGATTGCGATGTCCTTTTGCTTGACTACCGAAGCGTGCCTCGGAGCTTCTTCGGCTCAGGCAGAGGACACTTAATCTTGTGAGTTCGCCACCTCCGAGCGTTCCTCCCGTGATGATAAAAGGAGAACTGCTCGGGGCGATCGCTCATACAGTGGCCAGATTACACTGATCACAGCAAAAAGAGTCCCATAAAACAGTTTATTATTGATAATATTCCCCGTTCGCTTTCAATATATGGAAAAGAGTGGCCAGAAATACAATTCTTGTATTCTGTGGAATGAAGAACATATTGATAGCAAAACTTTATTCTTGTGTTAGTACTGCACACATGGGCAGAAAAGCTCCATGTGGTCATTGCAGAGGGGAGCCCCAGCTTAGCAATGATGCTAATACAAACTAAAGTATTTGTGGTGTGTCTCATAACATTGTAGGAAGCTAAAGGCATAAAAACCAACTAATTGTGTGATCTAAAACTGTTACTGCTCACACCTACATCTTAAAGATGACAGGATATATGACTTTTAAATTATGCATAAATGCATTTTGTGAGAGTAATTTGCTTTCATTGATTTGTTTCATTTTTAGTTAAGAACTGAAGCATGTAAAAGGGAAAGTTCCTAGTACCATTTTATAACCTTAATATATTTTTTAAACCCCCAAAATTCCCCATCCACTTTTCGCATTCCACGAATGATGGATCGTTAGCATTTCTTTTTTATCATGCGCCAAGGTCAGTTGTGTTACGCACCAAAAATGGTTTCATTCCCGTTTTATTGGCTTGTTAAGATTTTTGCACTGAGATTTTAAAAGCCATTGACAGTCGGTTGTCCAAGATGTTTAACAACATGGATTTTACAGCAGTGAAAATCCAAACACAAAGCTGTACGTTTGACCTCTTTTGACGTGCAAAAAATGAGCACTGTAATAGTTAACCAGTCACTAGACCTAAAGCAGCTTGTGGGTGCATCAGGCCAACCACAGAACCGCGAACTAGACTCTTTTCCCTTGTCATGCATTCTTATCGGCTGAATGTTACGAGTCACTTTCCAATATTGTGGCATCACCGTGTGTGTTTCTCAATCCTTCAGAGGTATGAGTCATTGATTCAGTGCATCATTTAAATGACATTTTAATGGGACATGTTAGACAGGAAAGATACATAGACGGGTTAAACAGGGCTTTTGAGGTCAAATAAAAACAAACAAAATAAACCCATTGAAAACTTTTTGAAATAGTAGTACTTTTATATAAATATATTTAGAGGCGGGTAGAGTATCTGAAAAGTGTACTGAAGTAAAAGTACAAGTACTTGTATAAATATTTACTCTAAGTAAAAGTAAATAATCTTAATAGTTACTTGAGTAAAAGTAAAACAGTATCCAATGGAAAAACTACTAAAGTAGCTAGTTATAGTTACTTCGGATCATAGCCTATATAACAACAATACGATAACATGTTAATATTTTGAATTTAAATGATTATTATCATAATTAGATATCTTTGCAACAAACACAGAAGCGACGCACATTATTTCTGGCATCTGTAGCCCAAATATCATTGCATGTTCTTTGCTTTGTATAATAATAATGTATACAGCTACATTTGGATTATTAGACAATGTCGAAATAAAGTGAGCCTGCAGAGTTTTGCATTCAAAGGCATGTAAATGAACTGTAGTGAATTGAGTTGTATGTAAACTCAGAAATAAGCACTGTTTGGCCACTTTAGAGATTAACTCTGGGTTAGTTTTTAGTTGGCCAGTTAACTGTACAAAAGAAAAGTTTGGTAATTCATATTGCGCATTAAACAAATAGAAGAGCACCGTTGTCCCGACTTTTATTTGTGTTGTTTGAACCGTATCAAAACACAGCAGGAACCACTGACAGTGAAAACTCTTCACATGGGCTCGCACTCATAACCACTATTGAACATCTGAACACAAACAATAATCAAATGCACATTAACAGGTCATCTTCCGTCTGTTCTCAAAATCAAATGTATATTACTGAAGGCGAGTGTAAACTAACTGTGTCTAAACAAAGACATTCGGTTTCAAGACGAACAGATCGCCAACACTGCGCAATACCCACAAATGACTGTGGGTCGACGGGTGTTCATTTATTTAATGTATAAATTAAGGTTTATGTCCAAATATAACTGGTAATTTCTTACTTTGTAGTAGTGGTATCGTGACATAATAATCTGTTTTGTAGTAAAATCAATTTTTGGTCAAGATCTTGAATTGATAGTGCAAGAGTCCAGCACTCTGTTACGTCTCCTCCAGCACATCCCAAAGACTTTCAATGAATTTAAGGTGTCAATTCATGTGTGAAAATGATTCCTCATGCTCCTCCCAACCATTCTTTCACAATTTGAGCCTGATGAATCTTGACATCGTCATCCTGGAATATGGCCATGATGTGTTTTCCTACATGGTTGTTTAAAAAAGTAAAAGCTATACACACTCCATCAATTAGGGTTAGAAGAACTGTTGCCAAACATATAAAATGCCAGAAACGTTATAATCACTGCAATGATGATCCAGTCATTGACTCTTAAAAAGCATATGCCTACTTAAATCCAAACAAATTTTTTTTTTTTTTTTTTTTTGTCTGGGCAATGTATATTAACATACTATTTATTTATGGGTCATTGATATGACCAAAGTCCTACATTATATTGTTGTATAAATATTATTTTATACCACAGTATAACTGTACAACACATTTGGCCACAGAATGCCATGACTGACCGATCAGAATGAACTATTTAGAGTGTCACATACTAAGTAATAATAAAGATCTGCTTAGTATTAAGAAGTCCAAGCTCACTAATTTTTTTCCTATATAAAGTTGGTTTTCTGTGAAATTTTTACATCTATCAGAGAATTCTTACATCTGTTGCACATTTTTGACAATGAAAGTCTGTCTGAAATCAAAAAGCTTTTTTTGCCATTAAGTGTTTGTGAGATAAATAACTTTCAAAGATGTAATGATAAATATGATTATAAATGACAAAGTGAATGTGCTTAAGCATGTTAAGGTGATTAAATCAGAATTAATGAAGACGGTTGCATGAGTAAAGAACAGCGAGACATCAAAGCAGCAGTGTGTTTTTCTTCTCCACAGCTGCTATCCAGAACACTTTATATGTGTCTAACATGGTCAATATGTGCTGCTGGTTTCATTTAACATACAGTAAATAAACCAACATCAGGCAAATATTCCTGTTCACAAAGTCATTCTGACCTTCTGGTTTGATTAGATGTTATGTGCTGACGCAGTCAAAAAGTCAGGATCATTGTTACTATGTTGTCCAGAGATTCAACTAAATGTTTACCATCCATTAAACTAACTTTGCTTGTGTCTGAGGTAAAGAACATCAAGAGACGGCATTTGAAAGCTTTCAATGTAAGCTTGGATCATGAACTGAGAATGATCCAAAATTCTTGTGCTTCAATGAATGTAAGAACTTAGTTCTCATTTCCCCCCTCCATTTCTGTAAACCTTCCATTCATTTACAGGTTAAAATGGGATTTTAAATGAAAGATTCTCTGTGACTTTTGGAAGCTTGATGCAGCTTTCTGCTTGTTTTTTCCTGACATCAGACATTTCATCGGTTGAAATCAATCTGTAGTCTTACTGTTTCTGAATCAAGCTGGACCCCTTCAGACAAACACTTTCCACTATGAAAGACAGAGATAGTGATGTTAAACCCTAGCCCTCAGAGAGCCTCCAAATGTTCATTATTCATGGACAAACAGCAAATTGGTATTGTAACACTCTTCATATAGTATGATGTAAAGTTACATCTTCATTCAATAGGATGTCTGCCCATAATAGCAGCAACGGATAGGCCATTACATGGTGGTCCAACAACATATCCTGACAGGAAATCATGTTTCCATTTACTTCTATGGTAAATCCCCCCCCAAATTTTTTACCAACATGTAATACAAACAATTACAGATTGTCTACACAATGGCTGCTTTGTTTTCACAGCTCTGGTTCCCTTTCGAGGGAACTCAAGCTGCGTCGAGACACATTGGGGAACGCCTTCAGCGCAACGTGTCTGAACCCCGTATGGAACTAGTCCAATCTCGATTGGTGTTGCGTCATTACATCACTCGCTATAAAAGGACGCCGGATCACAACAGCATCCGCTTTCTGGTGCTGTACTGTCTTATTTGGTGTTGTTTTGTCACAATATATCATCCCTTATCCCTCTATATATATATATATATATATATATATATATATATATATATATATATATATATATATATATATATATATATACGTGCCCTCTTTGTTCCAAAACAGGGACATTAGAACACATCCTGAGCAGCTGCCAGTATCGATGGAGGTATGACGAGGTCCTCAAATCCATCGCTGAGGCAATCAGCTAGGGGATCAAGGACAGCTCTGTAGGTTTGCTTGTCACGGCCCGAGACTGGGTGATGACAGTCGACCTGGAAAGGCAGCTGAAAATCCCAACACACATCACCCAGTCCAAATTGAGACCTGACATCATCTTGGTCTCTGAGGCCACAAAACATCTGATCTTGTTAGAGCTGACAGCGCCCTGGGAGGGGAGGATGGAGGAAGCTCAAGAGAGAAAGAGGGAGAAATACCAAGAACTGGTGGAGGATTGTCGAAGGAACGGATGGAGGACCAGGTGTATGCCAGTAGAGGTGGGGAGTAGGGGATTTGCCAGTTACTCCCTGAGCAAGGCCTACGGTACGCTGGGCATAACAGGTGCTAACCGAAGAAGAGCCCTAGGCAACAATGTGGAGGCAGCAGAAAAAGCATCCAGATGGCTCTGGTTAAAGAGGGGAGAGCAGTGGGGGCAGTAGAATGCCACTTGGACACAGGCCGGGGTCTGATCAGCCTCGGTCGGGTCGCCTGGACCGCCTGGGCAAATAAGGAGAAACAATTCAGGCAGTCTTGCCCGCGCTATTTGAGCGAGGGTGACACAAACTCGCTTTGTGTTGTTTGTCTGGGAGTGGAGCATGCACGGGCAGCGCAAACTGTGACGCTCCGCTCCCGCCTGGCCCTGTTTGATGAATCAGGCCAGGCCCGCGTTCCACATGGGTTGGGACCCGCGTCTGTCGAGGCAGCGCGGCATCTTCATTCATGGGGTTCGCAGATGAAGCTGGTGGATGATGTTGAGACGGCTTCGGCCCTTTCTCAGCAATCAGCAGCCAGCTCCATCTGTTCCGTTCAGGAGTCGGAAGCCCGCTCTGCGGCTTCTTCCCCCCAGAACTAGGACCCAATGCTTGAACTATCTGGCTCTGAGGAGTTAGATATTTTGGGCATCGAGGCAGGAGAGACCTTGCCACTTCACTCTCCTGCCTTTGAGGAGCTGCTGGAGGTTGTAACCAGGGCAGTGGCTAAATTAAATATTAAATGGCCATCTGAAAAGCAGGAAGCGACTAAAAAAAGTAAACTCGATGAGCGCATCCTGCAAACCCGGTCGCAGCCTTCGCGCCGGAGCCTCCCTTTCTTCACTGACCTCCACACCGAGGTGTCAAGATCGTGGAGTAAACCATTCTCTTCCCGATTATCGAGCCCCAATGTTCATTTATAATCATCGATTGTGGGCTTGAAGGAGAACGGTTATGGGGTGATGCCGCGGGTGGAAGAAACTCTTGCATCATATCTTTCACCCGACGCTGCGTCATCCCTGCGAGCTCCGGCGCTCCCCTCCAAGCCCTGCCGTACAAAATCGGCCTTGGTGGGGAAGGCATATATGGCGGCGGGTAGGGCTGGTGCTTGCCTGTACACGATGGGGTTATTGCAGACATACCAGGCCGACCTCCTCAAAGAGGTGGACGACAGCGGGGAGGTCGCCCTCGACGATATTACTGAACTTCGTCGAGCAGTTGACTTGTCTCTCCGTGCTACTAAAGAGACGGCCCGTGCCATCGGCCGCTCTATGGCAGCATTAGTAGCTACGGAGAGACCCCTGTGGCTGAACCTGTCGGGCATCGGGGAGAAGGACAGGGCCTTCCTCCTCGATGCCCCGCTCTCGCCTTCTGGCCTTTTCAACGACACAGTCAATACTGTCGTCGAGAGGTTTCAGGAGGCGAAGCGACAGTCAGCTGCATTCAAACCGCTAATCCCCCGCCATCGTTCGAGGTCTCGTGGGTCTGCTGCCAGGGGCAGCTCCTCGCACCTGCAGCAGCAGAAGGAGAGTGTTGCCTCTCGTGCTCCCCCACAAAAGGCCTGGAGCCAGAGACCACACTCTCAAGTCCTCCAAACCGAAGGCAGATCTGATGACTGTCATTCAGGCGAGGAAGGCTTCGGCCGAGGCCACGCCTGTACGCATTTCCCCCGATCGCTCTGCTCCCAGGGGTTCTAGAGAGGGCCTGGCAGCACGGGATCAGCTTGCTCCTAGTAGCCCCCTACTGGCTGGCCCGAATATGGTTTTCAGACTCAATAGCTCTCCTAGCAGGTCCTCCGTGGCAAATTCCTATCAGGAGGGACCTTCTATCTCAGGCCGGGGGCACAATATATCACCCTCGGCCGGAGCTGTGGAAGAAGTGGGTCTGGCTGCTGAGGGGGACCAACTCGTAAATGCTGGTCTCTCAGCTGAGGTTGTTGAGACCATCTTAAACTCTAGAGCCCCCTCCACAAGGAAACTGTATATATTAAAATGGAATTTATTCACTTTATGGTGCAGAGAACATCAGTTGGACCCAGTTAACTGCCCAGTGGCTTCAGTGCTGGGGTTCCTCCAGAGTCGCTTCTCTGACAGGCTCTCCCCGTCTATGCTTAAGGTCGATGTGGCGGCCATAGATGCCTTCCAAACGCCTCTAGGGGTGGGCACTTCGTGGAGCTAGGAGGATGAAGCCTGTCGTCCAGACCAGGGTCCCCACGTGGGACCTGGCAGAGGTTCTCGAAGGGTTATCTCTGGCACCCTTCGAACCTTTGGACAAGGTGTCTGAGAAGTATGTAACCCTGAAGGTAGCCTTCCTGCTAGCTATCACGTCCCTAAAAGAGTCGGGGACCTGCAGGTGCTATCTGTTGCTCCCTCTTGCCTCGAGTTCACTACTGGCAGAGTGAGAGCCATTCTCCACCCTAGACCCGGTTATGTGCCTAAGGTGCTTACAAATGTAGCACGGCCTATAATCTTGCAGGCATTCCATCCTCCACTGCATGTGTCGTCTGATCAAGCTGAGCTACATCTATTATACCTGGTCCGAGCTCTGGAGGCCTACGTACACAGGTCCTCTGTCCTCACAGGCTGGAGGAAGTCGGACCAGCTGCTTGTGTGTTTTGGGTCACCTAAGAAGGGTTCCCCTGCTTCTAAACAAACTATCAACAGATGGATAGTAGAGGCTATTTCCTCAGCTTACGAGGTGCGCAACTTGCCTTCACCTCTCCTGATAAGAGCCCACTCACCTGTTAGCAGGGGTTTCCCTTCAAGAGGTCTGTGATGCCGCTGGCTGGGCCTCCCCATGCAGCTTCATAAAACATTTCAGTCTGGATCTGCCCTCTATACCCGATTCACAAGTTCTCTCGTCTTGAGTGTGCCAGATTGCTTCACACCAGGGCATGTACTACTCAGTGTGGCGCAGTGGGCATTTCGTTCCCCAATGTGTCGATTCTCGACGCAGCGCGAGTTCCCTTGATAGGGAACGTCTCGGGTTACGACTGCAAGAAGAGAAGGGAACGAGACGCTGCGTCCCTCGGCCACACTTCCTACGCTCCTGAGAACGACTTGCTTCGACCTATCAGAAGCTGACGCTGTTGTGATCTGGCGTCCTTCTATAGCTTCCGCATCGCCGTCACATGCAACGTCACGAGTGACTTAATGTTGCAACACCAATCGATATTGGACTAGTTCCATACGGGCTTCAGACACGTCACGCTGAAGGTGTTCCCCAATGTGTCGATTCTCGACACAGCGTCTTGTTCCCTTCTCAGAGAACGAGGGTTACAGTCGTAACCCGAGACGTTTTCTTTGAAAATGAAACACCAGACTTAGTGCGGTGTTTGAAAGTATGTTTGAAATACTTTACTCTATTTTCTCTACTTTATACAATTCTATATACCATCCATATACAGTCATGTGAAAAAGAAAGTACACACTCTTTGCAATCTATGGTTTTACGTATCATGACATGATAAAAAAATTAAAAAATAATCTGGTCTTAAATTAAATTCAACCTCAGATGAACAACAACACATTAAATATTACACCCTGTCATTATTTATTTAACAAAAACTAGGCCAAAATGGAGAAGCCATGTGTGAAAAACTGAGGGGCCTTTTACATGACACCGTTTTAAACTAAAAACAGAAAACTTTGTATGCGTTTTGGCCGTTCATTTACATGACAACAGTGTTTGGGGGGCCTGAAAACGCAAACTTTTAAAAACGGGATTCAAAGTGCAAGTTTTAATAAAAGATATCATTATCGTCTCTGTGTAAACTACTAAAACAATTTTAGTGGTTTTCGCAGATCCGGGTGAATGAGAATCGTTTTGACCTTGATTAATTGATTATTATCAAGTGTGAGCACTTCTACAACAGCAGAAGTTTTGGCAGTTTGTTAACGCAATGCCAAGTAGGAAAGACATCAGCAATGTCTTTAGGAAAATCTTAGAGAAGCAATTGTTGCTGCCATCAATCTGGGAAGGGTTATAAGGCCTGCATTTGCAAACAATTTTAAGTCCATTATTCTACAGTGAGGAAGATTATTCAAAAGTGGAAAACATTGTTACCAATCTCCCCAGGAGTGGACATTCCAGCAAATTCACCCCAAGGTCAGGCTGTGCAATGCTCAGAGATATCGCAAAACACCCAAGAGCTACATCTCAGACTCTACAAGCCTCATTGAACATGTTAAATGTTAGTTCATGACAGTATAATTAGAAAAAGACGGGACAGGTATGGCCTGGTTGGAACGGTTGCCAGGAGAAAGTCCCTTCTCTCTAAAAAGAACATGCCATGAATATGGCAGCACGGCATAGGTTTGCAAAGTTGCATCTGAACAAACCACAAGACTTCTGGAACAATGTCCTTTGGACAGACAAGACCATAGTGAAGAGGTTTGGCCACGTTTGGTAAAACCAAACAGCATATAATCACGAACACCTCATTCCAATTGTCAAACACAATGGTGAAGGTATGATGTTTTGGGGTTGTTTTGCTGCCACAGGACCTGCTGGGAACCTTGCAGTCATTGAGTCGACCACAGACTCCTCTGCACACCACAGTATTCTAGTCAAATGTGAGGTCATCTGTCCAACAGCTAAACCTTGGCCAAAATTGGGTCATGCAACAGGACAATGATTCCAAGCACAGAGGCAAATCTACAACAGAATGGCTGAAAAAGACAAGAATCAAGTTGTTTGACTGGCCCAGTCAAAGTCCAGACCCTAACCCGACTAAAATGTTGCACCAGGACCTTAAGAGAGCTGTGCAAAAACAGATGACCACAAACCTCAATGAACTGAAGCAAAGTTGTAAAGAAGAGTGGGCCAAAATTCCTCCACAACAATGTGAGAGTAATACAGAAAACAATAACTCAGGTTCTTTCTGCTAAAGGGGGTTCTACAAGCTATTACTTCATTTTTCACACATGGGTTCTCTATTTTGGATTTATTTTTGTTAAATAAATAAAGACACAGTGTAATATGTCACTTTATGACAGCTCATTGAGTCGTTTTACGGATATAAAGTTTACCAGTTTATTAAGCACCCACTGAAAAGGCATACAGTCTGTAACTTTTATATTTGTTTACTGTTAGTTGTAAAGAGTGTTTTGTGTAATTCGCTGTGTATGTTGATGATAATGAAAGGGAGAGAGAGAGTTTACGGATAAGACTTTAATGGGCACTTCTTAAACTGTTTATTCAGCTCTTACAGTGATTTTCTTGAGTAAAACTTACTCTTCATCTTTTGTGTGATGTACAATAAACTTCATAAAACTCATCAGTACATTTTTGACCATCATTCAGACGCGGTCCGCTAACTTACAACACTCTTGTACTTATAGTGGGTAAAGATGCAAGATGACAAATAAGTTATAACCGTAATTAAACTAGACCTGTTCTATCTCCATACGGCATATATTTTCTGGCTCTGTGGGCATTATTGTCCGACTCCGCAGACTGATCTCATGAAATGGCGTATGTATGACACGCCAATTCGTATTTCCATTTTTGGCGTGTTATCAACACGCATAATCGCTTTTCAGCGTGTTTATCAACGCCGTTGATTTACGTTACATTACTGTATATAAATATATATGACCTACCCCAACCGCGTCCCTAAACCTACCCATCACTCGGGTTAATACCATTTATGAGTGTTCCCCTACCATCCTAGGAAAAAAAATATTGCTCCCCAGATGTAGATATACATTTACCTCCGTTTCGCTCGGACATTTAACGGCGTACACATACACGCGGAATCACTCTGACGTTTAACGACGTACACATACACGCGCGTGGACATACACGCGGAAAGCTCAAAATGCGTATAAATAACACGCCACTTGACTTGAAAGTGGCGTGTATGTTTACGCAAAGTCATGATGTCATGTTGGACTCCGGGTCGAAATGAACACCGCTACTGAGAGTTTCTGTTTTGATATTTTCATTCCGTGAGATGACAGATGAGATTGTCCTGCCAATGAAGAATGAGCTCTTGAAGCTCTGCCCTCTGTGCTGTGAGCAGAAGCTCATTTGCATTTAAAGGGACACACACTAAAACAGTGAAAAAAAAAAAAAAAAATCTATTGGGTATTTTGAGCTACACTGTAAAACTTCATATACACACTCTGGGGACATCAAATACTTATTTTACATCTTGTGAAAAGGGGCATAATAGGTGCCCTTTAATATAATTCTATAATTAACAATAGAATCACATTCCAGACTAGTGTAAAGATGGACATTTCTCAAAAACACTTATCAATCACTTCAAGTTATTCAGTAAGTCTCTCAAAGTACACAAAGTTAAAGATTATTGTTGAAATGCCAGTCCTCTTTCACTCCTTAAAATTAACGAGAGTTGTGAAACATTTACAAAGTTACCACTGCTGAAAATGTCAGTGAATGTTAGTGAGTTTTGTAATGATTAGAACTAAAAAATAACTTTTTTTTTCAAGATTTTGTTTAATTAAGCCTTTTTTTTTTATCAGCACAGTGAGCACACCCTTTGTTTGGTAGCAATTACTTCATTATTTCCTATCAAATCAGGGCGACATGGTGTAATACAGGGATACTTTTTCTAACTCATAGCACAACTGGACATATGCAGCCTATCAATGTAAGAAAAAAATCTGTAGAAAAACGGAACAAAATTACCAGTACTTTTCTAAATTCACCAGTAACAACTCTTCTCCTCCATCTCCTGTGGACTATTGAATTATCAACTACTATGTAGTAGCATCAACTATAAAATCAAATATCTACAAGACTATAGATTTACTGTGTAACTACATGTTGTTCTGGAGAATTCCCAGGTATGGTTAGGAGTAAAGTAGGGTTAACATTACAGGGGTTAGAGTTAGATTTTGGGCTAATGGTTGGGTTACAGTTACAGGGGTAAAGTTAACAGTGTAACTGCAAGTGTTAATTAAATGCAAGTACTTTAAATGCAATTACAATACACCACCATGTATGTACATAAGTATATTGTATCAAATGGTTAAGTAGGCCACAATATAAAGTGTGATCGTATTTTCTTGGAAAACACACGAAAATTCGTCTTTACAGTGTACATTAAAATAGTATTAAAAAATTATAATAAAACATTTTAAAGGGTAACTTAACCCTAAAACAACTTTTTTTAGTTAATGATCTGTAAGACTGGGGCTTTATTAGTGCTTTTCATTGATTCAAATAAATAAAAAAATTACATTTGGGTATAAAGTGTTTTAATTCTACAATATATGGTGTAAAAACGTCTGAATGCTGCCCTCTTCAGGTTGAGCGGTGGCTACTGCTGTTGAATTTTCCTATTGGAAGTTGTGGTGCCGCGTGACTTAAGAAGGCACCAGCTCACCACGCCCTTGGTACGAGCTCACCACGCCCTTGGCATAGGCTCAGCCCCTGGTATAAAAACATCTTGTTCGTCAAAACCACTGTAGCGAGTTGGAATTGCGAGTATTGAAGATGATCAGGATAGCGTATATTAGCATCTAGTTAGCATAGCATTTATATAGTTATTTAGATTATTTTGTGTAGCCTAGGTAGTTAATTAGCATAGTTGTTAGTGTGGCTAGGATGGGACGTAGGTGTAGTGTTGCAACAGCACTACTCACACTGAAAAGCAATGCAGTGCCAAACGCTGCTCCTCCTGCATGTCTCTAAACTTAAACAAAACTCAGCGAATACTAGTCACACAGGCATAAGCAATATATCTTTAGAAACATTTAAGTCTCTGCTATTAAATTATCTAATTCAAAATTAAAACAAATATTCTCTGTTTATGTAATCTGTATGAAAAGATAGAGATGTCAGTCGTTCTCATGGCAACTCATTATCTGCTAATGTGAACATGCCTACAGAGAGCGCTCGCTATTGAAACGCGGGTCTCAGGTGCACGCCCCCTACTCAGCCCTGCCCGCGATTCGTCCCCTCTATCTCCGCTGGGCTCTGCCCACTTTTCCAGCATTTTTCAAATATTGCCAGTGGGTGGAGTCAGGCTCTGACCAGGGGTTGAGTTACCCTTTAAACTAAAGACAGTCTTGTCTCATGTCAAATTCTCGATGCTGTCAGCTGAGGATGATTTGGAGGAGTTTTCTCATGTGAACCATTATTTGACAATAATAATATACAGCTGTGGGAAACCTCAGCACAGTGCCAAACCCAAGGCCTTGAACTTTGCAAAGTAAACATGGGATTTTTCCTGATCAGGCAACGTTGCAATGAATTTCTGGCAAACTTAGTAAAACTCTGTTCACTTGTCTTTGAGTAGTTTCAAATGTAAGTCCTTTCAAAGCATACATTGCAGACATTTCAGACGCGAATAAAGGCGAAAGACAGACAGTCTAGCGGTCGCCTTGGATTAGTTGTGTGATTAGTAGGTAGAGCTACATGGATGATTACATCAATTTTCTCATAATAAATGTAAAACTGGATCATTATCAGCTGTTGCATATCAAACTTAAAGGTTAAGGGATTAAATTTGTCTGTGGCACAGTCATAAACATGGCTAAATTGCCCACATGTGTCTAATTAGATTCAGCACTGTTTAAGGAAAAAAATATTCTTTGATTATTCTTCAAAAAAAAGAACAAAAAGCTGTTTTTGATGTTTGAACGTCGCTCTAAGAGGGTAATACCTTGGTTAGTTCACCCGATTGATAGAATATCTTACTGCTGCTCCTATCAATATATATATATATATATTTTTTTTTCATATGCAGTATCAAAACATAGAGAAGTCAGTTTGTGTGTGCGCCCTTATAATTCCAACCTGTTTGTATTCTGGCTCAAAGATAGCAAACACACACCACAAATAATAAATACTGTGGAACTATTGCATGGTAAATAAACTCTTTGTAACGACAAATTACTAGTAACTAGAGAAACATGTCAGCATATTTTCTCCCTAGACGACACTTACCACTAAAAGGATAAACTGTTTACAAGAACTGCATTATAAGAGCACATCCTGTGTGTCTAGTTTAAACTGCTATAAAACCAGTCGAGGGAAACTAGTTGTATTTCATTTGTCTTTATTTTAAACCAACTGACTGAAAATTAGTCGTGTGTTTATAGAAGTACGGTCATGCTCAAAATGATCCGTCATTTGTCAGAAAGGATTTGCCAAAGCACACTAACAAGAAAGATATAATGGACTGCTATACAGCCCATTACTGTAATTGTAGCGGCCTCTCTCTTTGAAGACCACTGCTTCTCCATGAAGTCATGCATAATTTATATCTCCCATGTATAATTATGCGTCGGCAGATGCGATGAACAGATAGCTTTAGGGAAGACAGAAATGGTAACATGTCGAGATCTTCACGGCTGAACTAAATCCATGGGGAAAAAAATAATTGAATCAAAAGTATTGAGGTGTTTATTGTGGTGCTTTTATAAAACTGTTTTTCTCAATTGGTGGGTCAAACAAATGTCTCTCAGGTCTGTTTGGTATAGTCACAGGGGATAAACAATAAAATGAAATAAAAATTAGTTTTATAATTATTCATTAGGTTAGCAATATAAATAGGCTTGTCAAAAGGATTTTCCATATCTTGTCTTTGTTGAAAATACATTTTATGTGTCTACTGTCTAGTTAAAGTCTGTTATTGTAGTGCATATTCATCTGCCACCAGATTAAACCAATGTCAGCATTGACAAGTTGTGTGACATTCCCTCATCCGAGAAACTTTTTATTTATTTTTTTGGGGTTAACGCAATGTAATAATTAAATATATTGAGAACATTATAATTTAACACATTTACTGAATTTAAAATTCTTTTGCAATCAAAAGATTATAATTTTATTGTTTATCTTATTCTATTGAAAGACAGTTTTTAATGAAAACAAAATTATGTATACATCTATCATTAATCTAATAGTAAGTATATATGTGTATATATATTCTCATAATTTTTTAACACATCTATAGTTATGCGGTGGCACAGAGTTAGACCCTTTTGACTCCACACAGAAACAGCAACGCGTGCGGCATGACATCACTTTGTTGCAGAGACGCTATTGGTTAAATGCCGGCAAAGTAGAACACGGAAGCATCTTGAAGCGGAAAGCGCGAGTATGTCTGCAGTCTGGAGGTATTCTATGGCTGCTGTTGCAACCCAGTATCTCAGTGCCCCCTGCAGCTCTGTGGACAGTGAGAGACTTTTTAGTGCCGTTGCAAACGTCCTTGATGAGAACAGAAACAGGCTCAAACCTGACAAGGTAGAGATGCTAGGTTTCATTAAGAAAACATACATTTCCTTCTGTGAAACTTACTACTGTGATGACAGTAAGAGTTAGGAGTGGAGTTCCTAAAAGCACATTACTGGCTTTGCAAACACTGTGGCACTTTTATTTTCGCTCTAGATGTGTAAAACCAAGTGAAAACCAAGTGTAAAAACAAGTGAAAGCGCGGGCGCGCCGCTGTCTCCTTTCCACAAGCGCTTGCTCTCCGTGGCGTCTGTCGTTGCTATGCAACCATGAACTGCGCTCTCCACGATGACAAGGAAGTATCAGCAAAAGATTAATAGATTTCTAGCCCTTGCATTAGCTTTACTACTAGATATATTTATGGAGATGAAAAATAATAAGGCGCCCTGTACAGCTATGATCAGCTGTTCGGCCGAGCATTCAATGTTGTTACGCTGTAAGCTGATCAGTTGGTTCGTTGCTGCCGCGCTCTATCACTCGCACACCATAAAGAGCAAAATGGTTTTAAATGTTTCAGTTTCTTGATTAAAATGACATAATTTGGAAGCGGATAATTTCTTCACAAACAGCTCATTATGACTCAAAATGTTAGAATGCTGCACCTACACTCGATAGTGTGAATAAGATCAGCGCAACGCAGACCACTGCATTGACAGCGTGAATCAAATGATCTGTCTACAGCCAGGGCTCAGCGGAAGACAGAGAATGCCGGTCCAGCGCTGATTGAGGATTTAAATTCGAAAATAAAAGACCGTTTCACATTTTTTTTTCTCGCATCTGTGAATTTTTTTTAAATCATTTGCTGCGAGATGAAGCAAATATATGTGTGCGGGAATTTCTCGCACTATAAAAGCTAACCTTGTGGGAATGGTTTAAATTATGTGCAATCCACGCATTCCCGCACCGAAATTCAAGCCCTGCAAAAGTGAAGAATTTATGTTATTTATTACTTGATTGTTCAAGCTACCTCACAGAAGTGCTCTGTTTGTTAACAGAGTTGTTGAATGTTAAAATAAGGTGAATTAAATTAAAAATAAGGAACATCCTGGATCTGTTTTTTCGCTCTTCTTTATTCTTTTTTTATGTGTTATAGAAGTATCGGATCGGGACTCGGTATCGGTAGATACTTAAAATCAAATGACTCGGACTCGGACTCGAGGGCAAAAAAACCTGATCGGGACATCCCTACTTAAAGGTGCTGTAGGACCTGTAACTTTAGCCTGATAGCACTAAAAGCGTACATCCCACCCTCCCTGCAAATCGCCGTCCAAAGCCACGCCTCCTGAAAACATGAACACGCACAGCCAAGAAGACCGGAGACAACGTTACTGCAATACATCATGTGTCCTTCACCGGTGACGGTGAGAAAACTTTATAGTACAGTTAGTAACAGTACTACAATAACAAATGTAAACAAATTCTTAAAAACAGAATTAGATGCATCAAGTATGAACGCAACGTTTGAACGAACATTTTATGTTCCCACAGATGACATATTTATAAAAATTTATTTAGACCGCTTAACAAAGTGATTGCTATCAGGGTATGAGGAGACTTTCAACCAGCATAACAAAAAAAAATCTGCAGAGAATCACCTACGGCACCTTTAAGTGTGAACTAAATGTAATGTTCCCTTTCAAAACCTACTCTCATAGCGCTATGCACTATGGGAAAACATCTTTGTTTGACCGGTTGTGAAGTATGTGTGGCAAACACGCCAAGGAACTTTGCTTTAAATATCCTCTGACGATGACATCATTGGAATGCGCGCTCATGAGAGGCTATAAATAGATGTGAAACAGGTGCACCTTCAGGTTTCTTTGTCTTCAGAGACTGCATTGTGTGTGTGCTTCACTCTCTCTATCTGTCCACTTTGTTAGGAGTAAGAGTTAGCATTAGCTTCTTCGGGGTTTCCCCTTTTTTCCACACAAAATATACTATTGTATTTTGTATTTGCCTTTAAAATTATGACGTGTGTGAAATAAACTTGAATGAATGAATGGATGAATGAATGAGTTCCAGTGTGCAGACATTTCTCATTGTAAAAAAAAAAAAAAAAGCAGAACATCATTTAGCAAACAATCAGGCGATATGTGCCTCTTTGTTCACGGCCCATCCCGGAGTATGATACACATGAGTTCTACTTTGAGTGTTTAGGGGAAGAGGATGCTGCCTTTTTGAGCATGGCGAATGTGAGCGCTGTGAATTGTTCACTCTTAAAGTGCTTCACGCTCGTCTCACAAATTTTAAAGAGCAAGCTCCCACATTGAGATTGTGGGGCTCACGAGTCGATCTGGTTGAGGAGCGAGAGACAGGTCCGTCCCTTTCTCTCGCTCTCTCTCCAAATCAGGATGTCCTCGTTTTCAATTCCGAAGCGCGCACCTGCGCTTCTTCGGCTCTGGCAGAGGACTGTGCATCTTTTGTTTCTGGCGAAATGGATTCTGAGTGCTCTGCCTCTGAGTCTACTGGAGCAGAGCGATTGGTGGAAGTGCATACAGGTGAATTCTGGGCCATGTGTGCGCTTGCACCGATTGCTTTGCTCCCTGGAGTCCTGGCCAAGGTCCGTCAACAAGGGTCTTGCCTCTTATTGATAGCGTCTCATTGGCCAACCAGAGTTTGGTTCTCGGAGATGGTATCCCTCCTCGACAGCTTGCCCTGGGCGATACCGAACAGGCAATACCGACCTTCTGTCTCAGGCATGGGATAATCTTTATCCCCAGCCCGATCTGTGGAACCTTCACGTTTGGCCCCTGAGGGAGACCGGCTGAGGCATCCTGAGCTCACAGCTAACGTCGTACAGACTATTCTCAGTGCTAGGGCTCCTTCCAAAAGAAGAATATATGTCATGTAATTGGGTGTCTTTGAAAGGTGGTGTACTGCATGCTGTGCAGACCCAGTTCAGTGCTGGAGTTTCTGCAGGAAAATTTATGGTTTATGTGAACGATAAAGCAAGACTATTTTCACATCATTTTGAAGCCAGAACTCGAAGCGACAACATCCATTAGTCAAAAGTCTTATTGACACATATTTAGTATGAGTTTTGTGGTCTTATTTCAGCAACTTTCATTTTTATTTTTTCCAATAACCACGCATAAACATTATTCTCTTAAAAATACAAACATCTACATTCATGTTGCTCACATATTATGGTAGCCCTGTTTGTGCTATATAGTGTGAATGAGTGATTAGTATGAGTGAATTTACACCTTTGCCATTATCATGTTTATAAATAACTGAAAAAAGCACAAATGTCAGGGCATGTCAAAACATCCCAAGGGCCCCAAAAACACCTTAGACCCCAGAGGGTTAACAATGTCCGTTCTCTGGTACATAGTCCATAGATAGCACCAGCTCCACGGCTATTGTGATAGAAGAGACAGTGGGCCCAGCAGCCTGTTCTGAAGCTTTTACTATTGGCATCCCTCCCTAGCTTACCATTGGCATCTCTCATGGTAAGCTTTTATATGACAAACACGGGTCTGCCGTTTTCTTATCCCGGTGTGTGAAGCAAATAGTCAGTTTCACTCATTTTCTTCTTCACAACATAAGGCCCAGAGAAATAGAGATGATCCAGGAACAAGTAAAAGTACAAGCACTTCATCCCCAGGCATAAATGATCACGCAACTGCTTTTTTAAAACAAATTTGTGCTTTATAGCCTTCTGTGTACTGGCTAGAGATTATTTCGGTAGCGAGCAAGCAGTATGCAAACGATCACTAACTTACTAACACAATCTAGTAGTTTAGTGTTCGGACTTGAGTCAGTCACCAAAATCTTTTCTTTGAGAACTTTTTGCGGTCCTCTTACTTGATGTCCGAATATGAGTTTGGCTGGACTAAAACTAAGAGATTCTTGTACAGTCTCTCTTACAGCTAATACTCCCTCTTCCCAATCCTTAGCTGTGTCCAGACTATATTTTCTTAGGATCGCCTTCAATGTCTGGTGAAAGCATTTAAGTGCGCCCTGGCTTTGCAGATGGTACACACTTGAAAATCGGTGAGTAATTGTCAAAGAGTTTAGGGCTTGTTTAAAAAGTTTTGATAAAAAATTACCCTTATCAGTTTGTACTATTTTAGGGAGTTCGAATGTGGAGAAGAATTTCACCAACATAATAATGGGCACTGTGATTTTTCTTAGGGGATTTGCCTCCAGAAATCTGGCAACCACGCACATTATAGTAAACAAGAATTGTTTACCAGATTTAGTTTTAGATAACGGTCCAACACAATCTACAAATACATGTTTGAACGGCTCTCTAATTACTGGTAGGTGAGACAGTTTAGCAGGTGGAATCACCTGATTCGGCTTTCCAACCAACTGACAGGCATGGCAATATTGAGCAACATCTTTTTTTTAACTCTGGCCAAAAGAAATGTCTTAGTATCCTAATGTGAGTCTTTGTAACTCCAAGATAATCAGAAAGCTGATGATCATGCGCTACGCATAATACGTGTTGACTATAAGGAGAAGGGATAACAACTTGGTATATGCCATTTCAATCTAAATCCTTATCAGTGTTAGAGCACCACTTCCTCATCAATAAGTCATTGTCAACAAAATAGGCAACTTTCTTGTCCTCAACCACGTCAAGAGAGAGAGCAGAATTAAAAGAAGAATCTGTGCAGCAATATTTTTCTCTCGAGACGCAGAGCTTTTTAATGTATCTGTGTCAGACACAGTTACACCAGAACTCTCTAACTTATCACTATTTTGCTTTTTAGATGGAACAACCAAATTCAGTGAATAGTCATCAGCCAGAAGTGGAAGAATGAATGAACTAGACAAATAAACCACATCACCCACACATGTGGGAAGAACATCAGGGTAGGTGTTGTACAATTCTTTGGAATAACACATCACATCTTGTTTATCAACAACTTCTAAAAAAGGCAATACCTTCCCACCTGCCAGGTAATTCCTAAGAATGAAATTGACACCTTTCATGGGAAGTGAAGGACATACTGCCATACTACAAAACCTGTACATAGCTTACTCTGCAAATGTACACAATGCAGTGGTAATCTTAAGCAACAAATGTCAATGCCTTGCACAATCACACTAGAGCCACAGACAGTATTGTTAGACAACTGTAATTTATCTGCTACAATAAATTATTGTATTGCACCTGCGTCTCGAAGCATCCTTATTTCTTTCTGATCCTTGCGATTACCTGTTAAGGAAATCACCCTCTTCAAAATAAAAGGTCGTCACCTCATCATCGGGTACCTTAACAGCCATGTTAAGAATTTTCACGAAACCTACACTTTTAGTCTGTGATTGCTGTTTACCTTTCAATGCCAAACAGTCAGCAATCACATGTCCTAGTTTGTGGCAATAAAAACATTCCCAATCCTCTCTAGTATGAGGTGGGCTGGATTTGGAGTGTAAAGTTTGGTACTTTATGTTTTGAACAGACTGTGTCCTCTCTGGACGTGCAGATGCAAATAAATGTTTTGTATTAATATAAACTCATCCGCTAGTATGGCTGCACGTGACTGAAGTTACTTTCTGTTCGTTAACATAAGTCACAACCCTTAAACTCTGAGGAATACGAGTCAAAGTAATTTACTTTACTGGCTGTGCACCACTTGTCAAAAAAAAAATTCCTTTCTCCCTTGCAAATTCCATGAAAGTCTGGGTAGAATTTTTCCTATGTCCCCTAAATTTCTGCCTGACTCATAAGCATTAAGAATAGCAGACTTCATTGATTCTTATTTTAATATCTCCTCTAATGACAAAGTAGAGCAAAGCTCCTGAGCTTTACCAATCAACTTGCTCTGCAATAGTAAAGACTAGACCCCTTTAGCCCAATGAAGAGAAGTATCAATGCTTTCAAATGCACTAACATAAGAATCTACTTCCGATTCTCTAAACTGAGGTACGGATGGAATGTGCTTGCTTGCATCAAATGTAATTTGGGATGGATCAGTCAGCGGAGGAGAATCAGAGACCTGTTCTGGGTTCGACTGCGCAGCTGAACTAGCAGCAACCTTCATTGCCTCCAGATCGAGCTGTCGCAGCTTCACTTGCTTGTCAGTCTCAATTTCGGGCCTGCGTACCTCCAAAAGCAGATTTATAGAGTAGATAATAATCTATCATACATAATTACAAGGAAAAATATTCCACATGAGGGAAATCATTGTGGTGTCCATGAAGATGTGAAAAAATAGGCATAAATCTAGCTTACACATTTACCAAAATTATTATATGCCTGTTTAACCTAAGCTTATTTGGGTGGGTTTCTCCCATCCCCATACAATGTCACTTCTCTGTCTTACGACCCTGACGAGAACGTCGGTCTCCTCGGCTGTGAACCGCTCCTGGCGTGGGCCTGGCAAATCCGCTGTTATAATAGCAATCCGCCATGGAACAAGCGCGCCTGCTCTTAAAGGGAATGTGAGATGATGCTCTGATTGGTTTATTTCACATTACACCCAAACCACACCTATGAGTAATGTAGCTACTTCAGACCAACCCATTTTAGATTTGCGTCTTTATCCTGCCGGTATAATAGCAACAGCGCCCGAGATCCGCCCACAAAGTTACTTGCGTTTCGCGTTTGATACTTGCATTTCAGATCGTTAAAATAGGGCCCTCTGTCTACTCACAGCAATCTGATAATGGTCAGCAATCAGCTACAAATCTTGCTTCCTACACAAGTTATTCTGCTCTAATGTCAGATTGGTAATAAAGTTCTGCAAGCTAAACATTTCCATAATGTATAATAAACAGACGAGGGCTCAAATAAAAACGTAAAAACGTAGCGTCAGTTGCCATCAACAAACACACAAATTACCACAATTACAAGGATTTTTGGGATTGATCAATCCCAGGCGAGCCCCCAATAAATGTTACGACCTCTTACTTTGGTTCTAGGGTTAGAAGAGGTAACATTGAGATTATGACAAAATTTGGAGTTGGGATTTATTATACATAAGTGAAAATAAGTGCACAAAGATGTGTTGATAATAAGAAAAATGCAAAGAATGGTGATGACTTGAAGCGGGCCATCCTCCAATGGGTCGGTCGCTCCCCGGAACAAACATCGCCAGCGCTTCCGCTCAGTGGACCTGGGGGACAGCGGCCAACCTTTCGTCATGGCCCAACAGCTCCAGGACGCTTGCCGCAAGTGGCTGGTGGCCGGGAAACGCAACATCAAGTAAGTGGTCGATCTGATTGTACTGGAGCAGTTAATTGCTCGGGTTCCACGAGGAACGGCCGAGTGGGTCCAGTACCACCACCCGGCATAGCTGAATCAGGCCATCCAGCTGGCTGAAGATCATCTGGTGGCGTTCCCCGGGATCGGCGAGCCCCTGCCTAACCTCTTTCTCTCCAACCCCTCTCCCTCTCCTCCTGTTCTCTCTCGCCCTATTCCTGCTCCCAGGTCACGAAGTTACATTCCCCCTCAAACTCTACAGTGGGGACGTTTTTCCAGGGGGCTAGATCGGCGACAGGAGGGGGCGTGGCGGAGAGTGCTGGAGCCGCCGCTCCATCTCCACCTTTCACTCTCTCCGCCAATCTCTAGGCCATCCTTCTGCCGTGGGAAGGCCTGTGCCGGCCTGCTGGAGATGCGGCGACACGAGTCGGACAGGTCTCTAATGATGGAGGTGGGAACGTTGATCCGGGTCCCTGACACCCCATGGGCTGCCCACGATCAAGCTGGGCAATACCAAATACCTGTGAGTATGAAGTGGGGTACGTATCAGGCTTTGGTGGATTCAGGCTGTAACCAAACCTCCATTCATCAAAGCCTGATGCAGCAAGGGGCATTGGATACGAGCCGCAAGGTTAAGGTGAGGTGTGTGCACGGGTGCATGTGGTGGATTACCCGTTAGTACCCGTTAGTACCCGTTAATATTCAATTTCAGTGAAAAACGCATAGAATTAAGGTGTCAAATAACCATAGGTATCCGCTGATTTTGGGAACAGATTGGCCAGCATTCACACAATTATTGGGGATTTTGAGTGCGGATGCCTCTTAGGGGATAGGAAGGGGGACGGGAGAAGCGGTGGCTCAGGCTGAGGACGCTGTTCCGGGACCCTCACACACTGACTCAGAGGAAACGAGAGCAAGGGCACAGCTATTGCCGCCTGAGCTAGATGACTTTCCTCTCGAGTCTCATGATGATACGCCTAAAAATGCCTATGGCAGGGTCCGCACTGTCAACGGACAACTACTTCATCCTGATCAGCCACTCTAAAAGATAGGTTGTATCGGGTGACCCAAGACACTCAGACAAAGGAAGATACAACCCAGTTATTAGTGCCAAAAAGCCGCCGAGAAATGCTTTTTCAGGTGGCTCATAGTAGTCCCATGGCAATAATACACTACAGTTAAAATTATAATCCAATACTTTATTTTAGATGTATAGACACCAACAATAGACCATTTCAATGTTTGATTTTAAGAATATCTTTGTTTACTTTCAGACAAATACTGTGTTGGGTTGCAGTTGAAGTACAATGTAAAATCGGAGTCCTAAAATAAAATCAGTTGAGAAGTACCGCCATAAACATCTATTCCACGGCAAATCAGGTCATTATTCATTAAACCAATTAATCAAAATGTTTATCTTTTTAGCATGTGGCAGTCTAGATGTGATTTTCTTTTTACAAGCTAGCCTACACTCATCCATCACTGGCCTTTCAACAACAAGTAGCTTGATTTCATTCCAGCGTCTCGCGTGGATTACTGTTTTGACATTTGCGAATTCATCTGTGAAAAGTAGGTGCAAACAATTCATTTTACAGGGCACTGACTTTCTGGGATGCCATGCATTCCTCTCACATGGAACTTAAGATGGCGCTGACTGCTAAGTCCACATGCCTGTTCAACACATACCTTCTTCAACAGCTTATCGACTCCATGGTCTCTTTACCCTGTAAAGGTTTGCAACCGTCCCAGTGATAGCTGTGGGACTCAGCTCAGATTTTAAAAGGCAACCTATATGTTTGGCCCTGTAGTGCAATTATAGACACTTGCTGAAAAGCAGATGTTGTTCATTTGGCTTTTATGATCAGTCATGAATTGCAGAAGTTCCTTATCTTCTCTTAAGTGCTTGGAGGAAAAATAGATTGCTAGTCCTCATAATTGGATTAGCTTAATGCATTGGATGATTGTGAGGAGGTCACTGGATGGTCACTTTTGGTGTTTTAAAAGTTTCCTTGCGCAATTTATCTTTGCGTAATCGAGGGACATGACAACAGCGCTGACTCATCTTCTCATTTTACAAGTATACCAATGCCCAGAGAGAGTGACCGGTCAGAACACAGTCAAACCATGCAACTGAAATGGGAAAAAAGTCACGTTAGCCTGGCAGACACCTTAAAAATTATGACCTTTTGGGCCAATTACTCTTATAATATGTCTTATTAAGGGAAATAAAAATAAGAAGTGTTGAGTAGCCTGAGTTACTCTAAAAATGTATGAATTACTAGTTACTAATTACATCTTCAACAGTGTAATTAGATTACGTTACTCCCTCTAAAAAAGTATTGCGTTACTTTCTAAATCCCATATCAACCTCGACCAGTTAAACAAAACAAGGATAGACATGAAACTGCTCTTTTAATTCTTTCAAATAAATAATATAAAACTGCATAAATTATTCTTGAATTCACCCAAGTATTCAAAGGGAGGTTACATAGAAAAACACACACAAAAAAAACACTTTAACATTAGATGTTAAATTTTGATGTTAAATCCACTATTGTTTTATATAGAATTGTTCCGTAGTCTATATTTAATGCAAGTGCATCAGAAATAACTGTAATTAAATTACAGAAAAAGTTAAAGTAATCCCTTACTTTACCTTTTCAAGGGAAAAGTAATTAAATTACAGTAATTAAAACCCAACACTGCAAATAAGAGTATAATAGTAATCATGTTGGTATTTACATGATTTTGAAAATCTTTTATACCATTGTCAACAAAAGTTTAATATATGTTTAATGCATCTAAACATGGCATGTGGTGTAACGTAAAAAGTTATAACACATTTTATTTACGCCTTGATATGTTACACATGAGTGTAATCGTATGAAAAAATAAGTTTTCAATGTAAAACTTTATACCTTGACACACATAAGGGTCTGTATGTGTCCTATCTATGACATAATTTCCTGTTTTATGTTTTCACATGACTTTAGTTTCACCACAAGCCTTTTACGTGCATGGTTTATTAGTAAATATAAATTCACAATAAAATATGAATTATTCATATATTTATACAAATTAATAAGAATATTCCTAATTAGTCATTACCCCCCCCCCCCCCCCCATTCAAATTCAAATTATTTTTTGATTAATAAATTAAACAGATATTCATCATATACATCATCTTTGATATATTTATGAATTACATTTTTAAATTATTTTTGAATAGATTCAATTCATAGATCTTGATGGAACATTAGTGTGATATTTTATCTGGCTACTGATAGACAGCTAAATTAAGACATAAAGAGGAAGAAAATAGATGATCCAACAGAAAAGAATATATTGTTAATATCTCAATTGTTTCTCCTTGACAGTATAGTGAGATTGTTGCAATGAGAATAACAATTGTCAATTTTTAGGAGAAAAATAAGAGACAAAGTAGGATAACTAGTTTCCTTATCTGTGAACGATCAACCACTGAGCAATAAAATTGCCACTGCACAAAACCATTGCAAAAATGATTGTTAAAGCCGAGACATTACAATTACCACTGTTATGTGGTGTTGCTAAGCTGTAAATTTTCCATAGCCAAATTCCAACAACCCTTAAGGTATGTCCCTGTGGCATAAACAGATACAACAAACTGTAAATAGAGGTCTGAACCAGAAATTCAAAGGAAGTTTTTATGACCCTAAAGCTCTTCAAACTTCAGAAAAGCTTCCTTGGAATAGCAGCTGCCTGAGATTTTTTTATAGTGCTAATTGTTTAGTTTAAAAGTTTATGTTGTACAAGTAGTAGTTGCGCAATGAAATGTGCCTCATTTACTGTTTTCCTTGTTTCGGTTTTTCAGGCCACTAAAGAGATTAACTGGCCAATTAATTAAGCAAAAGATGAAAGCAAACCAGCCATAGTAAGACAGGCAGAATGAATAGCCACAGGAAAAAAGAAAGATCGCTCGAATAATGGGGCTTTCCCTTTTTCAAACATCATCCGTCTCTTTCACAGATCCGTGAAATCAGATACAGGTATTACATGTTGAGCTCAAGCAGACCAGAGAGGCAGTGGGGGGGGTGTTGGGAGGGTCAGGTCGCCCCGCCGACCACCCCCTCCTCCTGATTGGCCCACCTGGGTAAGAGAGCTTCCGAAGACATGAACCGAGCTACCTCTCGGTCTATCCATCTCATCGGCGCGTATCGGGTTCCTGTCTCTTTGAAATCGAGGATGGGATCAAACGGCCCACTGCCACTTATGAGGACAGCTCAACTAGTACAATGACTGCTAATAAGGGCTCGTTTGACTCGGCCTGAGACCAGACAGAGAACCAAGAGCCCGACCATTGTGCAGAAACTGGCTCGCTCTTTCAGGATGCCATTGTGTGTATAGTCAGGGATTTTGGTGTAGGATTGTATGTTTTGGGAGTGTAATTCTTCCTCCAAATGTGTTATTATAAGTAATTGAGAGTTTCTTTAACTATTGTAACCTTTTGCCCTGTGATTTATTTTTAAAAGTTATTTCCACCGCAATGTCATTTTCACCACATCTCAAATTATTTAATAGCATTCTTGAAACAACTGCACAATTGAGGGACAGACATGCGTCACGGTGTGGTGCAGGCAGAAGAAGAGGGAGAATCAAAAGTTCCAATGCAAACTTTTACTTAACATAATTCAAACAGGTACAAACAGAAGGTACACACTCTTGGTAGGATGGAGATCGGACAAAGACTGACTGAACAGTACTAAAACACTGATTGACAAAACACAGGTGACAGATGAACTAACACAGGTGATACAGATGAATGAATAAAGGTTGTCATGGAAACAAATGAGTGGCAGGAAAACAGAACAAAAGGAAGACATGTGACTAATACAAACACTGACACGTTACAGTACTCCAATGAGCAGGGGGGACGAAGGGATGAGGCGTAGCCAGAGGAGTGCAGTCCAGAGGCTAGGGTAGGTCAACGAGCGACCAAGGTGGATCCGGGGGGACGAGGGAGCCTGGCAAAACTGGTGAACTGATGGGCCATGGTGGAGCTGATGGAGGTAGGAGCCAAGGTTGAGCTGATGGATCGACGGGCCGAGGTAGAGTCCTGGTCGCGGAGATTGGAGGCGGAGACCGGGGATCCACCGACCAGGCTGGAGCTGCAGGCTGGCAGACCTACGGTGACCCCACCTCCCTGAAGGGGGATTGAGGAGCTGAGGGGCTGACAGGCAGTGGCAGAAGAAGGGTTGAGAGGTGGTAGATGGGAGGAGGTGGGAGAGAGAGGCTGGGTGGGAGTTCAGGAACCGGCTCAGGTTCTGGAACAGACTCAGGCTCAGATTCAGATACAGGCACGGGAACAGATTCAGATACAAGCTCAGGGACAGAAGACTCAGGCAGGGGCGGTCTCGGTGGGACAAAACTCTGGACGGGCCGTCTCAGTGGGACGAGAATCTGAACGGGCGGTCTCGGCGGTATGAGACTCTGGACAGGTGGTCTCGGCTGGACGAGACTCTGGAACAGGTCTGGGAACATGGACAGTCCTTGGGGCAGGAACAGAACAGGGAACAGGAATCAACATGGTGGCGGCCATCCTGGCTCAGGCGGTGAGGCGACCATCTTGGCTGAGGGCTCTAGCGGTTGAGGCGGTGGCCATCTTGGCTGAGGGCTCAGGCGGCCATGACGGGAAGAGACTCTGGAATGGCGGCCATGAAAGGACGAGACTCGGGAATGGCGGCCATGACGGGACGAGACTCGGGAATGGCGGCCGTTTTCTGGATGGGGGGGGTACATGTCTTCCAGACACTTGAGAATGGCATCCCTCCAGGGAAGTCCTCAGGTGTCTGGAAGTTCAACTGGGTGGTAGTAGTTGGCCCCGATCCAATATAGTGTTCTGAGGGTCTCGTCATCATAGGGGGAGAGGATGGCAAGACAGCAGAACTCCACGGAGTAATCTACAAAGTTGAGACTCTTCGTGCCAAAGCAGCGAACTGTACTGCCATATCCATTTTAACGGTCCAATCTTTTGTCTCAGTGTGGTGCAGGCAGAAGAAGACGAGGGAGAATCAAAAGTTCCAATGCAAACTTTTACTAACAATATAATTCAGACAGTTAGAAGACACACACTTAGTAGGACAGAGATCAGGCAAAGACTGACTGAACTGAATGGAACTAAATACAAACACTGATGAACACTGATTGACAGAACACAGGTGACATAGATGATGATGATGATGATGAACTAACGCAGGTGATACAGATGAACTGATAAAGGTTGTCATGGAAACAAATGAGTGGTGGGAAAACAGAACAAAGGAAGACATGTGACTAATACAAATTTTTTTTATGTGACTCTCATTCATTGAAATCTGTTTGTGTTAATAAAAATTACCCAACATAAAAGTGCCTGAATTTATTGAAATTCCCTTTCACATGTTCACAGTTCAGAAACATTTGTGGAATATGTTAAATATAATTATGACACCCTTAGGAAAGAAGATTATAATATGTTTATTTGACATTCATAGGTGTTAGATGGCCTTTCTTTCTGTGCTTCTCTTCTCTTGTATGTCAGGGCTGAGTTCAAACATACCTAAGACCTATTGTCTATAATCATTCATTGCATTTGTAAGCAGTATCATCTCCGCCTTCAGGATTAATTGAGTCTTGTCATATCTGGTATGCATTATATTACTGCTATGCTAACATCTCTTTTTAATGGTTTTTAACCTCTTTTCAACTTTAATCCTCTACTGGTTTGTGTCATTTATAAAATGGGCAGAAAAAAACGAAACAATGTCTTTTCACTTTTATGAAGTCAAAGACGACCTGTTTTATTTAATCCTCTGAAATGTGATATAATTCTGTTATTTACCACTTTCTAGGGCAAAGGTCATCAAAAACCTTATTTTTTTACTTGTTTCATAATAGTCCATAAAGGGGGAGTTACTCTCATTCCAGTCATAACAACATTCAGACTCCTATAGGAGTCGTATAGGAGATTTTTTCCCCCCAGAAATAAGGACTATATTGGTTATATTAAACCAGCTGATGTGTATTAGGACAGCAGATACTTTTGCACCAGCAGTGTTTTCCAGCAGTTCACCCACATCCTCACAAATCCACAAACAAACAGACCTTCTTTCTCTGTCCATTCTCGCTTGTGTTTCACCTGTTGAAAGTCGAGTTTGTTTAAAATGATTGCCATGGTAACAGAATTTGTTGGTAGCGAGCTTGTCACGCCATGGGCTCTTGTTTGTTGAGCCATGTGAAACTGTCATTGCAGCCCAACAAAGCTAGGATTTCCTAATGTTTTTCCTCAATTTTGGTACTTAGCGGTGCTTGTTCGGGCAAGCATGACTATTACTGTTTCTCATAATAAAATTCCGTGTGTAACTCATCCCATGAACAAGAACAATACCTTAAATTCTTCCATATTTAAAATATCATATAATTACATTTAAGGATTTCATGTCATATACGGGCCATTGTGAGACATAATTCCGAGAAATGAAACGGAAACAAGCAGAAACAAGCTTCCATAGAAACCAGGTAGAATCCACTAGAATAGCAACATGCTAAAAACATAACACAACAGCAACGGCTCCTATTTTCTTTAAAATCATGTAAAACTCAAGTTTACCAATGCAGTCCAAAGAGGGTGATGTAAGGGCACAATAATGTGTGGTTCATAATCATGTGTTTTCTTGTTATTTTTCCATTGTGTTGTCATTGAAAGGAGCCTATAGTCAAATACGCAACACAAAACACACGCCCACATATAGCATATATGTCTCACAGTAGACTGACAGCAAGATATGTGTAGCTTTCAACATTCTCTCATAACCCAGAAGATCCCTTTAAATATATTTGTCAAGCATAATTTGCAGGTCTAGTGTGACTCATGTGGTTAAACATCAACCTGTTTGCGGTTTTAAGACTGGGTGGAAACTAACAATTCTTCTTTTCCGTTCAGTGGGCCGGAAAAATGTGACTTACTGTAAATGACGCTAAAGTGAATAACTGAATGCCATTAAGCATTTTATATTGAATTTGGCAGTCAGATTGTTTGTTTAGGCGGCTTGTAGTCAGAGGATGTTTAGTGAGCACGTGTCAGGCCCTCTGGGCATTCATAAGTCATCACTTTTTATTTGTTAGGGCAGCCCATGCAGGGCAGATGGTCACAGGATACAACACAGACTGGATCTGGAGGCCAAATGGGCTTTTTGTTTTTTCAAATAATTTATTTTTTTTATGTTGTTTTTGTGATAATATGTGATTATAGTGAGCAAGATGATTCAGTCCTTTAGGAATCAGCTACTGGCACTAAACCTGGATGTTTCAACCATAAAATGTTTTGATTTTGTTTTAAATGTAAGTTTAATGAATTAGTGAAACTGAAATGTTTTACCCCATGATTTCACCCAGTAAAAATGTAATTACAATCCTAGATAAAATTGTGACATCAAGGAATAAAAGAGGCTTGAAAAATCAATATGAACTTAACAAATATGTACTTATATTCATTTGATTAGTAAATACTAAATAACATTAACTATTTCTACAATGTGAAATAAATAATTACATACATTTTCTTGTTATAACAAACATAACTCTGTCACCAATGCTATTTAGTAAGGGCATTGATCAAACAAATATCTTTTTTTCTCTAATTTATAGGAAATATAAGTTCAGCAGTAACTACAAATTGATATAGCAAATTGATAATACGTCCCTTTTGGGTGCATCATTCTGGCATTATTTCATTTGAATCAGAATCACAAAGTGCTTTATTGCCAAGTATACAAGGAATTTGTTTTGGTGGCAAAAGAAGCTTCCAGTACACAACAACAGTACTCAGATAAAGATATATGTGAATAAGATACATAACTACAAAATAGACACATTTGTATGTACAGGTGTGCTATATACAAATAGAATAGTGTTAGTGTTTATTGTATATGTCCCCGAAGGGCAATTGGTTTTACAGCAAGACAGCATACAAAGGAACAATTTACAATACATTAAAAATCTGTAAAAGTTAAATTACATTTAAAATTAAAAAATTAACACGAAAATAAGTACACACACAAAGTACATACACAGAACCCAAACAACTACTTCCTTCCACCTAATCCCCCCATACCCGAATTTAACAGAGAGATGGAAGTAGGAATAAATGAATGTTTATACCTGTTACTTCTAACTAAGGGAAATCTCAATCGAGATCCTGAGGGTAGAAACTGAAACTCAGAATAGAGAGGATGTGAAGTAACCATTAAAATGGATCGGGCTTTCCTAACTACCTGCCGGTTATACAAGTCGGTAGGGTGACTCTGCTGAACTCCTAATATCCTACTGCTAGTATTTACTATTTTCACCAAAGCAGTCTTTGCCTTCACACCAAGAATTCCATACCAGCATAGCATAGTAAATGTTAGAACCGACTCAATATAAGATTTGTAAAACAAAATCATTAACGACCTATCAACTTTAAATTTGGACAGTCTACGTAGACAGTACAACCGTTGCTGGCCCCTTTTACAAATCGTCTCCACATTTACATTAAATTTCAGCTTGTTGTCAATCACACACCCCAGATACTTATATGATTCCACAACATCAACCTCCTGCTGAATACAATACAAGTTACAGGGAATGGAATACGAAGAGGTAGAGTATTGTCAAATAAATATAGTATATATTTATAAGTGATATTGCAGATGTTATCACTGCACAGTGGGGAAAGCATTTAACTGTTGATGAGGTAGATTGCCTGGGGGAAGAAACTTTTCTTGTGCCTAGTTATTCGGGTGCTCAGTGTTCTCTAGACCAGACGGCAAATGCTCAAAGAGAAGGTGACTTGGATGTGAGGGGTTCAGAGTGATTTTCTGAGCCCTTCTCCTCACTCTGGATGTATACAGTTCTTGGAGGTTGGACTGGGGGGTCACCAATGATCCTCTCAGCAGTCCGAGTCCTCTGATGTCCCCTGAAGTCTGATTTTGGTGGCTGAGCCAAACCAGACAGTTAATTGAAGTGCAGAGGACAGACTCAATATCATCTGAGTAGCACTGTGTCAGCAGCTCCTGTGGCTCAGCTGGCGAAGGAAGTTCAACCTCTGCTGGGCTTTTTCACAATGGAGTCTCTGTGATTGTCCCAATTCAGGTCCTGAGAGATGGTGTTGCTCATGAACCTGAATGACTTGACTGCTGCTACAGTGCTGCTCTTGATGGTGAGTTGGGGAGTGTTGGGGTGTTTCTCCTGAAGTCCACGATCATCTCCACTGTTTTAAGCTCCAGGTTATGTTCAACCCCCTGCCTGTATGCAGTCCTGTCACCATTGTGTATGAGACCGATGACGGTAGTGTTGTCAGCAAACCTCAGGAGTTTGACAGAGGGGTCTTTGGCGGTTGAGTCATTGGTGTACAGTGAGAACAGCAATGGGGAGGGGACGCACCCCTGGGGGGCGCCAGTGCCGATTGTGCAGGTGGTAGACGTGAGTTTCCCAGTCTCACTAGCTGTTGCCTATCTGTCAGAAAGCTGGAGATCTACCGACAGATAGAGCTGGGAACTATTGTTAATATAGTCCGAAGTAGTGCTGGGGTGATGGTTTGAAAGCAGAACTGAAGTCCACAAACAGGATCCTCACATAAGCCCCTGGTTTGTCTAGATGTTGCAGGATATAATGCAGTCCCACTGACCTGTTTTCTCGATAAGCAAACTTCAGGGAGTCTAGCAAGGGTCCAGTGATGTCCCTCAGGTAAGCCAATACCAGTCTCTCAAATGACTTCATAACCACAGATGTTACAACAACAGGTCTGTTGTCATTAAGTCTTTTTGGGAATGTGACTATGGTGGAGCGTTTGAAGGGACTTTGCACAGCAGTGTTAAAGACCTGTGAATAGATGAAGGCCAGCTGGACAGCACAGGTTTTTAGACTAGGCCTTTCCTTGTTTTCTGTTTCCTGAAGATCCAACACACATCCTCTTCACCCGAAGTGCAGGAGGGGGGAGAGTGGGGTTGAACCATTTTTATATAGTTTGCTGGAAAAGAACATTGTAATTGAGTTTGACGTCCTTTATTGTATTTCTTTCCAAACTGAGTTTGCACAAAGTGCATATGTCGTTGTGACAGAACTGAAGAGAATATTCAAGAAAGGAAGAGGCAAGAAAAAAAGCAGCATACCATTTCAAACAGGCAGTCTACTTCAATGCTTTCGTCTGCTGCCCCCATCTGGTGATCAAATCGAACAGCAATCATCCTCAAGTGACGAAGTGTGTTTTTGTGTTCCTGTTGCTCCATAACCCTGTGGTCAATATCTTTTGCAGCATTACAGTAACCTCAAAAGAAGAACTCCCAAAAGGCATGTGCTGTAAAATGACCCTTAATTCCACCTCCTGCTCATATGCTCATTTGACATTTTAAACTAAACCTAGCTTGTCAAGCTGAAATGTCTGATAGTCCAGCCACCTCGGTTCACCTCAGAGCCCCCCGGTGTGGCGGGGTCTGTGAGTCTGGTGTCGGGGCAGAGGGTGCAGGTTTGGGAAACAGGAGCTCTCATTAATACAGCAACAAAAGCGGTCCTGTTCCGCTCTGCCTGCGTATCTCAGAGGCAGGTGGATAGAATATCTTTCTGCTTTGTTGTGTCTTTTGTGTGACCAGACAATGAAGATCTTTTGCCCCCCCACCCCTCCCCAATCGAAGATGAATGAAAGGCTTTCTTCGAGCCAGAAATATGTCAGGACTGTGTCAGCTTGAAAGTCTGGGCTGTTTTTTTTTGCAACTGACTGTATTAGCCTGACTGGAAGGCTTTTTCACCCAAAAGATGAATAAGTTATGGTGTAATTGCACACTAGAGGGCAGTAGACGTGTTATGGTTGCACAGTTTGCACTATTGAGTGCAATTGCTAGTGAATCTGATACTGCAATACAAAATAGCATACAAAAATATACAGTATGTTTGGTCTTACTAAAGAGATATGTGCTGGACAGAGAAAAAAAACAACAACATAGATTTACACACCTAAACCAGAATAATAATTAATCGATATACTTAAGTGTGAAGTAAATGTAATGTTTACAGAAACTTAATTGTATGTTATTTGAAATTAAATGAAAATTTTGCTATTATAGTTTAAATTTATATTAGTGTTTTTGACCCACTTAAGAAGGACTTAAGCACATCTTTATATGCAATTTCATAATTACTTCGATTGTCTTTGAAAAATATGGTTAAAGTTACTGCTGAATGCACCGACAAGCATTTATGGTAAACTAAAATATACTTTCAAGCCACTAATTATCATAGTCATAATAACCATGAAACTATTTTTAAATATATTTTTATTAAACATTTATAATGATCAAGTTGCAATAGTACATTTCAAATATATAACTATAACACACTACGGTTAAACATTTAAGTACATGTGCTTTAGTATGTAAATAAGTGTACTTTTTTAAAAGCATGACAAATTATTATTTAATAATTTAAACTGTACTTTAAAGTCAAACTTGACATTGACTTGACATTATTACAAAGTGCACTTTCTAAAAGATGGTAATACAAAGTGTATTTAAGGTGCCTTTTATTTCATCAGTAGTGTACGTTTGTAAAAATATACTTTTAATTTTTAACACTTAAAAGTGCTCAATAAATAGAATAAAATCGACGTTTTCACAAGGGTGGTCAGGATCTTCAAACAAACATTTTTGATGTATTTTAAAAATAAATGTATTTTAGCATTTAACACTTTACTTTTAATGAAGCTGTAGCTTTGATGTTTTACTAGAACTGATGACCTACTTTTACTTCATTAGAAACAAACAAACAAAGCCAGAATCTGATTAACTTTTCACCAGACATACGCACGCACGCACACACACACACACACACACACACACACACACACACACACACACACACACACACACACACACACACACACACACTGTTTTCCCTGTAGAAGATGGTTTCCTTCTGTTTTCCATAGACGAGCCAAACAGATGCCTGTTCTTCCTCATAAACATCTCGAATACACAACCAAATTACTCCATCTTTCCACCTTTTTCCACCATGCGTTTGGTGTAAATAAATAAAAATACAATTCCAGCACAGTGGAACTGAGGGCATTTTAAACTATTATTTCTTCCTGCATAAAGACATTTAAACAAAACTATAAAAGTTTTACATTAGTTATTTTGTTTGACACACATTTGGTGCCTCAAACTTTCCATGGAGGATGCAGTAATAATTCTCATAAAGTAAACGAGACAATCTAACTACATTATATATAAAATGAGCAGATGTTTCCCAACACACACACACACACACACACACACACACAAACAACAGTGTCTGTAAAGCTTATTTAGTGCCAGGTATTAACCTTGTAATAATGCTCAGAGCAGTGATTATTCAACTCTACACCAGCTCCCCTATAATTACTCTGAGGTGATCATATAAATCTATTTTTATAGGACATAAGTGATATGAATGCCAATAATTACTTCCTAATTACTTCAGATTTGACAGGAGATTCAACTGGGTAATGAGTTTAATAGTGCAGTGGGGTTTGAAGGGAATAAGAGTGAGCAGAAGAAATGAACAAGAGGTTTAAAGAGAGTTTACAAAAGAAGTGAGGAAAGAGGAAACTCTAGAGGAAGAGGAACTAAAAAACAAAAACGAGTGGAAAATTCATTTTCTTGATTTAGCCAAGCACAACATCAACATCCTGGAACAACCTTCCTATGAAATTCATTAGGCTGATTTCTTTAGAAAGTTAAACAGTGTGCCGGGATCAAAACATTGCTCTGTTTGTTTGAGTATCTGACCAGCTCAACATAGCAACACTGACTCAACCAATGGCGTGAGTTTGGAGCCGTGGCTGTCTGTATTTCTGACCAATGGAAGACAGGGTGAAGAGTTTAGGAAACCTGTTTGAAAACAGTCATTATATGACACTGTCACAGAAATTACACCCTTCAATTTAATTTGTAAGATTTAATGTCTAAGTAAAGTGAAATTACATTCCAAATCAATTTTAAACTGAATTTTATATCTGTACACCTGTTTCTTAGTTTAAAGCTGGTGCAGACGCCTCATCTGGAGGCCCCTGGCAGTCAGAGACCCCGGGGCCATAACCCATCCTTACCGAGGCTGACTAGAGTCATATCACCAAATAATTTGAATCTGGTTTGCTTATATTCCTTCACACATCTCTCCCAGATTATTTACATTCAAATGTTTTCATTTAGCTGACCCTTCTGAAGCGACAGTTGAGGAATACAAGCGATTCATTTTAAGAAGGCAATAAACGCAAAGTTTCAGTCATTGTTCAAGATATAATTTAGATATAGAGATTAAGGAAGAGTAGGAGCATACTGTAGATGAATAAGTGAAAGCATAAAGGAGAAAATTAAGGTCAGTTAAGTTTTAGTTCTGTGCAATCAATCAATCAACCAATCAACCAATAATGTTTTCAATCAATCAATCAGTCACTCAGTCAGTCAGTCATTTTTTCAATCAATCAAGCAATCAAGCAATCACTTTTAATCAATCCATTAATGAATAGTTTTTTTCAGTCAGTCAATATTTTTTTCAATCAATAAATCAATATTTTTTTCAATCAGCCAATCAATCAATCAATCAATCAATCAATTTGAATCAATCAATCCATTCATCAAAAAAAAATTCAGTCAGTCAATTTTTTTTCAATCAATAAATCAAATTTTTTTTTCAAGCAGCCAATCAATCAACCAACCAATCAATCAATCAATCAATCAATCACATTTTTTTTCTGTCAGTCAAATTTTTTTTAAATCAATCAATAAATCATTTTTTTATCAGCCAATCAATCAATCAGCCAATCAGCCAATCAATCAATCAATCAATCAATCAAGCAATCACTTTTAATCAATCCATTAATGAATTGTTTTTTTCAGTCAGTCAATATTTTTTTCAATCAATAAATCAATATTTTTTTCAATCAGCCAATCAACCAATCAACCAAACAATCAATCAATCAATTTTAATCAATCAATCCATTAATCACATTTTTTTTCAGTCAGTCAATTTTTTTTCAATCAATCAATCAATCAATCACTTTTTTTTCAGTCAGTCAATATTTTTTTTCAATCAATCAATAAATCAATTTTTTAATCAGCCAATCAATCAATCAATCAATCAATCAATCAATCAATCAATCAATCAATCAATCAATCAATCAATCAATCAATCAATCAATCAACCAATCAATCAATCAATCAATCAATCAATCAATCAACCAATCAACAAATCAATCAATCAATCAATTTTAATCAATCAATCCATTAATCAATTTTTTTTTCAGTCAGTCAATTTTTTTTCAATCAATCAATCAATCACTTTTTTTTCAGTCAGTCAATATTTTTTTTCAATCAATCAATAAATCAATTTTTTTAATCAGCCAATCAATCAATCAATCAATCAATCAATCAATCAATCAATCAATCAACCAATCAACCAATCAATCAATCACCTGAACATATTTTTTGTTTGTTGAAAGAAGTCCCTTATATGTTCACCAAGGATGCATTTATTTAATCAAAATACAGTAAAATATTGAATGCATCATTACTCCAGTCTTTAGTGTCACATGATCTTTCAGAAATCATTCTAATATGCTGATTTGATGCTTAAGGAATATTTCTGATTATTATCAATGATAAAAAAAAATCTGACCTTCAATTTTTTATTGTTAGTGTACATAGGATATATAAGATAAAACTTCCAGTATCTAGCCAAGTTAAAATGGTCCAGAACCGCTGATCCTTGCATGTTTTGTCCTTTTCATTTACTAAATTGAGACAAAACCCACCATGATTCTGAATCTGCATAAAAAAAAATCAATAAAAAAAACCAGAATGGTGAATGATATATGCCATTAGACATGACATATTTAGAGCTGCCATAAATCACCGAATGTCTCTCCCTCTCTATACGTTGACCTCAGCTCTCCTCCATGTGCTTCAACATGCTGCCATTGTATCCATTCATCAATACATCAGCTAATGGCCTGGCAAAGCCACCACAACAATAGTCTCTGCTTTCAAAGACAGTGTGACATAACAAAGGCTATTTTCCTCCCTTCTCTCCTCTCTGTTTCACTCTTTCTTTTCTCATTCCACATGGTTTCCTTCGGGGTGTCAAATGGGTTAAAGGGCTACGAATGCCCTCTGACACTTTGCTTTCCCTTTTGCGCTTTCATGTTTCATTTTTTTTCTTTTCATTCTCTGTTTACCTCTGTATCTCCCTTTCTCTCTTTATGTGTTGGCCTTAATCTAATCAGAACAGGGTGTAAATTATTCAGGGAAGCTTGTTGAATAAAGGTCTTTGATTGTCAATTTTATTGTCTAGCCTGCTGCATTATTGAAAACCCTTCCATAAGTGACTATCGCCATGACGGAGTGTTACAAAGGCACGCGGCCTCACACGCCAAAGAAACACCCTTGTTCATTGCTCTCTTCTGCTCTTTCACATTCTGTTCATATGTGACTGATCGTCAAGGTCACCCGCAGGAGGCTGCATGCGCTCCATAGTGTGTGCAGACATTTTCAATTCGCAGCCAGAAAGAGGCAATTTTATTTCAAGTTCCTAATAGTCTCTATGCTCAGACAAGCAGAAGAGAGAAACAAAACCTTGAAACCCAGCGTAGGTGGAAGAGCAACTGTCTGTTATTTCTCACACCTTTTCACATTAGAAACACTTCTCATTTGACATACGCTGTAAAAAATAAATAAAAAACTTATGGTAAAAACTGGCTGCTGTGGTTGAAATATATGATGACTTTTGAGGCATGATAAAATGCAATTGTGGTGACTATATTTTAAAGTCCTCTAATGTATGTATCATCAAATAATAAATTGTGATTTAATTAATTTGTATTTTTAAATATTTATATGAACAAATACAGTATTATATATAATGTTTTTTTTTATTTTATTTTAATATATGCATCATATTAAATTAACGAATAACCACCACAATGAAACAATAACTTAACTTAAATAAAATTGTCTTTTCATGAACACTGGCTTATAAACATACAGAGCCACACAAACACAAAACATCATCAGAATAACACGATATTTAAAAACAATGCAATAAACATTAAGACTTCTGGGAATTGCATTTTTCACAGTTTTTCAGTGTAAAGTATCATAATTTCATAATTGTAGTACATGTATATACTTTATATTCAGTGTGTAAATGTACATTGTGTAACTTTTGGCCCCTCTAGAAATAATAATAATAATAAAAAAACTGCATGCATTTTGCAGAAGAACATTGTTTTGGTTGTGCTTCGGCTCTGTGTGACTGTACAGATGAATGTGGTTATCCCTGATATAATACATATGGCAAAATTTTGTGTTAACATTATGAGTAAACCTCAGGAACATATTTAACTTGACATTATAACAAAGTGCACTTTTTAAAAGTGTGTGTTAAGAAATAGTCATGAAATTGTACTCTCTAAGTACACTTAAGTGGCCTTTTAATTCATTGATATTAAAACACATTTATATAAAAAAAAAAAAAAAAAACTATACATAAGATTTAAAGTGCAAATCAAAACTATTAAGCACACTTCTTTTTCACAAGGAAATTAAACACTACAGTTCACAATATTTAGAAATATCTTTCTCTTCATCAGTGTGCTTTCGGTGCACAACGAACATCTCATTGTGACGGTTTCATCAAATGGTCCTGATGTGCTGTCATGTACTAAAAGCCTTAGGCATTTCTTCAGTTTATAAAAAAAAATTTGGCAGGATTTACTGAAGAGAAGAGCATTCATGTCTTCGATTTATGGAGTGTGGGACGTGAACTCCTCATGTGTCGTCCTTGCGAGTAATTTATTTTTTCTTTGTTTCATTCAAAGTCATGTGACGGTTGTGCGGGAGCCCCGTTCCATTTGCAAATGAAATCCAATTACAGAGCGAGCCCTGATGAAAATGATTGAATGGTAAAGGACTTTACATCTTAACCTATTATATTTTGTTTTATTTAAATATGTGCAATATGTAAAAAGAGTCCTTCCTTTCCAGCAGCATCCATACTCAGATGAAGTGCTGGTGTACAGAATGTACTCTTGTAAATAATTACCTCATTGTTTGAGCTGCTGCTTTGTTCATCTCCTCCTAATGTGGATTTGCTCTTTATTCATTTTGAAAAGATAGGCCGCTCTCAATGGAATTAAATCTTAGCACCAGCCAGTATTCATTTCAGAGAGCGGGCGAAAGAGAGAGGTCCTGGAGTGAGGGGAGGAACCAGGTGATGAGCATTATGGCTTCAAATGACCCGTATTATTGTTGTTGCTCCTAAAAGCAGATGAAATGTGCACCTGTCCAGTCAGATTAACACTTCTAGATATGTTGGGAGTTTACCTGAGGTGAAGTGTCTCTCAAAACTCTCCCCTTGGATCACACAGTCAACCGCTCTGAATAGATCACTAACAGGAACAGTCTCAACTGAATACAGACGAGAACAGTCTCTCGCTAGAATACAGATCACAACTACATGTTTTGAGTTAAACTGTGAATATGCTGTAATAGTGAGAAAGCTTCATGTCATCAGAACCTTTTTTTGTTATTTAATTTTGCTAAAGAATTGCACCAAGAACTGATTACATGGACAATACCACTGAAACAATTTGCGGTTAAGTGCCTGATCAACAATCTATTGCTTTTATAAAGCAACATAAAATTGCAAAATTATGCAACAAATTACGAATTCACTTATTTAGACTGAATGAAAATGATTAAGCAGATGGATTCTGTGCTGTGTGGTTTGGGTACAGTTGTGTATAAATTAATGAACATTATAATATAAATATGAAGTTTGCAATAAATCTTAGCAATCAATAGTCAGGTTTATATTCTGTTTTGGTTAAGCTTTTGTGTTGTCAGTTCCTGTGTTTATTTCCTGTCTTCCTCAGTTGAACTAGCAGAAGACGGCATTTGTCACACCATCAGGCCACGACGAGTACCTTGTTTTGCCGTACGGGCTGTCCAACTCACCCTCCGTATTCTGCATTCTCCGTATTATACCCTTCCTCGGTTATGTCATCAACCAACATGGCATCCCAATGGACCAGAGGAAGGTAATGCCCGTTGAGAGCTCACCACAACCATCATCTATCAAGAAGCTGCAACACTTCCTCGGTTTCGCCAACTTCTACTGTCGATTCGTAAACAAATTCAGCAAGATCAGTTCTCCAGTCACCTCCTTGCTTCGCAGTGGGCCCAAGTCTCTGTCCTGGAACCACGATGCTACTAAAGCTTTCAACCAGCTAAAGAAAGCCTTCTGTACAGCTCCTACCCTTGCTCATCCCGATCCTGAACTCCCCTTCATTGCTGAGGTGGATGCATCCATCATCCAAAACTCCATCCATGCGCCTTCTATTCTAAAAAACGTTCCCCGTCGAAGCGCAACTAAGACATAGGTAACCGCTAGGGGTGTAACGATTCATCAACTACATCGATGTATCGATTTATATTCCTACGATCCAACTGGATTGATCTGTGCTCGGCAAGTTGGCCTTCCGGACGACATATATCGATCTAATATCGTTTTAAAAGGTAATGAATCGATTGTATCGATACTAGGAAATAGCGCATTGGATTTAAGCACGTTAGACTTTATATGGATGTTTTTTCTTTGCACTTTTAATGATAAAGGCGTTAAACGTTACTCGATTCAGTCTGCCTATCTGTGTCATCGTCGCCATGTGTGACGCGCCAGCAGCAGCGCAAAGACAACAAGCAGCGCAAAGTCTCTCACCTCAGAAAAACGGACTGTCCTGTCCTCTCAGCCGCTATACTGCAGTAGCGCGCACTCTTCAATTGCACGCGCAAATGCGGTGGAGCGCGCTGTATCACTTCACTAAAGCGCAAAAGAAATACGAGCATGCAACGTCGTAAATTAGTAAGTTAAGAAATAAAAGTAAAATACCAATAAATTACGTTATTGGAACGTCATGTGTGTTGCTATTTATCAGGAGCAGTTTCCATGTTTCTTTACCAGTTCTTCTAAGTATTGTGTATCACCATGGTAGCCTAATTGTTGTTTGCTTCCATAACAAAATGCCACTTACTGGTTTTGTATATTTTTATATGACTGTGGTGGCTCATACCAAGATTGTATTAACAAAAACTAGTTTGGGACTGCTATTTAATAGCTTAACCTCGCAGTGCCTACTGTCTATCAGTATTTGTCATATTCTTAAAAAAAAATTGTTAAGTAAAGGGGGACAGAACTTGTGTGTCAACAATTTTTGTGTAAACAAATGTATTATAATAGGCTTATATAATTCCTAAAAAGGCGGGTCGCGGCTTGATGACCATGGGGAAATGTGGGTCCCATGGCCAAACTATTCAAAACATCATTCTATGTTGTGATAATCGTAATTAATAATCACAATTACAATTTCAAGGGAATAATCAACAATTATCATTTTTGTCATAATCGTTCAGTCCTACTTATTAAAATAAAATGTGAATGCATTTTACATTAATTGTTGTTTACTTGTTTGTTTATATCTATAATTAATTGATACCTGATTCCCTTACAAGAATTTTTGGCTAAAAAGTTACTGAATCGATTTCAAGTCACTGAATCGTTTCGGATCGTATCGTTCTAAATGAACCAATATCGCCCTTGAATCGTATCGACAACCATGAATCGCGAATCGAATCGAATCGTTGTTAAAACGAATCGTTACACCCCTAGTAACCGCAAACTACTGGCCATCAAACTGGTGTTAGAAGAGTGGCTTCACTGGCTGGAGGGAGCTAAAAACCAGGAAGTGGAAATAAAGTGATCACTGACCACTGTAATCTAGAATACCTCAGAGAAGCCCAAAGACTGAATACTCGTCAAGCTCACTGGGCCCTGTTCTTCACTCGGTTCAACTTCACAGTAACTTATCGACCTGGTGACAAGAACCAGTAGGCTGACGCCCTATCCCGGATACACAATCCAGAAACCACGTGTACTCCTCCAAAACCCATTTTTCCTCCAGCCATCATTGTCAGTCCCATCCAGTGGTCCCTCGATGACCAAATCGCGGAAGCCTCGTTGTCAGAACCTGCTCCGCCGGGAGGTCCTGAGGGACTGACCTATGTACAAACCTGCCTTCGTCTATCCCTCATGGATTCAGTACACACCTCTCCGGGCTCTGGACACCCAGGCAGCCAGCTGACCCTCTTGCTCATCAGCAACTGCTACTGGCCCAATATGGCCCAGCAGGTCTCCCAATATGTCAGAGAATGCTCAGTCTGCGCCATCTCCAAAGTCCCATGCCAACTCCCTGAGGGCTAATTGGTACCTTTACCTGTCCAGAGTCGACCCTGGTCCCACTTAGGAATCGACTTCCTTACTGAACTACCACCCTCTAATCCCTCTGAAAGGATTATCTACTGCCCTACAAACGGCCGAAACCCTCTTCCAACAACTCTTCCGTCACTTTGGGATACCCTAAGACATCTTCTCTGACCGACTGTCCACAATTCATCTCCAGAGTGTGGCGCGCCTTCTTCTAACTTCTTGTAGTAACACTAAGCCTGTCATCAGGGTACCACCCTCAGTCCAACTGTCAGACTGAGCAGAAGATTCAGGAGATTGGGTGATACCTGCGGTCATATTGTCACAATCGCCAAGACAGTTGGAGCCGTTTCCACCCTTGGGCAGAGTATGCACAGAACGCCAAGCCACCACAGGACTAACACCTTTCCAGTGCATACTCGGCTAACAACCGCCCATATTTCCCTGGTCAGGTGAGCCATCCGATGTTCCAGCTATCCATCATTGGTTCCAAGAGAGCGAGAGGGTCTGGGACTCAGCCCACAATCATCTACAGAGGGCAGTTCAGAGACAGAAGAGCCAGGCCAACCCCAGAAGAGCTGCTACACCCCAATACCATCCAGGACAGAAGATCTGACTCGCTACCAGGGACATCCATCTTTGACTGCCCTGTCGCAAGCTGAATCCCTGCTATGTCGGTCCCTTCACCATCCAGAGGCAGATAAACCATGTCACCTACCGGTTAAACCTTCCTCCTCATTACTGTACTGCACCTTCATTTCATGTGTCCCAACTCAAGCCCTTCATTAACCCTCTGGTGCTGATGACATGCCTCCTCCCCCTCCAGTGGATGCTGCGGAGGAGAACATCTACTAGGTCAACAACATTCAGGGGTGCGTTTCCCAAAGGCATTGCCAGCCAGCCAACTTGCAAGTTCTGTTGTTATCAGAATAGTTCAATGAGTCAGTGTTTCTCGAAACCATAGATCTGACGAACATTCGCAAATAGCATCACGACGTTGTGTGTTTGGAACGATAGCTCTCGACCTGTGGTTAGAAGCATAGTTTCTTGTTTGCATGACGTGGACTTAATAAATCCTTATCTTGAGCCAAATAAGCAAGCTGACATTCAGTACAATCTGTATCTTTTATTTAGAATACATACAAATGTCATTTACGTCTTTTAGTTTGTCAAGAGATTTAAAGCGTTGTTTTTTGAAGAGTGTGCATGTGCGAACGTGCTCTACTACGTAAGAATGAGCCTATGATTGAATCTGGAAATGAAGCAAAATAACTGAGAAAAATCAGAACTAGTCCTCAGATGTCATGTCTGTCATTTATATCAAAACATCTAGCGTTAATTCGATCTCAAACAGTTTCAGTAAAAGTAGTTATTACTCCACCATATGCCTGATGTAATAAAAACCAACGTGGTTGAACAACCACTTTGCAACAGTATGGTTTCAGGAAACAGTCGTGACTAGCAAGTTGATTTCTTCAACGATGCATCGTACTATGGTAGTGAAGCAGTGAGTTACGTCGTTGTACAGGAAACGCACCACTGGACTCCCGACGACGGGGCGGCCTACTAGATCTTGGGTCACCCGGGACGACATTCTGGTCCCATCACTGCTACACGAGTTCCATGCAAATCATCCCAATCGTCCGGCACCTAGAGGCAGAGGCCATCCCCGTCATCGTCCGCCGCAGTCATCGGGAGCTGCCCGGGGGAGGGGAGGCACCAGACCTCTACACTCCACCCACACGTTCCCAATCACCAGATTGACATTACCTACAACAGCCAGTGTTGGGGAGTAACTAGTTAGATAGATAGATAGATAGATAGATAGATAGATAGATAGATAGATAGATAGATAGATAGATAGATAGATAGATAGATAGATAGATAGATAGATAGATAGATACTTTATTAATCATTCTCAGGAAATTAGATTTGTTACAATATCAGCAACCACATTCAATCCTCGCACACAGACAACATCAATCTACTTACTACATTCAGAAAACAAAAACTTTCACTAAAGCGTTACATGTAACGAAGTTACGTAATTTAATTACGAAATAAATGTAACTGTAATCAGGTACAGTTACTGAGATAAAATGTGTAATTAAATTAGTTACTTATGATAATGTTAACGATTACAAAGGGGTTACATCTGAATTTTTTCTATAAAAAGCAGGGTGCGCGAAGGGATGGAAATACATATGTTGATAGGTAGGACATTGTATCACTGCATTCAAACCGAATGACCGAACTGATTGCTATCAGGATGTGAAGAGAGTTTTAACCAGTATAACAAAACCATTTTTTGCCAACCTTTAAGGACCTATCAGCCTGCACCATCTAGAGTTTCATGACAGAACTTTGTATTTAAAATAAAATCAAATGAATTAATACTTTTATTCGGCAAGGATGCATTAAATTGGTCAAAGTGACAGTAAATACAAGACACAGAACATTTCTATTTCAAATAAATGCTGTACTGTAGAATTTATTTTCTGTCTGCATCGAAAACCCGGATGACCTGTTACATTTGCATTCAGTGTAACATGAATAATAATAATAATGAAAAAAAAATCTTGATTTATTATTTGATTTGACAGTGAATTAAGTTCTACATTACTTGGAATTGCAATTTTTTCACATACTATATAAAAAAAATAGTAAGCTATACAGTGTACATTTGGGCAGTATGCAGTGAGCAATGTGCTAGTCTTCTTTACCAAACATAGCCTTAGATTTTGTTTAATGTTCATTGCTTGTAAAAGGAGATGTTAACTGGCTTCAGACAGCCTTGCAAAACATGAAGAGAAAAAAACAGGCAGAGGTGAATGAGGATGACTCACTCACTCCCTTATGCTTTTTACCTAGTGGTCATTATATTTGGCCACCTGTTCACTTCATGTGAAATCCTTACTGGAAGTATTTAAGCATGTGGTGTAAAGGGTATAATAAAGTGAGTCAGAAACTTTAGGCTCTCAGTTAAGTACTTTGTGGAGTGTTTATGAATGGGTTTGGTAATATCAGAGTGTAACAGAGAGATTTGTTGTTGGTATCTTCAGATGCTTCCAGAACTTTCTGCTCCTTTTCTGAGATTACCTTCACTCCCTGAGGTGTACAGGTAGAAGTTGTGTAGTTGTGCATCTCAAGGACAATTATATCTTTGGTGTACAGCATGAATCACTTCTCACTGCTAGATAACATGATGTGTTATTGTGATTGTGCAGAAGAAGTGACAACTGGTCAAAATGTAGGCTATAGCTTGCATTATGCAACTAATACCTAAAAGTAAACAAAATAATGATATTGAGCGCTCTGCTATCTGACAGAAAGCTCAAGCGCCTGGTTTAACTCAATTTATCACAGCAGATTGCAATAATAATTGATTAATTACTCATTTCCATGGCAACGGGACAAATCTCATTTGTTATGTAAGCACGCAAGGAAGCACACATCTGAAAAAGTCAATGTAATTAAGGTGGAGAAAAGAACCACAATGTGAGACGAAATGAATGTTCAGAAGTAATCCGTAGATAAGCAGAAGACGGGATGTTCTATTCCCATTTAAAAGTTATGCGGACAATGTGAGAAGATTATGTAAATGCTATTCAACTTGATTCTGGAATATTAATCACACATTTAAATATTAGGTAGTTGTTAACAAGACAATTGAGCATTTGAAAATGTCTTTTCAAAGGTGCTGGAATTGAGGCATTTCAGGACTTCAAATCACACATACAGCAATGGAGTGTTCTGGAAGTGTAATAATTACAAAATTTGAATGTATCAAACATTATTAGAAACACATGCATGCATGCATACATAATACAACATCAAATAATTTCAAACACTGATTTAAGTCAGTGTTATTTTTGTATCATATATTTATATATAGTTTTTGTTCATATTTTGAGTTTGATTTTGAGTAATCTTATTGCATGGTTTTGTTATTTATTAGATTTTTTTGGTTTTTATGTCTATACAGTTATGATTTTTTTTATGTATTGGTTTTAGTTTATTTAGTTTTAGCTATTTTAGCATTTTAATTTAAACTGAATGAAAATGAGAAATGTTCAAATAAAATTATTTTTAGTTTTTCATTATTTCACCATGCATTTTGTTTCAAGTTTTTCATGGCTTAAGTTTAAAATACCCCTGTTTCAGGTTTCATGGATTTTTTATGTTATCTTAATAAGTGAAATCTGAGGCTTTATTCATAATTTCAGGATTCTTGTAATGTTTGTATATAATTGATGAATCTATTCAACGTTCTTTGGAAGATCTGAATAACAAAACTTACAATTGAATTTACAGATGTGAATGTGTGATTTCTGTCACGGAACTGTAGAAAAGTACTGTAAACAGTACAGTAGCTCTGCTACTGAGAAGCATGACAGCTCTTCAAATAAATACATAAACACAGGAACCCTCAGAATGATAGTCCAGTTCATCTAAACATATCAGCAGTGCCAGCTAGACCACACATTTCCTTTGACAAAGCCCAGACATCTGGAGGAAAACATGAATGTCAGGCCTGTCATTATTTATTAGTTACACCTCCATGAAAGAGACAGAGATTGTTGCTGTACTGACAATTCAGGGGTGCTGGTATTTGTAATAGCTCGAGATATCAATGAATACATCCCTCATGTATTTTAATGTGTCATGGTCAATAAGATCGTTTAGGGGAGAAGAGGTGATAACGGTCTTTTAAGAGAACTGGTTCGGGGCCGATGACAAGAAGGGAGAAGAGGGGGAAGGTTTTATGAGGTCTAGAGCATTTTGATTAAGTCCATTTGTTACAAAAGGCTGAGGCAGAGTCCTGGGCCCGGAAGGTTGAGGTGGAGGCGAAGGGTCACGAGTCCCAGCTTGTGGCCATGACTACAAAGACCAAGTTGACCATGTCTGGCTTGGACACCGTAGTCCTGCTGGTGGTCCCCGGGGGACTGGGGAGGGCTGGCTGAGCAGGAGGATGTAAAAGAGCCAGGGGAGGAGACAGAGCCAGGGAGTCAGACGTAACTGCAGAGCTATAGGAGGCTGGACGGAACCAGCTGAGGAGGATGGGTCAGGGAACTGGTTGGGACTAGAGTGTGCAGGGCAGGACTAGCGGGGAAAGAGTTAGCTCAAGGGTGGGAGCATGGGTTGGAGTTAATTCCAGGGTATCTAGATAAATAAGCGCCAGCTCCGGGATGGATATGGTGTCAGGCGTTGGCTCCGGCTCCTGGATGAACATTATGGCGGGTGCCGACTCACAGTCCGATTTGCTCCACTGGCTTGCGGTCCATGGTGGCCCATTTTGCCGACTCGGGGTCATGATGACATCTGGAGAACGGGAGTAGACTGGGGCTAATCTGTGATATTGTCTTCTTTCCCTTCTCCAACGGTAAGGAAAGATCCACTCAGCCACAGTGTATACTCTATGTAGTGCACCAGGAGGATACAGGTGGTTTCTCCAGCTGGCATCAGTACAAAGATGGAGACTCATCCAGCCCACTCCAGAAACAGACCTTGGGTGCTTCTCATTTCTTATTTGTGCATCCTTGTTTCCTTTCCTCGCTTCATTCCCTCACATCTTAGCTCCACCCCTTAGGATGCGTAGGAAGAATACACTTCTGTATCCTCGCTCATGACTCCTTAGGAAGCTTCTTTTCTCCTCGTTCCTCGCCTCCTCGAGGTGCAATTAGAGAATTGAGATGCCCTTCAAGATGGCTGAGTTCGATCAGTTTCCGCGTCACGAGACGGAGGACGGAGGACGGAGGAGCAAGGAAATGAGGAAAGATCAATTTGAGTATTGAGAAGCACCCCTTGAGAGTGCCGTCGTTCCATGTCACCTGATTGCTAAACTCAAGGAACTCCACCAAATAATCCTCCAGTGGACAGCTATTCTGGAGGAGGGAGAGCAGATGTTCCTCTGGGTAACTGGTGGCTAATGGTAGAGCTATTACCATGGTCTATTATTCTGCCACAGGTTGTTGCAGGCAAAGGAAAGATTTGAGGCGATGGTCTGCAGCAGTCTTCATTAAACAAAACGAAAAACTCTGGAACACAGGAGAACACACAGGAGTAAAACTACCAACCTTAACAATGCCAATAACAGACCAAGAACTGAACTAAACAGGAGTATTTTTACACAGGACAAAATGAGGGATTAAACAAGAAACAGGTGAACATAATCATTATAGAAACCAAATCATTAACTATAGAGAGAAATGACTTGGGGACGAGACACAGGAAAAGAACTAAACTCAGACAAGACATGACAACATGAGTCAGCATCATGCTTGCGCTCTGAGAAAAGAATCAAATCATTCAATGCTTCATACACCAAAATGTAAAAATACTTGTCCAAAAAAGAATATCATTAATTTGATTTTAAAAAAAAGCTGATATATATATACGCAACAAGGTCTGACAGGCGTGGTTTATTGTGAATGATTGTATTCATTATAATACCTTTTTACTTTTATAAAAAAAAGTGACTGCGTTGTAAAAAATAATAAGGATGTGTGTGAGTATACAAATATATATCAACCTTTATCTACTGTACAATGGGCTGATTTGTATTAAAGCTAAGAGACTGAAACTTCTTATGAAGGTCACATAAAAACCGTCTTAAAAATGTTTTACCATGCATTTTTCTTTTCTATTTACTTTTCAAATGATTTTTATGTCAATATTTAAAAGTTTTACACTTGTCCCAGACCCAGACGTTCAGCCTTAAATATGAAATTCTGTGTTGAAATAATAATAATGTTTTAAAACGTATATAATTAATAATTAATCTAATATAATTAATAATTTTATCATTTTAAAAACTTTGATGATGTCAAATAAACGTAAATGAATTATACTATAGATCCAAAAGAATCATTGAAGAGCTTATGATTAAATATGAAATCAGGGCTATAGCTAGGGTATCGGGGGCCCTGGTACAGGTTGTGGCTGTGGGCCCCCTTAGTTGAAAGTGCGTTCCGGGTGGAGTTCCTTTCTCCCATCTTGTGGCAGCCCAGACTGAAATGAGAATATGAAATAAAATGATGTGATGTTTAAAGAAATTAAAGAAATATCAAGGTCTTTATTGTGCACCATTTCCCTGTATTTTTGCCCAATTATGATGTGAAAATATTATTTAATTTTATTAGGACACATTTTTTTAGCTCTACTCTTTTTTTTTTTTCTTTTTTTTTTTAAGCTGTATCTTCTCTTCAAAATAAAAGTCCTTTCAGAAATTTGATACAATTCAATTACCGAAAAAATATTTTCTTAACAAATCATCCATACATTTCAATCTTACGCAAATACTGCTTTATTATTGCTTTCTGAAATATTTGATTCTAAATGGCCATGGGCTGATTGTACATGATCTCGTTGATTTTCTTCGTAAAGCTTTAAATGATTGATTCTCTCCCCAATTTGTATTCAGTGAAATCAGTCACTTCCCAGAAGGAAAGAGATCAGGTCATGCGCTGCAATTAAACAGAACACTGTAATTTGCTCTGATCCTTCATTTCAGTTTAAGCGACAAGTCTTAATGCCGAAGATCCTTTCATCCTAAATCAAAATCCCAACACTGATGAATAAGGCTGCAGAATCACACAGTTCGCTCTAAAGACCATTACTAATGATTCAAATCAAATACAAATTCAAACATACATTAATGTTAATTAATCAGGTCTAATAGTCATCAGTCATCAATGCATGGGGAACGTCATGTCATCATACATGTATAACGCTTATTGGAAATCTCATTTATCAATGTCTAATGAATCCCAGGCCTATTGATCTTTTATTATATATTTTTTTTCTGGTACTGAAAGTGATTACAAATTAGATCATCTTTACCGAGTTCTAACGAATTAGTCTCCTCGTTAAGCAGCCCAGATGTTGCCATGACATTCTTCCTTTCACAGGAAGCTCTGAATTATACAAATGTTTCATCTATGATTAAAGGCAGCTGTGCTGGATCTGTGGCCTGCTAGTTAGTGCGTGTTCTCCAGTACGTGTCAAGATGAGGTGCTATTGCGAGTGACGTGAATTCGAATGTGGCTTGTTTCCTTTCCGATCACATTCCTACCACTTCGCCATGACATTTCCCTCTACTGTAAATGTCATACCTGCAAACTTGTTGTCTGTTGGTGAAATTTGTCATTCTGACCTCGAGAGTCACATGATTCATGCATGAAGCAGTTTATTATTAAATAATACAAATAACCTGTATTCATAGTTTTTATGGTCATTTTACAATTAAGGATATTGTAAGGTTATCATAGACATATCATAGACAACGTTGCTAAACAACATTGTGTTCTAATATAAAACATTTCTAAAAGGATTTCAATTGCTGATTCCAAGATTCATTCATTCATTCTCTCTGAAAATGTAAAAATCTAGCTTGTGGTGTTTGCTAAGGTAAGCGTCACCTTTACTATTTCTCATACTTTGGGTTTTTTCCACTCCAGGAAAGCTGAAAAACAGCTGGTGAATGGATCTTGGCATACAAACTGGATGCGGGAAGGTGAATAATGTGGAAACCTTTTATTTAGTTCATGTTGTCATGTTGTGTTTGTGGATCGGCTCGCCACTAAACAGTGGATCGGCTGGTTTAGCTGAACAGGGACCAAGAAAAACACTGAGTCATCTCAAAGTGCTCTTTTAACGAACAAGGTAGTCATTTTTAACAGGGAAAGTAGAGTGTGTCTAGTTGGATCACCCTCATCCATGTGACAAGTAGAAAAAACATCATGAATGAGTTCATGTTTTAATATTAAACATGAATTCTCTGTGGTAAAATAATTTGTAATAATGTTGACAGGATGTTAGTAATAGTACAACAACATTTTGATAAAAAAAAAAAGCTCTCCTGTGCTAATGTGCACAAAGTAGGCTAGTACTGTTAGCTTCAGAGCTTACACCTTTAGCTTTCCTCAACTGTATCTGAAATGGCTTAGAGTTACAAATAATATGATATTTCATAATTGTGTGTATTGATAGTATGAACGTGTGTAAAATGAATGTAATCTGGATGTCTTATATTCATCATGTTGTCACTGTCACGTGACCTACAGTACCTGCCATTCGGAAATAGTAGCTCATCTGGACAGTTTTCGTCTACTGTACAATATTCTACTGTAATACACTTTTCACATACTTTTTTTCACTTACAATATAACAGGGAAGTATGCAATTTCACATGCAGTTGTACTATAACTGCCAGTGTGTTCTTAAACATATGAAGTATGAAGTTTTTGTTGTTGTTGTTGTTGTTGTTGCATATATTGATGTCAACACAGGATACTAGCTGACAATAATGAAGGAGAATATTTTGGCCCAAGCCCACAAAAACCAAGCTTATTCAATCTCCCTGATTTAAACCCTCAGTAAGTCAACAATTATCTCCAAAAAATAAATAATAATAATAATTTGAATTCCGCTTTCTGCCATGTAGTTTTCAACTGTTTTAAAGGGATAGTTCACTTTGAAATTAAATGTTGGTATGTTTTAGCTTACCTCAAGGGCATCCAAGATGTAGGTGTCTTTGTTTCCGCAGTAGTTTCAATTGTGATATTTTTAGGTCAAACCATTCTTGTCTGTAAGTCATATAATGCAGGTCTATGGTCACCACCTCAAAGAGCATGCACAGAGAAGTCCAAATTAAACAATTCCCCATCGTAAGTACACATTGATGGCCTAAGACACGAAACGAGCGGTTTGTGTGAGAAAACGAACAGTATTTATATCGTTTTTACCTCTTGTACACAAACACGTCCAAGTGATCTGTGGGCGCACGCTTCCTGGTGTGTGACGTGTGTGTGTGACGTCAACGTTGTCTGTTGATATATCGAAATCGTCTTCCATTGCGATTTCCTGTACGTCTAAATATGTTTAGATCTTCACAGTGAAAGGTCACACTTCCGAAATCTCTGTGTAAACAATGAATGATGTACACGCGCGAGAGATCACTTCCGGCGCTTTCCGGCACTTGCGGATATTAAGCCAGAACGCGCGCACACGTCACACACCAGGAAGCGCGCACCCTCAGATCCCTTGGACGTGGTTGTGTAAAAGAGGTAAAACCGATATAAATACTGTTTGTTTTCTCACACAAACCGCTCGTTTCGTGTCTTAGGCCATCAATGTGTACTTACGATGGGGAATTGTTTAATTTGGACTTTGTGCATGCTCTTTGAGGTGGTGACCATAGACCTGCATTATATGACTGACAGACAAGAACGGTTTGACCTAAAAATATCAAAATTGAAACTACTGCGGAAACAAAGACACCTACATCTTGGATGCCCTTGAGGTAAGGTAAAACATACCAAAATTTTATTTCAAAGTGAACTATCCCTTTAATGTAATTCACTTGATGTACCTGGCTGATGCTTGAGGCTGAGCACCCGCCTCCCATGCTGGAAACACCAGTACGAATGAGTAGAACCGGATGGGTTACATTGGTGCTGTGACCCGGATGGGAGTGAGGTTTAGGGGGTGGGTGTAATGGAGGCCAGCTAGTGAGAGCTGTGCAAGTAAACCTCACTCCCCAGGCCTCAAGAGGCGCAGTGGTGACAGACGCTAGAGCCTGTGGTCTTTAGTGTCCTTGTTAGTGCACCCGCCTCCCATGCCAGAATCGGCGGTATGAATCCCGGTCAGAACGGTACAAGTAGAACCAGAGGGGTTACGATGGTGCCGTGACCCGGATAGGAGTGAGGTTTAGGGGGTGAGTGTAATGGAGGCCTGCTAGTAAGAGCTGTGCAAGTAAACCTCACTCCCCCGGGCTCAAGAGGCGCAGTGGCGACTGACGCTAGAGGCTGTGGTTTTTAGTGTCCTTGTTAGTGCGCCCGCCTCTCATGCTGGAAACGCCGGTTCAAATTCCACTTGGAATGGTGCAAGGAGAACCGGAGGGGTTACATACCCACTGAGATTTCAGTACTTTAACAACTCATTCACATGTTCACGGTTGTTTGATGTCAGTTAATAGTCACATGACATGCCGGTATAAATATTTATTTTAGTAAGTGTTTTATTTTGATTGTTTTTATTTTAAAATGGTTTACTTTAATTTCATACTTGTATGAATTAATTCATTGCAGTTCCTTCACGAACCCCAGTTTGAGAAACCCTGCTATATATGGGATACCAAAGTGTCCTCTGGGTGCAAAAAAGTACACAGTCTTCAAGTTCAAGGAGCGCTTAGACCTAAACAGATGTTTGGATGCGTCCTTCTAAACACTCGATTGACCCCCTGTTGGGATGAAGAACATCGCCCAGAGAGCAAAGATTTATAATAATAACAGAAGGGGCATGCGGAGTCCTTCACATTCGTTGAGGGAGTCTCAGAAGAGAGAGTGTGGTAAAGTGGGTCTTGTTCAGAAGGTTGCTCCTGGCAAAGACAAAATGACCCAGTTACTAAACACAGCCTGTCCAAGATTGCTCAAATGAAGGACAGACAGGCCACCTAAGTTGGCCGATATAACTTCTCGCCACTGCACCGTCCTGAAGGAGATAGAGGTGGGAACAAATATTTCGAAGCTCTTTTGAGACCAGGGAAACGCACCTCAAGCTTTACCTTGCATCTCATCTTTTTTACTTTGTCCAAGAGAGAACAAACAACAGAGTTGAGTACAAAATGGTGCAAGGACATTTATAAACTGTTCGCTCTTTGCTGAACTCTTTGGGAGCGAGGGCTTTGGCTGTCGCTTCATTTGCAGTGCATGCTGGGAGACGCAGCTCTACTAAAATATCTGTTAAGCAGAGATGCGATAGGGAGATCAACAGACTGCAGCGTCTCAGTCTGTCATATAACGGCTTCAGCCAGACGGAAAAGTGTGTTTGCAAAAGAGAAGAGGAGATAGCGGTGCAATGGCACGGCTGACTCACTCGGTATCTGATTATGGGGTGTGTCCGCTTTGAGAATCAGTGTGATAAGCGCATCTGACTCTAGACTCATTGGATTGATCTTGTCATGATGTGGCTATTTTCATATCTGGTTGGATGGTATTTAAAGAACAATGACGAACAACAATAATGTGATCATTTTGAAAATGTCACTGGTGTCCTACTGCAACATGAGCTCTCATTTCTGACCTCAACACTGATTTGGACTGCTTTCGGTTTCTTTTGTTGGACAGACAACTAGACAGTGACCAGTTGTCACGGATTAAATGTACAAATATCATTAAAACTTTATCTGACATTAGGATATTAAAACATTTAGGAACTCGCCAACAGAAAAGTAATATCGCAAATGAAATCTTTTTAGTATCTTAATTGCTTCTCCAAGACAGTAATTCGAAAATGGAAATTTTTTCTCCATTGTCTGACTGGAACTCAGATTTGTCGAGTCTGCAAGTCTGCAATCCAAAGTCAGAGATCTAAATATGAACTCAAATAATTCACATCAAATTCTTCTAAGGGCAAATGATATGAGCCCTGCTATCATTTTAATAGTCAACAAAGTACATGCCTCTACCTACATTTTTGCAAAACTCTTGCAAAACTTGCAAATCTGTAGCTATACACACAATTTACTGCAGTTTCTAACTGAAATGAACATGCTCGGCCGCTCACCTGGTACAACACTTCACTTGAGATGCCGAGAATAATGAGTCATGATAAAAGAGCTCAAAGACTTGACATAAAATTTGAAGACACAAATTGTTTTAGAAGCAATATAATGTAATTTTGCAAAGATATCACCACAGGAATGTATTTCTATTGAGCCTGGGTTGTTAATATTACAGCTACTCTTAGTGTCAAAAATGGTCTCGTTTGCATCTATTTTAGTCAGGGCCACGTCCTTAGGGCGATGCAACTGGTGTGACCGAATGGATCGAGAAAATTGTAAGCCAGATCACTTAGCAATTAACTAATAGCACACTTCTCCTCAACAATGTGCACTTTGAAGTATCATTCGCAAGGAGTGCATGACCAGTAACATGCTTAAGTTTATACTAAATTAATGCTAAGTATGAGCAATAGTGATTGCAATGCTTGGCTTAGTTAACACCGGTAATTATGGTATGAATAGGTAGATCTACAGTGCTTGGCTTTCCTCTTTACTAAAGACATATTTTGCTTGGCTCAGTAGCAGAGCTCTTTAGTGGCTCTTATGGCCACAGATGACGGTGTTGTCAGCAGCTGCTGTTGAGGCTGATTGTCTGCTATGTTAATTAGCAAGAGCGTGTGTGTTCTCTTCAAGGGAGCGCTTTGAGAAACTAACAGCTGGGCCTCTCCAAACAGAAATCACTGCCGGCATCCTATTCAGCGAGTAAAAGGGAACGCTGCAAAAAGATGGATTAAAATCATCTGTTGCCAAGGCTGTGGAGCAGGCACTAACAGATTTAAGTTTGAGAGGGGGCAGAATTCACAAGACAGTAAGGGAAAGAAAGAAAGAAAGAAAGAAAGAAAGAAAGAAAGAAAGAAAGAAAGAAAGAAAGAAAGAAAGAAAGAAAGAAAGAAAGAAAGAAAGAAATGCACTGTACGTGATAAAATGAGAATAAACAGAAATTGTCATGAGTACATCACTCTGTCACATCACACATTGTTTACTACATTGTTCACATTTATTTTATAGTGTTTGTTCATATACAAATATATAACTATTTGTCACAAGTATTACTTTCACAGCAAGTCGGTTCACTTGGCGGCTATCTTGGAAATGCATTCGGGCAACTTTTTACAGTCTCAGCTATTTTGTCATTTAATCAGAGCTGTATTTTTCGGGCACACGAGCAATCTTTTTTTCTTTTTCTTTATGAATGAGATGACTCATGAAACGAAATTAGTGGCATACATGAACACAAAAAAATAGTGAATACTACAGCAGTCATCAAATGTGATTGGTCGAACAGCGTTTTCAACAACATTTATACTTAATGTCCACTTGTAGTGTACTTCAAAAAAATATTTTTTTATAAACTGTACTTGCAGATAATATAATATCAATGAAATAGTCCATTTAAGTTTACTTAAAGAGAGTTCACTTTCATGACTCTCTCTTAACACTAAACATTGAAGTACACTTAATTAGTAGTCAATGTAATTTTGTAACTTAGTAATCTTTTTTCATGCTTTAAAGAATTAAAAGCGGGCAGAATGGTAGATCTAACGTAGATCTAATGTAACTTACAAAAATAACCAGAATAGTAAAAGAATAAACGAAAATAAGTCAAATTTTACCCTTCGCGGAGGCAACCTCCACGCTGGACGATTCTTTGCCTCCACGCCGTGCATTAAAATCGTTTAATACATAGCTAGCCGTGGATTATCCCACTTATACCATGCATTTGCCAACATTGACAACTTAAAGCTGTTATTGATGTTTGCCACGCAAAATTTGAGAATGAAGGGTAAAATTGACTGTTATTTTTTGTCACTTACGACTTGTTAGATCTAGCATTCTGTCCGCTTTGAATCAGACACAGCAATAACGTAGTACATAAAATGACATTGTGATTACTGTGTAAAATTACTGTGATTTTAATTACTGAAAAATAGTGATGTAACCCCCTCATTGCTGAGAAATATTATGAAGCGATTCAGTAGTGAAGCTATTTTATTAATTATAATTATTATCCTGAATGTTTGTTTGTGGTGCAGGTGCAGCGCATTGTGTGTGAGTGATGTATGTGTGTGTGTGCGCTTCAATGAAAAAAGTGCATTAATAAAATGTGATTAAACTGTCTTGGAACTACTTGTGCAATAAATGGTTTTATTGCACACCTTCCAGACAATCTGAATCGAGTATTTAGACAGACCATGTTATAATTAAAGTTAATATATTTTAAATGTGTCAGGGTACACATAAGGTCTTAGGAGAAGGCATGACCTCATGCCAAACCGAATGGCCGGGTGGCACCGGCGATACAGGGAGCCAGGGAGGTGCTGGCAACTCTGGGAGCTTAAGAGGATCGGCCTCCGTGGCCTTGACTCTGGAGCTTGGCTCGACCACTATGGCAGGGGACGTATAGACCATGGACTGGAGCAAACTCTGGTGCAGGTTTCATGGGCTGGATCGGACTATGGAGTGGGCTGTGGGGCTGGAGCCGACACTGGACTGTGCTCATGGGCTGGAGACGACACTGGACAGTTCTCAGGGGCTGGAGAAGACACTGGACAGTGCTCATGAGCTGGAGCGGACACTGGATAGTGCTCAGGGGCTGGAGCAGACACTGGACGGTGCTCATGAGCTGGAGCGGACACTGGATAGTGCTCAGGGGCTGGAGCGGACACTGGATAGTGCTCATGGGCTGGAGCAGACACTGGACTGTGCTCAGGGGCTGGAGCCGACACTGGACAGTGCTCAGGGGCTGGAGCGGACTCTGGAGTGGGCTCAGGGGCTGGACCCGACACTGAACTGTGCTCAGGGGCTGGAGCCGACACTGGACTGTGCTCATGGGCTGGAGTGGACACTGGACAGTGTTCAGGGGCTGGAGTAGACACTGAACTGTGCTCATGGGCTGGAGTGGACACTGGACAGTGCTCAGGGGCTGGAGCGGACACTGGACTGTGCTCATGGGCTGGAGCGGACACTGGACAGTGCTCATGGGCTGGAGCCGACACTGGACAGTGCTCAGGGGCTGGAGTGGACACTGGACAGTGCTCAGGGACTGGAGTGGACTCTGGAGTGGGCTCAGGGGCTGGACCCGACACTGAACTGCACTCAGGGGCTGGAGCTGACACTGGACTGTGCTCATGGGCTGGAGCGGACACTGGACTGCGCTCTGGGGCTGGAGCCGACACTGGACTGTGCTCATGGGCTGGAGCAGACACTGGACAGTGCTCAGGAACTGGAGTCGAGACTGGATAGATCTCAGGAACTGGAGCCGATACTGGACTGTGCTCGGGGGCTGGAGTGGACTCTGGAGTGGGCTCAGGGGCTGGACCCGACACTGGACTGGGCTCAGGGGCTGGAGCCGACACTGGACTGTGCTCAGGGCTGGAGTGGATGTGTGTGTGGCCCAGACACACATAAATACCACAGCCATTATGGACGGTACAACACTCTCTGGGCTAAGCTATGGAATTTCCCTCTCAAGAGCAGGCTCAGGAACTTCACTTACTGGAATGGACTTGGAAATTTCTCTCACCGGAACAGACTCAGGAATTTCTCTCACTGGAACGGACTCAGGAATTTCTCTCACTGGAACGGACTTTGGAATTTCTCTCACTGGAATGAACTTGGGAATTTCTCTCACTGGAACAGACTCATAAACTGGATTGAATTATGGGACTGGCAAGAGGAGTGATGATGATGAAGGACTTGGGAGAAATTCTGTGGTGTGTGGTGCAAGAAAGGCTGGAGTCATAGGTCGCGTTAACCAAAAATGTTCCGTCATTGATGGAATTTTTTAGCAGTGACGGAAAAAATATGAAAGCCGTCCGTCATTTTGACAGATTACATTGAGGGTGATTTATTGTAACTTGTAAATGTAATTCCCACTCCTGTCCAGTTGGTGGTATGTGCACTCCAGTGTGGCAGCAGAGCGCAAGTTCAGTCTCCAGAATAAAATGAAAAAGTTTATGGTCAATGAATGGCTTTTCTGAGGTATAATGTTACGTGATTACATAAGACATGATATGGTACATGATACAGTAAGTTATACTGTATATTTCATATTTTCTGATGTTATTTCATGTTTATTTCTTTCTGTAACATTGTAAAGAGGAAGGGATGATCACTCACGATCCGCGACAACTGTTCAAGATGAAAACTGAAAAATGCAAAATCTTTGTTAAACTTTCTTTTCATAATACAAATAAATGCATAGCCCATATGCTTGTCCTGTAAGTTCGTGAATAAAATTGAAAATGTGAATGAAAACAGAAGATATTAAATGTCTCATTATCATTCAAATATGAAAGTTAAAATAACGGGAAATAATAGAATATGATGGAATTTTTACAATCCTGTCCGTCAAAATGACCTCTGGCAAGAGTGGATTGGGGTGATAGCGATTGAGTGGAAAGGAGCAGAGTAGCTGGGTTGAATGAAAAGGTGCTTATGGTTGTTGTTGTCTGTTGGGTCTGGTATTCTGTCAGGATACTCAACCTAATTTGTTTGTGAGACTGAGTCTCTGAGTTATTGTCATATTGTATTACCATTTTCTAAACTGTGATAATGTGAGAAATGTTGAAGGTGTCCGAATTAATTTTGGTTCAACTGTGTATATATATATATATATATATATATATATATATATATATATATATATATATATATATATATATATTGTGACGAGTGTCTCTGGGCTCATCAGCGTCGCCCTGGCAACCAACACGCTGCACCTGCACGTCCTCATCACAGGCCGATCGGTCCCAGCTGCCGCTCGTCAACACAGAGCTTAAGAAGCCACCGCCGCTCTCACTCAGGCAGACTCACGTCTCATGCAGATCGCTCTGGTACTAACGTTCTCTCTCTTTGTACGCAGAAGGCAGCGAGTGACCGACGGCCTCAGCACGCACGCCTGGACACCCCTTCACGGACACGAGGACACCTTAGAAACACCAGACACGATCACGCCGAGCACCCTTTTCCCCATCACCTTCACTCCAAGTAATTAATAAAATCCACCCTCCGGGGCCATTTCACTGAGCTACCTTGTTGTGTGATTTCTCACCCGTGACATCTGGTGGAGAATGCGGGCAAGTGCATGAGAAATCACACACAAGTGTTTGCGCTCACCCGCACTTAAAAAAAAAAAATAATAATAAAAAAAAAAACTGTTTCTTTTTCTGTTCACTTTCCCCAGCACCGGTCGGCGTCCTCTCTCCCCATGGAAATGGATGAACTGTTGCAACACCTTACTGAAGTCAGCGTCCGCCAGCAACAGATTATGGAACATCTGGCCACTCGGCAGGGCGGGACCGAAGCAGAACTCGCCGCCCTCCGCGCCCAAGCAGCCCCGCGCGTTCCACTACCTGACCCCCGGATGCAAGCGGTCCGGCTCTTGCCGAAGATGACAGTGCATGACGATGTGGAAGCCTACCTTCAAATGTTCGAATCCAAAGCTCACCGCGAGGGATGGGAACCGGACGACTGGGCTTCAGTGCTGGCACCCCTTCTCACGGGTGAGGCTCAACGGGCGTTCTTCTCGCTACCCCCAGCGAGGGCTGATGATTATGGAGAGGTGAAACGGGAAATCCTTGCCCGTCTGGGGCTTTCCTCCATTTGCGCTGCGCAACAGTTCTTCGAGTGGGAATATAAAGCCCGGGTGCCAGCGCGAGCCCAGGCTGCCGAACTCGTCCGTTTAGCCCAACACTGGCTGCTGGAAGGAGAGCCCACCGCAGCCCAGGTAGTGGAACGTGTGGTGGTCGATCGCCTCCAACGAGCCCTGCCCCGAGCCCTCCGTCAAGCCGTCGGAATGAGGAATCCCACCACTGTCCGGGACCTAGTAGAGGCGATCGAGCTGGCGGACGCTATCCAACACCGGGAGGCTGGGGAGAGAACGCCGCCGTTTCCCCGGAGGGTGGTCCAGGAGCGACGCACGCCGGAGGGCACCCAGCGCGCAGTTGGCAGGCCGACGGTTCCCTCACCGATGGACGAGCCAATGCCTACCGCCGATCCCAACACGTCTCCGCGGACCTGGCTGGCGGGTTGCATCGTACATCAGCGCGTCCCACCTGCGGCCCCAGAAGCGGACGTCACCGTGAATGGCAAACCAGTACGGGCGCTTCTGGATTCGGGCAGTGCGGTCACCCTCATCCAAGCTCGACTGTGCCCTCCACGTCACAACCAAAAGAGTCTACTACCCATTACTTGTGTGCACGGGGATACCCAACAGGTTCCAGCTCGTTGTATCAACGTCGCTGCAGCTCATGGCAGTTGGCCTGTGGAGGCTGGAATAATGGAAAACCTTCCGGTCTCTTTACTCCTCGGCCGGGATTGGCCCGGGTTCGACCGCCTGCTCGCTGCTGCCGCCCAGCCCGCCAGCCAGGAAGGGAACTGTCGTCGCTGCAGGCGGCCACGAAGACCCCGCCCTCTGCCGGCCCTGCTTGCTTCGGACAGCGGGAGAGATGGTGAGTCCCCCTCTCAAACTACTAACCTTTTCTATGATGTTTTTCGTCAGGCCAGTGAGGGGGGCTCTTTTGCCAAAGAACAATGGGAGGACGATCGGCTGAAGCATTGCTGGGGGCAAGTCCGCGCTGTGGATGGTAAGGACGTCCTCCCACGGCCCCATCCTCTCCCGCACTTCATCGTCCGAAGAGGCCTGCTATACTGCGTCGCCCAGCGAAGGGGGGAGGAGAAGGAGTTGTTAGTCATCCCACGGACCAAGACGGAGACTGTTCTGGAACTTGCACACTCCCATTCTATGGCGGGTCACCTGGGAGCCACTAATACCGCTCAGCGCATCCGGGACCGGTTCCACTGGCCAGGCTTGGAAGCGGAAGTGAAGAGGTTCTGCCAGGCATGTCCTACCTGTCAGCGCACCGCGCCCAGATCTCCTCCCCCCAGTCCGCTCATTCCTTTACCCATCATTGAGGTGCCCTTCGAGCGAATCGGATTGGATCTTGTGGGGCCGTTGCCTAAGTCTGCCCGAGGTCATGAACACATCCTTGTCATCGTCGACTACGCCACCCGGTATCCAGAAGCAGTTCCCCTGCGGAAAGCAACAGCAAAGGCCATCGCCCAGGAGCTGTTTCTGTTGGCCAGCCGGGTCGGCATCCCGTCCGAGATACTGACTGACCAGGGTACACCGTTCATGTCCCGGCTAATGGCAGACCTCTGCAGACTGCTGCGGGTGAAACAATTGAGGACGACTGTCTATCACCCGCAAACCGACGGACTGGTAGAATGATTTAATCAGACCCTCAAGCGGATGCTCCGTAGAGTAGCGGCCGAAGACAGACGTGACTGGGACCTCATGATCCCCTACGTCCTCTTTGGAATCCGGGAAACACCCCAGGCCTCAACTGGTTTCACCCCCTTCGAGCTGCTGTTCGGCCGCCAGCCACGGGGGCTGCTGGATGTCGCTCGGGAGGCTTGGGAACAGCAGCCGGCACCCCACCGCACGGTCGTCGAGCATGTGAAGCAGATGAGGGAGAGGATCGACCGGGTCATGCCATTAGTCCGGGAACACCTCAGCAAGGCACAGCAGGCCCAACAACGCCACTACAATCGGGCAGCCCAACCACGGGAGTTCCAGCCGGGAGACAGGGTGATGGTCTTGGTCCCCACCTCCGCTTGCAAGTTCCTGGCGTCCTGGCAGGGTCCCTATACGGTAGTGGAGAAGGTTGGACCGGTAACTTACCGACTACGACAGCCTGGACGACGACAAGCGGAGCAACTGTATCACATTAACCTACTGAAGAGATGGCAAGGGACCAACGAGCAGGTAGCCGCCCTCAGTCTCACCGATCCCGTGGTTGTCGACATGAATCCCCATCTGTCGGCTGCCCAAAAGACCGAGCTGCAACACCTGGTCAGTCAGTTCAAGGATGTGTTATCCTCCCAACCAGGGCAGACCAACGTCATCCAGCATGACATCAGGACGCCCCCTGGAGTGATCGTCAGGCAACGGCCCTACCGAGTCCCAGAAGCCCGTCGGCAGGCTATTGAGGAGGAAATACAACAAATGCTGAAGTTGGGGGTAATCGAACCATCACGCAGCCCATGGTCCAGCCCCATTGTGATGGTACCCAAGCCGGACGGCACCCTCCGCTTCTGCAACGACTTCCGCCGTCTCAATGAAGTCTCCGAGTTCGACGGCTATCCCATGCCTCGGGTAGATGAGCTGTTGGATCGGCTGGGGAGGGCCCGGTACATTTCCACTCTCGACCTGACAAAAGGGTATTGGCAAGTCCCACTCACCCCGTCTGCCAAACAGAAGACAGCGTTTTCCACTTCCACTGGGCACTGGCAGTACCGGACCCTTCCCTTCGGCCTGCACGGGGCGCCCGCCACCTTCCAGCGTATGATGGATATCCTCCTGAGACCCCACCAGGCCTATGCAGCCGCCTACCTGGATGATGTCGTCGTGCACTCCGAGGCATGGGAGGAACACCTGGAACGACTGCGGAGGGTGCTCTCGGAGCTCCGGCGGGCTGGACTAACCGCCAACCCCCGAAAATGCCACCTAGCGCTCTCCGAAGCGAAGTACCTGGGCTTCCAGGTAGGCCGTGGCCTCATCCGACCACAGGAAAAGAAGGTAGAGGCCATACTTACCGCTTCCCAGCCCCAGACGAAGACCCAGGTACGAGCTTTCTTGGGGTTGGCGGGGTACTATCGCTGTTTTATCCCCAACTTCTCCTCCTTAGCCACCCGTCTGACAGACCTGACCAGGAAGGGGCAGCCGGAGAAGATACAGTGGACAACAGCCGCCGAGGAGGCCTTCGCCCGGCTCAAGATGGCCCTTACCTCGTCACCAGTACTCCGCGCCCCCGACTTTAGCTGCCCCTTCCTGCTGCAGACGGATGCCTCCGACACCGGACTCGGAGCCGTTCTATCGCAAATCCAGGAAGGTGAGAAGCATCCTATTATTTACATCAGCAGGAAGCTGTTCTCGACTGAGAAGAATTATGCCGCCGTTGAGAAGGAGGCCCTGGCCATCAAGTGGGCAGTCCTGGAGCTGCGGTATTACCTCCTCGGCCGTAAGTTCACCCTGGTAACCGACCATGCTCCCCTACAGTGGATGGCCCGGGCTAAGGACACCAATGCCAGGGTGACCCGCTGGTTTCTCGCGCTCCAGGACTTCCACTTCGAGGTTCGTCATCGTGCCGGGGCCACCAACGCCAACGCAGATGGGCTCTCGTGGATATGGACAGCTTACGCAGGTCTGTCAGAGGTCATTCCCCACCCACCCCTTGTTTCACCCCTACTATCTCCTTTCGTTCCCAGGGCCAGAACGACGCTTAGGGGGGGGGAATGTGACGAGTGTCTCTGGGCTCATCAGCGTCGCCCTGGCAACCAACACGCTGCACCTGCACGTCCTCATCACAGGCCGATCGGTCCCAGCTGCCGCTCGTCAACACAGAGCTTAAGAAGCCACCGCCGCTCTCACTCAGGCAGACTCACGTCTCATGCAGATCGCTCTGGTACTAACGTTCTCTCTCTTTGTACGCAGAAGGCAGCGAGTGACCGACGGCCTCAGCACGCACGCCTGGACACCCCTTCACGGACACTAGGACACCTTAGAAACACCAGACACGATCACGCCGAGCACCCTTTTCCCCATCACCTTCACTCCAAGTAATTAATAAAATCCACCCTCCGGGGCCATTGCACTGAGCTACCTTGTTGTGTGATTTCTCACCCGTGACAATATATAGTCATAACAAAGATCTTGCTTGTGGGATGTTATAGAACTAAATACTAAATAACTCAAATGGGGGTTCAAATCAGTCAGCAGTTTTGAATAAGTTATTTTATGAATCACCCAAATGTAACAATTCACTGAATCATGTCCATTGCATGTGTGACAGAGGACATATTAGGAGAAAGCGTTTTATTATTGATTCTCTTGGCAGGAAAACAGCATATCCAAACAATGTGACATTAACAGCTGTGTACAGTGTTCAGTTTTGGCACTACACTGCTACTTGAAAAGCAGCTTGTTACTGCTACAACTATTACAGATACAGATGCACTAGTGTAGTTAAGTAATAAATCACTACATTAAATTGATCAACACTGGGAAATTCTAATTGTATTCAGTTTTGATTTCATGAGATCACAGGGATAAAATATGAATGGATGTCTGTGATGCAGAGCAGGGACTTCATAGTGAACCATGTGAGGCAAATTTCAGTTCATTTGTTCAATCATTCCTTCTCTTTCTCCTTCCTCTTCTCTTCCCTTGGGTTGTATGTTGTTTTCTTCCATGGAAATTGCACTTATGTTGATGCCCAATGGCAGAAAAACCACACCAGGTTTCGTCTTTTATTTTATTTATATTTTTAATGGCAGTATAACAGTTTAAAGCCCGATGAAAGGAGTGAAACCATTTCTCTGATGTAATACCAGCAAACATTCTGCAATCACTTTTTAACTAATAGTGAATGAATCATCACCTAGGATCAGTATATATTACTAAACTAGTCATTTGTAATTTTTCCTAGGGCTATAATTTGATGTAGAAGCATGTAATATTCTTTTTGTTGCACACAATTGTTATTGTCAAATGGGTCAATTTGTTTAAATTGAGATTTATACATCATCGATAATTTAAAAAATCTATAATATTGATCCATACAATGTTTTGTTTGCTATTGCCACAAATATACCTGTGCGACTTATGACTGGTTTTGTGGTCCAGGGTCACAAATGAGAAAGGAGTGATGTGGTATATTGAAATACATGTATGAACAGTAGGTGTCAGGTGCCAGTTGCCTAGTAGGACATGAATGCCACGAAGAAGTGTTGCTAGAATGTTGTAATCAAAAGTATATAGATCAACGTTGAGTTCTTTGAAGTTTATTACTGTGAAATATACAACATATTGGTGACGAGGATGGCCCTACTTGCTCTCTCGCCCCCTCCTGCATTTTTGTAAACTCCGGGTGAGCCGATGATACCGTTTAATTCATGGATTTCGTATGTTTGATAACTATGTGATTGCTCTGACGGCAGGGACATAGCGGAGAAGAGAAAGCGTGCTTTGCTTATTCATTGCTTGGGTACGGAGGGACAGATAACCATTTTTACACTCACTGTGGCTGATGATAGTTATGAGACTGCGCTGACTGCTTTACAAGCATTTTTTGAAAGTGAACGTGGTTGCTGAGAGGAATACATTTCGCCAGCGCGCTCAGAGACTCGGTGAACCTATCGTGCAATATGTGGCTGCTCTGCGTGAACTGCTTGTGAACTGTGACTTCGGCGTGCTTACGGATGACATGATTAGAAATCAGATCGTAGAGAAGACATGCACTCCACGTATTCGGGAACGTCTGCTTTTGGAAACGGACCTCACTCTTCAAAAGGCAATTACTATCGCCGGACAAATTGAGTCTGCAGTAGTGGAAGCTAAAGCTATGGAGCGCACTGAAGCTTCAGTTAAAGTGGTGCATACTGGCTCACATGACTGTGCAAAACCGCGGTGGCAACAGAGATTTACTCCACGTAAGTCCACAATTTCTCATCCGATGCCATCAAATGAATCACAGAAAAAGATGATGGATGCAAAAACATGCTTCCGTTGCGGAGTTACTTCACATTTTGCAAACTACCCCAAATGCCCAGCCAAACAGTCTAAATGCAGACAGTGTGGTAAAGTTGGACATTTTGCCAGAGTTTGTCGCAGTTCTGCATCCACGTGCAATGTACAAGAAGTTTCTGCACCTGAGTTAACTGTCTTAAGCATTGAAACGCCACTGCCGATGAAAGCAGATATGAGTGTCACCATACGCAGGCTTCTTTCTACATTGTACCAGGCGGAACACCATTACTTGGCATGGATCTCTTTGCATCTTGAGATAAGGAATGGATCTATTGCATCTTTTGCAGAGAACGGTCAAACTACTGTTAACTTCACTGAGCCATTGGGTGTGGCTGCTGGTTTTGTACATAAAGTAAATGTGAGTTCAGATGTGCCGCCAGTACAACAGAAATTGCGTAGATTGCCATTTGCAGTGAGAGATGCAGTCTTGCAAGAGCTACAGAGGCTAGAATCTGAAGGGATCATAGAAAAAGTGGCGTCATCACCTTGGGTGTCGCCGCTGGTGGTCATTCAAAAGAAATCTGGAGGAATTTGACTTTGTGTTGATTTAAGTGAGCCAAACAAAGCTGTCGTCATAGATAGTCACCCTTTGCCACATATTGAGGAAGTTTTTATAGAACTACGTGGGGGTTCTATGTTCTCTACAATAGATCTCCAGAATGCATACTACCAAGTGACTTTGCATCAAGATAGTAGGGATCTGACAGCTTTCGTTACTCATGATGGACTCTGTCATTTCACACAGGTCCCTTGCGGTCTAGCCTCAGCACCAAGTGCTTTTCAAAGAGTGATGTCTCAAATATTGGCTGGTCAGGATGGTGTGCAATGTTATTTAGATTAAATCATTGTCTATGGTGAGAATCCGGAAGTACATGAGAAACGACTTCAAGCTGTACTTCGGCGTTTGCAAAGCAGTGGTTTGAAGCTTAATGAGGAAAAGTGCCACTTCAGGAAAACTGACCTACCTTTTCTTGGCCATGTTATTTCAGCTTCAGGCTTGCATCCAAATCTAGATCATGTTCTGGCTATACAACAAGCACCAGCTCCTCATGATGCACAGTCCTTGCGTTCTTTTTTGGGTCTTGCAGGATGGTATTCCAAATTCATTCCCAAATTTGCGACATTGGTGGAACCTCTCCGTGCACTGCTCCAAAGGTCTACTGGCTTTTGCTGGACAGAGGAGGCTCAGGAACATTTCAGACGTGTGAAAATGATGCTTCAGATTATGGCATTGGTGCTGTGCTTACCCAGTGTCATGGCAGTACTGAAAGAACGGTTGCTTTTGCATCTAGAACATTGTCTGACTGTGAAAGGAAGTGTTCTACAACAGAAAAAGAGGCTTTGGCATGTGTTTGGGCAACAGAAAAATGGAGCACCTACCTATGGGGCCGCCATTTCACTCTTTGCACTGACCACAGCCCCTTATCTACACTGCTTTCCACAAAAGGCCTTGGACGTGCAGGTATGAGAATTGCCCGATGGTCTGCACGTCTTCTGTGTTTTAATTACAGTGTGGAATACAAACCTGGCTGAGACAATGTCACAGCTGACTGTTTGTCCAGACTTCCACTTCCATCAACTGAATACAGCCAATACCAAGAGCCTGAAATGGTGGCTCTACTGTCTCCTGAATGTGCAGCTGTTACTGTACAGGAGCTGAGGTCTACTTGTGATGCCTGTCCTATCCTTCAACAGGTAAAGTCCTGCAATGAAAAGGGATGGCCTCGTTGTGCAAAAAGCTTGAATTCTGCTATAGCTCCATATCATCATATCCGGAATGAACTGGCTGTACAAGATGGATATGTAATTCGTGGTACACACCAAGTGATCATTCCGGAAGCTTTGCAATCAAAGCTCATCCAGCTGGCGCATGCCACTCATGAAGGGATGGTGCGCACAAAGCAGAGACTGAGGGACTTGTACTGGTCGCCTGGCACGGACTGTCAAGTGGAAAATGCCATCAAATCCTGCTCCACCTGTCTCCAGCATGACAAGACTGCTATTACCCATGCAGCTCCACTCTGTCCTGTGCCTACTCCAACAACTGCTTGGGATAAACGGGCTATTGATGTAGTTGGGCCTTTGAATAATGCTCCCCAAGGTTGTCGTGTTGCAATGACACTCATTGATTACTACAGTAAATGGCCAGAGATTGCGTTTGCACCTGAGGTCACTTCTTCCTCAAGTTTCTGTCTGCTGTATTTAGCCATGAAGGAAATCCACTTGAACTTGTGCATGAGAATGGTTCACAATTTGTTTCGGCTGAGTTTGAGGCATTCCTTGCAGACAGAGATATTAAACACTACCATAGCTCTGTCTATTATCCACATGCGAATGGTGAGATTGGACGCTTCAATCGAGTGTTCAAAGACTGTTTGCAGACAGCTAGCATTGAAGGTAAAGAGTGGAAAGCTTTTGTGACAGAGTTTCTACATACATACAGAGAACTCCTCATGCTGTGACAAAACTATCACCTGCTGAACTTTTGCATGGCCGTCAAATTAAGACAAAATTGCATGTGGCTGGTCTTCCATTTGTGGGCCCGCCAAAGGACCAAAAGAACTTGAAACAAATCATCCGACAGTCACAAAACAAAATGAAAGAGTACACAGATCGGCAACGTAGTGCACAATCTCCAAAGATTCAAGTTGGTTCGTTTGTGCGCAATAGGAGACCGGGAATCATCTCAGCCTTTTAAGTTTTCTCAGCCTTTTAAGGTTGTAGCTCCGAAAGGCCCTGCAACAAGTAACTAGAAATTGAGAAGAAAACATGAAATGGTAACACTTCACTTTGATGGTCCATTTTAGACATTCTACTAAGTAACTTTGCAACTTCATGTTAACTAACTCTCATTAGAATATTAGTAGACTGTTTGCTTAATATCTGCTTTATTTTGATGCTCCTCCATCAGAGACATTCTGACTACTGTCTTTGCAAGAACATTTCAACTTATTCTACTAAGCCTAACCTAACAGTCTACTATTACTCTATTGAGAGTTAGTTGGCAAGTTAAAGGGATACTCCACTTTTTTTGGAAATAGGCTCATTTTACAACTCCCCCAGAGTTAAACAGTTGAGTTTTACCATTTTCGAATCCATTCAGCTGATCTCCGGGTCTGGGGGTCCCACATTTAGCATAGCTTAGCATAGATCATTGAATCGGACAAGACCATTAGCATCTCTCTCAAAAAAATGACCAAAGAGTTTCGATATTTTTCCTATTTAAAACTTGACTCTTCTGTAGTTACATCGTGTACTAAGACCGACGGAAAATGTAAAGTTGCGATTTTCTAGGCTGATATGGCTAGGAACTATACTCTCATTCCTGCGTAATAATCAAGAAACTTTGTTGCCATACCATGGATCCAGCAGGCGTAATGATATGACGCAGCGCCTGAAAATAGTCCCCACCTCGGTAACTCCCAACGTGACCGGGACTAAGTTTGTCTAACCTATTAGACCTATTTTCAGGCGCTGCGTCATATCATTACACCTGCTGCACTCATGGTACGGCAGCAAAGTTTCTTGATTATTACGCAGGAATGAGAGTATAGTTCCTAGCCATATCAGCCTAGAAAATCGCAACTTTACATTTTCCGTCGGTCTTAGTACATGATGTAACTACAGAAGAGTCAAGTTTTAAATAGGAAAAATATCGAAACTCTTTGGTCATTTTTTTTTTGAGAGAGATGCTAATGGTCTTGTCCGATTCAATGATCTATGCTAAGCTATGCTAAAAGTGGTACCGCCAGACCCGGAGATCGGCTGAATGGATTCGAAAACGGTAAAACTCAACTGTTTAACTCTGGGGGAGTTGTAAAATGAGCCTATTTCCAAAAAAAGTGGAGTATCCCTTTAAGTGGACTATCAAAATAAGCGTAACCCATGAAATTATGCCCAGTTCATAAATATTTTATATCAGTTATTTTATTTTTTATTCAAATAAAGGCACATAGCACCATGATATATATATATTATATTCATATTTAATTTATCAGCATTTTTTTTTTTTTTTTTTTTTAGGCAATGACCCTAATAAAAACAATACCAAAATATATTTAAAATACATGTATTACTTCATACCAAGTATACTACAAATCCATTAACATTTACTGACATCTCACTTGAGACTGGTATAAATATTATAATTAAACTTTATCTGGAAGACTTATTTACTGCATAATGCACATTTCTTCATATTAAGCCTAAAATGTTTTTTAACATCACTATTAGTAAGGATAGTTGGTAACGGAATACAGACTCAGGAGAATGGGGAGTATAGTGGTGAAACAGTTTATTAACCAACAGGGTGAAATGAGATGGCAAATGTAGAAAATCACAACAACCAGAGTGCACGAGGAATGAAAAAGTCCAAACAGGTAAGTTGCACCACACACACCTTGATGATTGCTGAAGATGATGATAATAATATCTCTTATCTGGGAATAGATGGTAATCCAGGGAAGCAGAAACACAGATCAATGGAGTACAATTGCAGGGTATTTATATTACGAACAAACAAATGTATTTGTAGTATACTTAGCATAAAATAAATGTATTTCAAATACATTTTGGTATATTTCTTTTCTCATTTCATTTTTTTTATGAAAATAATGTCAAAATTAGGCTTCATGTTTGTTAAGCAAAATGAAATATCTTATTTAATTGATTAGATTTTAGGGTAAAATATGTCCCATATCTCAGAAGAAGTTATTGATGTTTAAAAGACTACTGGCATCAGTATAGGCCTCAGTGATGATGGATTTCAGTGATCCAAATCTGCATCAGACAAAGCAAGACAAACCGCCATGTCAAGTCAAGTCACCTTTATTTCTACAGCGCTTTATACAAAACAGATTGTTTCAAAGCAGCTTTACAATGATAACAGGAAAATGATGATTCAATGATGCGAACAGAACTCATAATTCTCCTGTAGAGCAGCTCTAAAAAGACAAAAGTAAACAGTCATTATTCAACTTATTTTTAAGCATTATTCAGCAGCCACCAAAACCTATGCAAAGAAAAAAAAAAAAAAATAGCTGTTAACGGTTTCTATTTTCCTAAGGATAGACATAATTCTTCTATTGCATATACTTCTACAATATGTTACTTGAATGTAAATTCAGGGACAGCACAACATTCAAAAACAAGTACGAAAGCTTGAATTCAGCAATGCAATTTGGCCACATTTTTATGGCCTGCAACTCAGATAATTAAAAAAGCACTACAGATAACAGTCCTTAGGCAAAACACATGGCTATTTCATCTCACCAAATGCTCAAATAAAACCTTCATCGCTTAACAATGAGGGTTGCTGCATTATATTTTCTGACCTTTTCAAAATGTGCTTGCGCATGAATCTCACAGATATCTGTTCAGTGTGTAATGCCATAATGCTCAAAGAGAATTGAAGCTGCAAATATTCAGTTGCCAACCTTGTCATGCTTTCAAAACGAGAGCAAATTTTGCACCGCAGATCTGAACTTGTTTTAGAACACAGCAGCGCACGAGGTATAGCTTCATTTAGCAGGTTAATAAGATCTCGGATTCATCTATATTTAGTTGAGCCAGTGGAAACCATGCTAAAAGCCCCGTGGCTGTCCCATTGCTCTTCCCTCTGCACAATGCGATTGGCACTTTTTTATAGCACCGTGGCCTGAATAAGCAGATGAATTTAGAAAAGGAAGACTGCTGCATTGCTTGGATGTTACACGCTCTTTAAATGCCTGTGTTTTGTTGCAAAATGCAACTACACATATTTTTTTGCATGTAACAATTTAAAGTGTGTTTATAGTAAGTGTTATAACACTCGATCCTTCCTCTATTTTAAATAAAGCATGCAGGCGCAATGAATCAAATGGTCATGCAAATCAAATCAATAAGGGAAACAGCTGCACGTAAACTGCAGCAAAGTCCTTCGCATCTCTATAAGCTGACCTGAGGTTATGTGCTGGTGTTTTATGTCTTCATTAGAGCTCTTTCCACCCCCAAACGCAGCCTGCAAGAAATTCAACGCTTTTGTTATTACACATGCTTATTGCTTAGTAAAACCTCTGACCCTAAATAGTAATCTTCCAGTGTAACTTGTCCTGTATGCTTGTGCTATGATTGATAATGATTGATACCTTACTGAATATTCTGGTTTAAGCTTCAATCAACAGCATTTGTGACATAATGTTGATCACCACAAAAATGTATTTCCACTGGTCTTTCCTTTTCTTTAAAAAGCTATAATCTGGGTTACAGTGTAGGCAATTACAACGGAAGTGAATGAGGCCAATCTGAAAAAAAAAAATCCAATAGTACAGACATAAGATGTCAAAAATATGCATGTGAACATGAATTTAGTGACAAATGATTACTTACTAACCTGAACTATGAAACATTATATCCAGCTTTAAAGCTGAGGAATAAGCTTTTATAAAATGATAAGCTTCACATTTTTATTTATTTATTTAATTTAATTTTAGTTGAATTAACAAGTGCTATCAATTGAGCTTAACTTTTATTAAACCTGAAATATTATTTTAAATTGTGTGGCTTATTGTGGGAGGGTAATTTAGAAGTTCAGAGTTTTTTACTTTCCATCTCTGTACATTAACATTCAGTAACTCAATACATTTTTGATCACAAAAAAAAAAAAATTGTGTGGCTTATTAAGGAAAGTTGTGATAATATTATTAAAGAGACAAAAACTCACCCTCAAGTTGTTCCAAACCTTTATGAGTTTCTGTCTTCTGCTGAACACAAAAGAAGATATTTTGAAGAATATGGGTATAACAAAACAGGTTGACTTCCATTGTATTTTTTCTTCCATATTATGGAAGTCAAAGGGGTCCATCAACTGTTTGGTTACCAACATTCTTCAAAATATCCTCTTTTGTGAGTGAAAATATCTTTCTTCTTGTCAGAAGAAAGAAACTCATACAGGTTTGGAACAACCTGAGGGTGAAAAAAGGGATAGTTTTTTTGTTAACTATCCCTTTAAGTGAGCAGGACAATCCCTTACATTGATGGAGGGACCTGAACATTTCTACAGATCAGAATATGACTTAGACTTAGACTTGTAAGAAGTGCCCTAGCAACCACCCAATCGCATGCATGTGTTTGCGTTTCTATATATATGAGTGCATCCATAAGCATGTGTCACATTTTCCCTGGCAAATGCGTCAAGAATGACGTGTTAATATGGAGTTTGAAAACAACCCCAAGGCCAAACTGCGCTTCCACAAAAGACTCTCTAAAGGAGTAGGAGGACAGTGCAATGTTACTGGAGAACAGTTCGAAGAACCGAATTCAATTACCTAACCATTACAAGAGCACTAATGAAGTCTTCTCAGATCTGCAGAAACTCATTAGACTCGAGACCCCATTCTCTCACCTCAAACAAGGGTGGATGGTAACATGCAGTTAGGTGTGTAATAACATGTTGCTTGACATGATGTTCATGTCAGATATGATAAACATCACAAGAGCGAGAATGAGTCAAAGACATGAGCAAATGTTTAAGGCTTATAATCGACCCAATAGATATGACTCAAACACAAAAGCCAATGTAAACACACATAATAGCTGCGATGACATTTTGAAATAATACCATTTTCATTTTGGATTACTGCAAGTTAGCCTGGCTAACGTCAGACCTCGTCTCATTGAGACGTGGTCTGGGAACCACATGTTCATTTTCTCGTATTTGAGGCGTGGTTTACGAATGCCCAGAGCCGTTTATTGGGCGCTACGAATGTCTATCGAATGCGCCTGTACGTAGCTCATAGCCAATCGTTTCAATTATACCAGATGACGTATGTAGAGCGACAGAAATTCGACGAGGAAGAAGACGAAATAAACTTGCGTTCTAAACTACTTAGAACACTATCTAAGGCCGCGTCTGATGCCATGTTGGATCCATAGATATAAACAAACTGCTTCGGTGTGTCGCATAGACGTCGTCATCGTCTTGCTGCTCCCTCCCCGTTCTGTGATTGGTTCCCTTTTTGAGAGGAAAATCTGGTCCATGGTGTCCAGGCTGCCTAGCAGCGTGAATAAAACCATGCTGCGCACAAGGCAGCATGGGGAAACCCAGGCTAACTGCAAGTAGACATTTTGACAATTAGTCTGCTCTTTCAGTTTGACATGCAAAGGATATAAAGCATGAAATGGCTCAAACATTTTAAATGAATTCACAATCTATTATATAAATAAGTTCTTGGCTCACATGGACTTTCAAAACGCTTCACATCAGTCTAATTTTCCATTACCTGCA